>NW_019272020.1:6685488-6850192 GCF_002738345.1 Cucurbita maxima | reverse complement strand
ATATTATGCTAAGAAACAAATTTTTTACTCGCAAGAAGTAAAATATGCAACTTTAACTAAAATTTCATCCAAACAAATTTTATTGTCATACAACATAGATGACAATTATAGCCTTCAAACAAAAACTAGAGTAGTTCTGGTGAATGAGATAGAAACTCTAGTGTTCATCCATAATATACAACCACTACCTAAATTATGACCTATAAATTTGAAAACATAAGTTGTAGTTGAAAATTACATAAAACAATCCCCTAAATCCAAGAACTCGTGTCCAATTAGTCAATCCTAAAGATAACAACTAACATAGAGTAATTGAAGCTCCACATGAAGTAATTTAAAGTTCCAGTTACTTAACTAAATTTCATCTCGTCTTTAATAAAACATGAGTTGCACTTAAGTTCATGAAATATTTGACTCCAACTCTTAATACTATTAATGCAATTATATTTCATATGAGTTTGTCATAAATCAAACTATGTTACATTCAATACTACTTCATTTTCTTGTCATAGGAAGCAAAATATAAGAATTAAATCAAACAAACTGATGAACTGAGCCGAATAAATCCAACCCAACCCAAACGGATTAGTATGATTCATTTGTTGGGTTGTAGTTTATTTGAACACTTGCATACTAGACCATCAACTTTTTGTTTTATAGTCCAACAACCGCTCAAGAAAATAGATTTCAAACTTGAGAGAAAAAAATATACTGAGAAGAAGTTAAAAATGTTGCAATTTTTTAGAAAGGGCATTTGGTCTAGTGGTATGATTCTCGCATAGGGTGCGAGAGGTCCCGAGCCTCAAAGAAAAAAATTCAACACCCTAGTGTATATTCTTCCATCTTAATCTTCAGAAACCAAAAACTATAATGATGATGCTCTTTTTTAATATCATTTTATCTTTTCAACTTTCAATAGGCATGCATACCCAAATCCTAACTTTCGATATTTACTTTACTTGTGTATTCCAAGATATGTGTCTCAAATGGAACTATCAAACTAAAACTTACATTATTTTCTTCTCAATACAGTAATTGTCGCAAACCCTATGTAAATAATTTAACAGCGGTCTAGATCTAAAAGATATAATAATAATGATTATTTCTCATGGATTTCAATAACAAAGAAAATAAATGAAATAATGATGATATATTCCATAAAAAAACTTAATATATAGCCCATACTAAGGGCATTTGGTCGGTATGATTCTTGCTTTGGGTGCAAGAGGTCTCGAATTCAATTCTCGGAATGCCCCTCCAAAAGAAAAAAAGCACTAAAATAATTAATTATCAGGTTTATGAAAAAGAAATTGTTATTCTTTTGTCTTTTAAAATTCATACTAAGGGCATTTGGTCTAGTGGTATGATTCCTTCTTTGGGTGCAAGAGGTCTCGAGTTTGATTCTCAAAATGCCCCTCCAAGAGAAAAAAAGCACTAAAATAATTATTGGTTTAGGTGTGACTTATTAATCATCACGTAGGTTTATGAAAAAGAAATTGTCATTTTTTGTCTTTTAAAATCTCCTACCTTTATCAATCATCAGGCAGGTTTATGAAAAAGAAATTCTGAGATCATAGCCTCTCCACCGGTTCCGAAGACTCCTTCGGCATCAATGTGCTCCAGTGAAAGAGATCAGACTTTTTCCTGAACCAGAACCGGGCACAAAACGCCGAGGTAGAAAGTCGAAAGCGATCTCTTTTCGCGTATACGCAATCTCGAAGCCCAATTACCTCACGGACTGTCTCCTCAACCCTTGCGAGTATGAGTGCTTGGTAAGAGAGAATGTCGAATGAGAAAGACATTCAATTATGGCAACATTCGCAACTACCAAAGTGCACTAAACCTAATAGAGATCTTCGACCTAACGATAATTGTCATTTTTTGTCTTTTAAAATCTCCTACCTTATCAATCATCAGGCAGGTTTATGAAAAATAAATTCCGAGATCATAGCCTCTCCACCGGTTCCGAAGACTCCTTCGGCATCAATGTGCTCCAGTGAAAGAGATCAGACCCTTTCCTGAACGAGAACCGGGCACAAAACGCCGAGGTAGAAAGTCGAAAGCGAGCTCTTTTCGCGTATACGCAATCTCGAAGCCCAATTACCTCACGGACTGTCTCCTCAACCCTTGCGAGTATGAGTGCTTGGTAAGAGAGAATGTCGAATGAGAAAGACATTCGATTACGGCAACATTCGCAACTACCAAAGTGCATTAAACCTAGTAGAGATCTTCGACCTAACGATAATGGAACTTCAAGCCCATTTAATCAATCCGCTGTGTACCTTATTGTTGACCGAACCAGTTAAACGCCAGGCCCAAATTCTCTCTCAGTCACCCAGAGACGAAAGTAAGATCAGATTTGAAGTTTACGAATCGAAGAGACAATGGATCTGAGTTATACACGCTTTCAGTTTCAAAAGCTTCGCTTTGCTACGGTACTTTATTTAGGATGTACAACAATATAGTCATTTCTTAGCCGTGTATAGAGAATTCCTTGATCATTTCCTTGGTGGATAACACAAATGAAATTGATTTCCTGACCACCCATCTTATGAGTCTTGTCTTGTTGGTTTGTTGTACTATTCTATACCTCTCTCGATTGATCGAAAGACGTTCGACAGCTGGGAGGGCCTATCGTGAGGGAACTTTCCTTTTCATGGTAGGAAAATTTAAAGAGGGAGATGCGTATGTCCACGGTGATCAAGGTAGAGCGACTCCTACTTTAAAAGAGGTTGGTTTTATCGAAACTGTTAAATCCGCTTTCATTAAAGAAAAAATAGAAGCCTTTGGTTTGGCAGATGTCAATTCGTATGGCAATGTGGACTCGACTCAGGATGAGGATTCCGCTTTTCATACTGCTGCTATGAGCTGAAAGAGCTAGTAAACTATCTCACTAAACGAAAAGAAAAAGCACATATGGGTTGACCTTGTTACAAGTGGCGGGGGCTAGCTAAAGAAGGTCAGTCGAACTAGGTTAGGACCCTTGATTTGGTTCAGCTAGGTTCTTCCATGTGAAAATGTATGTGTATCCGTATCTTCTGTTTGTTTATACGTTTGGAGAAACCTGCTAAGCCCGCCTTTCTTATCTAGTGTGATTCAATCTTTCAGCTCAAACTTTCCTCTCGTCCAACGGAAAAGGTAGGAGTACGACTACCTTTTCCTTTTCTTGCCCGAGCCAAGGGATCATTCAGTTTCTACCAAAGAGTTCGTTATCTATTAGTTTCCGTAATCGAATGTATTTCTCATTTCATGTTAGATCCTCCAAGAGCTTCCTAGTCTGTAGTAGACGAAACTTGGACTTCTATTGGACTTATAGCATTGCCTGGTGAGCTCGCCATTAAGGGTTGGCCTTACAGGAGACCGAGCAGCCTTTCTATCCTTGCTTGGTATGCTTTCCCGCTTATCGTGAAACTAGCCAACTAGCCAAACTGAGAGGGAGAGGGATCATGTCAATCAATTTTTATGTGCATTTTGTCCGTCCTGTACTTGCCTGCTTAGCTTTCTTAGCCAACATCTCCGGTTTCTCCCGAACCAAGAGGTTCGCTTATCCATACCCAACAGTCACACTTTCAGCTGAAAGACTTATTTTTTTTCATAAAGTCGGTTCATAGATCAAGAAAGAATGAAGCTGCTTACAGGGACGGTTACGCGATACGTCTTTTCATACTCGCCTTTTCTTTAACCCTGCTATCAACCGAGCCATTCTCGTTTGTTGCTTTAAGGGGTCTCCCCATTGTAGATTACTAGGATTGGTTCTCGCATCCCTGTGCCAAAAAGTATGGGCAAGTTTGGTTTGAGCGTTCATCGATTGGGTGGATCAATATGCTCCGGAGGGGTGAGACGAGGTGTAGCGCATCTGTTTTGGGTATGTTGTCCGCTAAAGATTTTAGGAAATGGGTACAAAGTTTCTACATAGATCATCTGTGGTCACAATCCTTTTAAGGAAGATGCTCCCAAATAATCGATGAACAATAGCCTTTAAAAAAGTTTCAGAGAGCAAGAAGAGATAGAACAGAGAATAGAAGTGAGTCGTGCAAGGAAGAAGGAATTAGTAGGTTTAATTTGGGTTCGTTTGAACTAAAACACGAACCAAAATTTTTCAAACGAACCCAAATTTAAGACTCTCTAGCCCAAAGTCCATATGTGGTAAAAAAAAAAAAAAAAACCTTCCGTGGCCCAACCCTTATTCACAGTCTACATCCAACCATTTCTTTTTCAACCTACACATATGCTCCATGCCAAACTCACGTAACTAGTCAGAAGATGCGGCCCACAATTGAAAGAAAGACAAGTGTCACAATCGCACTCTTGCAGTAGTGAGACAATAATTATGTGACATTTGTTCTAATCCAGTGAACAAGTCAACCATGCAAAATTCAGACTGAACGAAAAATAGCAGTGTATGCTTAAATCACGTTTAGAAGAAATATTATAGAAAACGTGAGCGAGGAAATACGTTAAAAACAATTTCAAATAGAGCAATGTTATAAGCTAAAAGTGAATAAACAACAACTGGTCACGTTCTCCTATAGTACATTTTGGGACATTTTAGTTCTGATGGGTGTAGATATGATTTTCAGGACTAATCATACACACCGTAGGATTAATTTGGCTGACGCTGTCCAGAAAAATGACGTTCAACATCATCAAAGAGAAGACGACATCGGGCCTATTGAAGGTGTTGTCAAATATGTACGAAAATACGTCAGCTATGAACAAGGTGTATTTGATGCAGAGGTTGTTCAATCTACAAATGTTGATATGTTGCAAATCATATAAATTAGTTCAACATGATTGTAAGTCTATTGAGTTAGGTGGAAATTATGTTAAAAAATGAAATTAAAGCATTGATTTTTGTGTAATCTTTACTCGAGTCGTGGTATACTGTTGTTGCTGCAATCAACAGTTCACGAGGATCTAATAAATTGAAATTTAATGAAATTCAAGATGTCAGCAAAAGCCCAAAAGAGAAATTGGAGATTCATCAGACAATGCTCTCATTGTTGATCGAAGGGGAAGAAGTAAATCAAAGAGCCCAAACAAACATGGGCGATCAAAATTAAGAAACCGTGAAAAATCTCCAAACAAACAAAACGAAAAGAGTTGAAATTGTGGAGAAAAATAACACTTTCAGACAGATTTTACAAAATTGAAGAAAAGAAAAATCACAAATTTGAAGATAACAATAATTTCATATGTTCAGCAGAAGATACTGAGAATACTTTAATCCTTAGCGTGAATAGCCCAATTGAATTTTGGATTTTAGATTCAGTTGCATAGTTTCATTCGTCTCCAAGTAAGGAATTTTTTCAAAATTTCAAATAAGGAAATGTTAGAAAGGTGTATATTGCCGACAACAAAGTGTTGGAGATTGAAGGGAAGAGAGATGTCAACGTATAAACTCTAACAGGAAATGAGTGAGTAGACATTATAGAATGTCATAAATATTTCTGATCTCAAGAAGAATCTGATCTCTATTGGTCAGTTGGATAGCACAGGTTATGCAGTCGAGTTTGGAAAGAGTTTGGAAAAGATTGTGAAGGGTGTCATGGTGGTATCTTAACCTAAAATATGGAACTCTATACATCAACTAGAGTGTATAAACAAGGTTGTTGTTGCTAAGAGTGTTTCCAATTCAAGTAACAGCAACAACAACCAAGTTATTAAACCCTACAGTAGTGTCAATAGACTTGCACATATGAGCATCAAAGAAATGAAGATGATGGGTGCAAATGGAGTTTTAAAAGGGCTAAAATCTATTGATACTGGTGTTTGTGAGAGCTGCGTTATGGAAAAATATAAACGAGTTAGCTTCACAAAATCTGCTAGAGAACCAAAGAAAGTGCGATTGGAAATGGTCCATACAGACGTTTGGGGACCATCTCCAATTTCTTCATTTCTAGTACCAAAATTTCATGGATTAGATGTCTTGCACTCTGCAACAAAAACTCTCTGTTTTCCTAAGGCTAGTAATATATCTCATGATCACTCTTTTCCTCCTCACCATATCTAGACACTATAACGTCCAAAGACATTTTATAACTACCACGAAAATCAAAACATACAATAAATTTATACAAGTTTTACAACATATAATATACTACAAAATAGGGTTAGACTGCTTACTTGGTCGCGGAGAGACGTGTCATTGAGCTGAGTCATAGAGATATATGACTCTTTATCCTAAGAAAAAAATTATATAATTTAAAATTCGGCTGATCTAATACCAATCTATTACAACCCAAATTTCAAGGGTTCAAAACACAAATAGAAACTAGAATTGAAAGTGAAAACAAATAAAAACAAATAAAAAAAAAAAGTAAATTAATATAAAATAATGTTGTAAAATTAAAAT
Source organism: Cucurbita maxima (assembly GCF_002738345.1). Classification (NCBI taxonomy): domain Eukaryota; kingdom Viridiplantae; phylum Streptophyta; class Magnoliopsida; order Cucurbitales; family Cucurbitaceae; genus Cucurbita; species Cucurbita maxima. The sequence continues at coordinate 6,843,837 of NW_019272020.1, read as the reverse complement.
GAGATTGAGAAAACAACACCACATTAAATATAAAATTAAATTAAATTATAAGACAGTGTAGTTCAAATTTATCCAAACAAAAAAAAATAGATATTTGGGATACAATTACAAAAAAAAAAAAAATACAAAAAAACTCAAACACAAAAACAGACTAACGCTGCATAACAACCCCATCTGTGAGTGCACAACCTTTGAAGGCTCCCTCATACGAACCCATCCAAAATAATCACGCCGGTGACCGCATCTCTTGACTTTAAACTGCTAGTCTAAACATGGTTTCGTCACCAAAGCTTTAGAGTTTAATCTATCTTTACAAAAATATTTTTCTCTTAATTTATAAATAGTCATCAAAAGTAATAATTAGGTACAAATTTGGTCTAGAACTCAAAACTTTCAAATCTTGCTGTTCTTTAACCAGATTCAAATCCAGTTTCTTGAACTCCTTGTACCTTAAATAAAGTTGGTATCCTCTAATAAAATAGGAATTTCTCTTAAGATCATTAAATTCTTATAGACTCTAGGCTCAATATCATTAATACAATTATGCTTTATCTTAAACACGCCAAACATGAAACTAAAGTGCGTTCAATTTAACTCCATTTTATTGTCATCTTGAATGATGTTTAGGGTATATTCTTGATTTACCTTAAAGCTCTTGTGACATGACAGTTCATATTAGTTAAACTTTCTGCAAAATCACAAGTTAAAAAACAACAACGATGAACCTAGGTCTATTAGTCATTTCAAAGACAATTTCTTTCTCCATCTTATCGATAATAATAGTTCAACTAAATCCATATTATGCAAAGAAACAAGTTTATGACTCATAAAAACAGCTACCTAAATTATGTCCTAAAAATTTGAAAACATAAGTTGTAGTTGATAATTACACAAAAATTTCCCTAAATTCATGAATTCGTGTCCAATTAGTTAATCCTAAAGATGGTAACTAGCATATAGTAATTGAAACTCCACATGAAGTAATTTAAAGTTCCCCAAAGTTTATCTCATCTTTAATGAAGCATGAATTGCATTGAAGTTCATGAAATGCTTATAGACTCCAACTCTGTACTATTAATGCAATTATGTTTCATTGAGTTTGTCATAAATGAAACTAAGGTGCATTCAATACAACTTTATTTTCTTGTCATACGAGACAAAATGGAAAAATTAAATCAAACAAACGGATGAACTGAACCGAATCAATCCAACCCAAATTGATTTAGTTTGTTTTTTTTGTTGGGTTGTTGGTTTATTTGATAACCCTTTTATATTATAACAATGTCCTCCAACTAAGAGAAAATATATTTGAGTAAAAGCTAAAAATATTGGATGTTCAAGAAAAGGCATTTGGTTTAGTGGTGTGATTCTTCATATTTGACATCAACCTAACTTCATATTCGACATTTTATACTTACCATCATGCTCTTAATACTCATAGTCTTTCTTAACATATCATCCCTAGGCTTTATTCTCCAAGACACGTTATTTTATACTTACCATCACTTTCTTAGTACTCATAGTCTTTCTTAACATCCCATCCCAAGGCTTTATTCTCCAAGACACATCATTTTATACTTACCATCATGCTCTTAATACTCATAGTCTTTCTTAACATCCCATCCCAAGGCTTTATTCTCCCAGACACATTCTACATCTAAGGACTTCACGTGTTTCCTGCAATACGACAAAATACGACCTTAATACCTAGGCCTAAGGCTTCATACATATGTTTCAAGTGGTAAAACAAGGGCATTTGGTCTAGTGGTATGATTCTTGCTTTGGGTGTGAGAGGTCTCGAGTTTGATTCTCAAAATGCCCCTTCAAGAGATTGTAGTACGAATTGTGGGGATGTAGCTCAGATAGTAGAGCACTCACTTCTGATGTGGAAAGTTACGAGGTTGATACCTTGCATCTCCAAAATGAATCAATCACTAAATATATTATTTCTTTTCAATTTTTTCTTATTTACGACATAATGAGCCAGGATAGTTTTTCATGTCACTATTTTGAAAATTACTTCTTTTCAATTTTTTCTTATTCATGACATGTTGAGTACCGATATTTCTTCATTTTCACTATTATTGATGATGGAAAATTTAGGGTTTTGTGATGCAAGAATTGTAGGGATGTAGCTTCGCTTAGCATGCGAGAGGTACGGGGATCGATACCTCGCATCTCCAAAAGAAACTATTTTATTATTAATATTTTATTTCTATTCAATATTTCCTTATTTATGACATAATATGCAGATATACTTTTTCATTTTCACAATTATTGATGAAGGGGCATTTAGGGTGTTCATTTCCCATGTGGAAAGTATGGGGATCATTACCTTGCATCTTCAATTGAATCGATTACTAAATATATTATTTCTTTTCAATTTTTTCTTATCTTTTCAATTTTTTCTTATTTAGGACATAATGAGCTGGGATAGTTTTTCATTTTCACTATTACAGATGACGAGATGCTTAGGACTTTATGATATAAGAATTGTGGGGATATAGCTTAGATGGTAGAGCACTTGCTTTGCATGCAAGAGATATGGGGATCGATACCCTGCATTTCTAGATTTTCTTCATTTTCACTATTATTGATGATGGGAAATTTAGGGTTCTATGATGTAATATTTTATTTCTATTCAATTTTTTCTTATTTATGACATAATGAGTAGCGATATTTTTTCATTTTCACTATTATTCACGACGAATCATTTATGTTTTTGTGACGTAAAAATTGTGAAGATGTAGCTTAGACGGTAGAGCGCTCGCTTTGCATGCGAGTTGTACGGAGATTGATAACCTGCATCTCCAAAAGAAAGTATTTAATTTGTTATAATATTTTTTCATTTTCACAATTATCGATGCCCCGCATCACCAAAACAAACTATTTGTTATTAATATTTTGATATTTTTTTATTTTCACTATTATTGATGATGGGACATTTAGGGTTTTAGGATGTCAAAATCATGGGTATGTAGCTCAGATGGTAGAGCGCTCGCTTTGCATGTGAGAGGTACGGGGATCGATACCCTCCTTATTCATGACCTTGTTGTGTAGCAATATTTCTTCATTTTCAATATTATTGATGACGAAAAATTTAGGGTTTTGTGATGCAAAAATTGTGGGGATCGATACCACCCCGCATCTCCAAATACTTCTATAAAGAGAACTTCTTCACTTCTTCACAATTGCAATATCTGACCAATGAATATAATGGTCATTTATAGCTTCTATCACAATAATATAAAATTTGGGAACAAATATCACAATAATATAAAATTATGAGACTGAAAAGACCGTAGCCTATATGAGACTGAAAAGACCGTTCACCACACGCTTGTAAAATAAATTATATCTACCACCTCTGAAATTTTTCCATCGTTGACACCCTTAATTGGAACTAGATTTTAAGGCAAATCTTCTCCACAACTCACTTTGGAACACTTTTATAGATAGTTTCAACAAACTTACTTTGCTCGTGAATACTTTGGAGTTCGATATTTATAGTTGTGGAGAACGCTATTTAAATTGATATGATCGAATCTTACAACAAAGTCTAATTGAGCCTCCCTCTTTTAGGAGATAGCTTCGAATCAAATTCTTTAGTTTGGACAATGATTGCATTGTTTTAGTCAAACAACCGAGACTAGTGTATTACCAAAAGTATAAATATTTTGTACGTGTATTTTCTTACATGTTAACAATTGTATACAAATAATAACTAAATTTATGAGTAGAAGTTTGGATGGAGTTTTATTAAATAGGTAATCTTTAATTATATCTAAAAATATATAAGGTTTTTTTTTTATATATACATTTACTAGAACAAAACAATGATTCAAGAAGATGTCATTCATGTCATGTTTTAATTTTTATTCTTTCTTATTTCTCAAAGATTAAAAAAAAAAAATAATCCTCTCTCGCATATGGTTCGTTATTTGATTATTTTCTCTTGAGTGAATTTTAAGTGAAACACATTCTCTACCCAAGTAATTGCAAGATGCAAGCTTCACACTAAGAGGAATCAAAGTCTCAAGTATCAACGTCCTCAAGTGTCAATTTTTATTCTCCATCTCAACATAAATTAAAATTATTTTCGTGAAAACATCTATTTATAAAAGAAAAATATCTCAGAGTCACAAAAATATATTCAAACTCAAGGGTATGATACGAAATGCTGGATTATAAATTTGTAATACATCCATTATATTAACAAGTGTTCACTACATGCCCAACACGTGTCAGATTAGTGAAACTAAGTTATTCTCATGCTTTCTTTACACCTATTTAAAGTAGTTTGAAAACTAGCACATCAAATATTATAATTGAGTAACTACAACTTTAATTTTGTCCTTTAAGGATGGTTTTGACCAAAGAGAAATAAAATCCTTTATTTAGTACATGGTTGCAAAGATGGACACTCATTCTCATATGGAAAGAGATTTAACCCTAAGTTATATCTCATATCCTCTCTTTATCAATTATTTAGTTTTATTTAGTATGTTTCAGAAAGATACGTCCATCAATAGCAAAAAATAAAAAAATAAATAAATAGAATAGATTAAATTATCCAAAAGTAATGGCTAACATAATTAAAAAAAAACATAAAGGAAGAATTGATTAAATTGGCTAATTGCTAAAATAATTAAAAAAAAATGTAACAAAAACACAGAAGGAAGATTAGGAACACAAGTAAAAAAAAAAAACACAAACAGCCAAAAATCAAGATTTGAAAAGTGTTAAACAGTTTTAATATATAGACATTTCAAGACTTTACTAGTGCAATATTCCCATGAAATCTAACACTAGAGCATCATAAAATTTAGAGAAATGATTGAAATGGTGAATGGGTCTTTGACGATAGTCGATCGCTATACTCTGGTTTAAGATGTAAGTGATGATTATCGACAATATGAGTTGTGTCAATACCACACCGTTATCAAGAGAAAGTAAAGTAGAGTATAATAGATCAAGCGATCCATTTGTTGAGAGTACTGTAAGAGGCACACAAGTAAGAATGTTGGATATAACTACTCTTTCACATCAGAGGGATGAGTCTCATAGATCCAACTACAATATCAAAGAAACTTCGGGTGGTAGTGATTGCTTGCATTGATGTCTCCGTGGTATCCCAGAAACATGTAACATGATTTTTCTTGCTCAAATATAGCTTCTTAAAACTTCACTTTTGAGTAATCCAGGAAGGCTACTTAATTTGCAGCCCTCTAGTGAAGATGATCACTTTGAGGTGGGTTTGTTAGTGAAGATGCAATTATATAATCACGGTTTTATATCAATGGTTCCATTTATATCTATAAATGAAATTTGTGGTGTATTTTTTAGAAATTCAACAATAATTATATGTTATTCGGTTACAATTCTAAAGAAATTCAACTTTCGACCTTTTGTGAATGCTCAAAGCTACTTGCAAAGTATTGTCGATTATGATCCATAATACTTACCTGCTCAAAATTCAGGTTTGTTCATGTTTGAAATTGTGACAAACCAGAAGACAAGATGCTTATTAGTATTGTTTGTGATTGTTGTTGTGAATTCTTCATCTTTGAATACATATTTTGGTTGGTTCATGAATTTTTCCATCTTTTAAAAATATTATTTTTTTAGTTCGAGCCTAATTTCATAATAGGCGATTGAATCACAATATTGCAATATTTTAAGTTACTTTTAAGATTAAAGGTTGATGAATAAACTAATTACTACATGTTCTTTTTATGCATCTTATTTTGATCTAGCACATAAAGTAATTACTGAGTTCGACAAAATTGAAATAAAATCAAATAAAATCACTCAAACAAATCAATAAAATTGAAAAACAATTAGCCTTATGACACTTCCTTCAACTCCAAGGGGCGGTAAACCAAGGATTCCTTCGCCCAAGACCCATGATCCAACTCCCAACATGGAATTGATAAGCTATAGAATCATTCCAAGAACCTCAATGGATGGGTTACAAACTCACATTACCAACCTCGACAATTGGACGTGTCACCGGCGTTAGAAAAACGACTAAATCAGAGCAAGTCCATGGGGATAGAAGATCCCGTTGAAGAATGATAGACCAACCATAATCTTCAGCCCAACGAGCCAAGCTTTTGTAGAAGCAAGAACCCTTGTATTAAAGAGATTAACATCTTCTTATACAAAATTTGGATAAACCAAGAGATAAAGCTAGAATTAGATTATGAGATCCAAGAGTGAGAAGCAAGATTTGGAACCTTTTTCAAAATTGAGTCACTCCACAATCGAACTTGATCAAGGCTTGACTAAATAACTCAGATGCAATCTATCACAAGAATTGCATCTAACATAAAAACGACAAAGATATGTTCAGATATCTATAAGGGGGAACGTCTCAACTTAAGAGATCAATTTCATTGATCACAAATATGCTTTTACATAATAATTTGTGGGTATTTATAGTCTTCCCACAAAAAAAAAAAAAAATAGTGCCCGTGATTTAATCTCGATCCGTTTAAATCTCCATAGAAGACCAAGTCAATTTGAGCATTACAAACTTTATGAAATTAAAATAATAAATAAAGTTTTCTAACCACTCATGAAATGATGCTTGCAACTTCATCCGCTACTTCAGCAGTGCAAATATTTACTTATGAAATGACGGTTGAACCTAGCCTACCCAATTTTGTAGATGAAGTATGAATGCTTGTTGAATGTTCTTGGCCTTGGATTGTGTAATAGGTCCAGTTGGAACACCGTGATTCTTATCATCATTCCCCTCTTCAAAAGGATTCGTCCTCGAATCAGAAAAATCATCACCTACATCAAAAGAACTCAACTCAGTAACATTGAAAGTAGAATGTACACCGTGATTCTTATCATCATCCCCCTCTCCAGGATTCGTCTTCGAATCAGAAAAATCAGCACCTACATCAAAGGGACTCAACTTAGCAACATTGAAAGCATAATGTATTGACAATTCTATGGGAAGATCAATTTTATTGTTCCATGCAATCAAATGAGTCATTTTACTAAATGTCTTACGAAGCATTTATAGTCAAATAAAGAATTAGGAATCCACGCTATCTTTAGATCTACAGACTCACTCCCAATTGAATTGAGCTATCTATGGTTAACATTATAATGAAAGTTCATGAGTAAAATTATTTACGCTAATTCATTGAAACTTTAAAAAGAAATCATCTCTAAATTTAGAGAAGATAGTAAGTTATACTAATTGAATCAGGTGTGGTGAAGGTCGAACAAACACGTGACCTTCAAATCTTCAATATTACGCTCTCCCAACTAAGTTATCCCCGTTAACATTGAAAATGAAAGTTTCGAAATTTTAAAAAGAAATAATCACTAAATTTAGATTATATAGTAATTTTAAAAAGAAATAATCACTAACTTTAGATTGAATATTCGAGTTATGCAAGTTAGTCAACTTGAATTAGGTGCGGTGAACGTGGATCAAACACGTGACTTTTAGATCTTCACTGGTGCTCTCCAAACTGAGCTATCCTGCTAACATTAAAAATAAAAATTCATCGGTAATTTTAGATTGAATATTCAAGTTATGCAACTTAGTCAACTTGAATCTACAGCTAACATTAAAAATAAAAATATTTTCACTACTTCATTGAGATTTTAAAAAATTGAATAGTCAGGAGTCGAGTTATGTGACTTAAATCAGGTGCGGTGAACGTGGATCAAACACGTTACCTTTAAATCTTCAATATGACGCTCTCCTCACTAATATTAAAATTGAAAATTCAAAAAGTAAAGGTAAACATATGCCAGCTGGATAAAAAACGTGACAGATCTTCCTCTAATTCATTGAGATTGAGATTTTAAAAAGAAATAATCGCTAATGCAATAAACGTGGATCAAACACGTTACCTTTAAATCTTCAATATGACGCTCTCCTCACTAATATTAAAATTAAAAATTCAGAAAGTAAAGGTAAACTTATGTCAGTTGGATAAAAAAACGTGACAGATCTTCCTCTAATTCATTGAGATTGAGATACCTTTAAATCTTCAATATGATGCTCTCCTCACTAATATTAAAATTGAAAATTCAAAAAGTAAAGGTAAACTTATGTCGGTTGGATAAAAAACGTGATAGATCTTCCTCTAATTCATTGAGATTGAGATACCTTTAAATCTTCAATATGATGCTCTCCTCACTAATATTAAAATTGAAAATTCATAAAGTAAAGGTAAACTTATGTCGGTTGGATAAAAAACGTGACAGAATAATCGCTAATGACACTAATTTTAGAGTCAAGTTATGCAACTTAAACAAAATGCGGTGAACGTGGATCGAACACATGACCTTCAGATCTTCAGTCTGACGCTCTCCCAACTGAGCTATCCCCGCAATCATTAGAAATAAAAATTCATAAGTATAGGTATTTTAGCTGATTCATTGAGATTTTAACAAGAAATAATGACTAATTTTCTATTGAATAGTTAGGTTATGCGAACTAGGTTTGGTTAACATGGAGATCGAACACGTGACCTTCAAATATCAAATTTGACTCTCTCCAAATTGAGCTATCCCTGCAAACATTAAAAATGAAAATTTTTAAGTAAAAGTATTTACCCTAATTAATTGAAATTTTAGAAAGAAATAATCACTAATTTTAAATTGAATAGTCAAATTATGCAAGATTGAACACGAGACCTTTAGATCTTCAATCTAATGCTCTCTCAACTGAGCTATCCACACTAACATTAAAAATGAAATCATCAGTAAAGGTATTTTCACTAATTCATTTTAATTTTAAATAGAAATAATCACTAATTTTTAATAAGATATTCAAGTTATCCAACTTGTATAAGGTGCGGTGAACTAGAACACGTTAGGTATTTTCGATAATTCATTGAGATTTCAGAAAGGAATAATGACTAATTTTAGATTGAATAGTCGGGTTATGCAACTAGAATCAGGTGCGGTGAACGTGGATAACAAACACGTGACCTTCAAATCTTCAGTCTGATACTCTCCCAACAGAGTTATCCCCGCTAATATTAAAAATGAAAATTCATAAGTAAAGGTACTTCCGCTAATTCATTATATTTAAAAAAGAAATAATCACTAATTTTAGATTGAATAAGCAAGTTGTGTTTTTAGATTGTATAGTCAGGTAATAAACTTGTATTAGGTGCGTTGAACGTGGATAAAACACGTGTGACCTTCAAATCTTCCGTCTAACAATCTCCCAACTGAGCTACTCTTGCTAACATTAAAAATGAATATTCATCACTAAAGGTATTGGGTACGCTTCTGGAAATTCAACAAAAGGCAATAGTATTAAACCGAGATGCCAGATTTAAATCTCGCTTCTGAAAAATTCAACAAAAGGCATTGGGTACGCAGTTATAGTACGACATTCCACCCATAAACAGATGGTCAAACAGAAATGCTCAAGCAAATATTGGAAGAAATGTTGAGGACATATGTGATCGATTTAGCAGGAAGCTGGGATAAATACCTACCCCTTATGAAATTCTCTTATAATAATAGTTGCCAAGCAACCATAAAATTGACCACATATGAGGTTCTCTACGGACGAAGATTTTGATCCCCTATCTTTTGGGAAGTAGGGGGGCAAACGAGAACTATTGGACCAGAGCTATGCAAATTACCAACGCCACAGTCTAGAAGATTAAAGCTAGGATACAAACCGCACAAAGTCGAGAGAAAAGCTATGCAGATCTAAGGCACAAGGACATGGAATTGTTGGTAGGGGATCATATATTCCTAAAGGTAGCACCCCATGAGAGGGGTGCTCAGGTAGGGTAAAGAGGGGAAGCTAAGCCCTAGGTTTATCCATCCCTTTGAGATATTAGAAAGGATTGGATCTAGAATCGGGCAATGCCCAAATTTGTTTGTAGTACGTAATATCTTTCATGTATCCATACTACGGAAGTATACCCTAGATCCTTCGCACGTACTGGCTCATGAAACTCTCTTCTTGAGAGATGACCTAACGTATAAAGAAGACACGATTCAAATAATAGACAAGAAAGTCAAAAGATTGAGAAACAAGGAAATCGCTCTTGTTAAGGTCCTATGGAAGAATCATAGAGTAGAAGAAGCCACTTGGGAAACAGAAGGCAAATAAGAACCTTGTACCCTGGCCTATTTTAGAATAAGCACTTTCGATGACCGAAAGTTTTCAAAGGAGAGGAGAATTTGCAACACTCAAGGTCTCCAATAAGAGACCGTGTATGATCACTACTAAGTTGTATATAGAAGCAAAGAACAAGTAGAATTGAAAAAACATTGAGAAGATGATACTTTTTCTAATTTTTATAAACTTCCCGAATCATTAAATTTTTTATAGAATAATAATTACAAGGGGCTTAAAAAAGAAAGGCTCCGATCGAAGAAGACATTTTTGGCAGAAGATTCAAAAAAATCAAGAATGAAATTATAGAAATTCTAGATGTTTCAATGGTAGTGGAAAATCCGTCTATAAATTATGAATTAGGGTAGACTATTAGGGGCAAGAAGCAAGCTTAATCAAGTACCCAATCGAGAGATACAAGTTTTTTGTTTTGGGGTATCGTGTTCATGGGTTTACCTCGAATTCGAGAACTAGTCCACTGTTCATTTCCAAACTTGTTCCTGCACCATCTAAATAAGTTTACCCATAAGTTTGGTGAAGGAAAGAGGTCCTCAAAGTGCTAGTAGGTTTTCCCACGAATCAGTCCATGTTAGGTTACCCTCTAATATTTTCCTAAGCTAAAACCTCAACTCTTAAAGCCTAACCCAAGACATTATGTATAAACCTAAGTTCATCAATAATCCATGTACCAAGTACATAGAACTATGTGAATAACGTGCTAAATAAGTTGCTAGGATCCATACCCATAAGTAACCATTATTTGCCCATAAGTTCTTCTTTTGAGTCTGCTTCTTATTTTGTGTTTATAACGATTATGTATATGTAACACCCCAAACATGAAGAAAATTAGCTCCCACAAAAATAAGCCACTCATGAAAGACCCAAAGGACAGAAAGGAAAAAAATTAAAGTTTTAAGCAAGAACAAGGGACTTAGTCAATTGAGTACCCTAACAAGTGATTTCAAGGATTGGAAAGGAAATAGTAAATGAAAAGGGCAAAAAAGTCATTTTATCAATTATCAAAAATCTTTCTCGATTTGTAATTCCTTATGTAGAAGGAATCTCAAGATTCAAAAATAAGGGGGAAATGAACAAAAAACAATGAGAAATTTGTATAAATATTATGGATTTTTCGAGAAAAATAATAATAAAACATTCGAAATGTGGAAATTACCAAAATACCCCTGTAAGAATGGATAATTAGAGAAATGCCACTCCTATTAGAATCAGAGCATCTACCGTGACCATCCGAGCAAAATCCTTCAAACTCAAATCTCAACCGTTGGATCTCCTCCAAAATTTGATATGATCTCAATGAACACGCACGGATCATCACATCCAACGACTAGTATTCAAAGCCAAGGTCGATAAGGCTATGATCGGAGTTGATATCTCTGAAAAATTATCCAGAAAGTTCAATCTCTAAATAACGAAGATTTTAGAGCTCTCAATGTCGGTTTAAGCTCCTCCGATAAAGTCTGAAGTAGAAAAACCAATACGAAATAAGAATCGAGAAAGGTTGATTCCCCAATCGAATGCAATAAGCGTTTAGATTATGGGTCTCCTACTCTAAGATTTCTTCCAGATTCAAGAGCAATCCTCCACCATTTCTCTTCGAACATCTAAATAACGAAGATTCTGGAGCTCTCAATTTTGGTTTAAGCATCTCCTATAAAGACTGAAGTAGGAGCAACAATACGGAATAAGAATCGAGAAAGGTCGATCCCCCAATCGAAGGCAATGAGCGTTTAGATTATGGGTCTCCTACTCTCAGATTTCTTCCAAATTCGAGTGAATTCCTCCCTCATTTCTCTTCAAACATATTCCTACAGTTTCTCAACAAGATTACCCACAAGTTTTATGAAGGAATAGAGTTTTGAAAGTGCCCATAAATCATTCTCTCAATTCAATCCGCCATTGAAGAACTTCAAGAAAAACTTGTAAATCAAATTCGAGGATACATGATGACTCGTCGAGCAAGAATGATTCCAATTAGTTTCTGCACCTCCAAGGAATGCTTCCATAGAAGACCACGAAGAAAAATAACCTCGAGAGCGTGCCGAATTGAAGGAAATAAGTTTCGAAATTAAATTGGGGATAAGAGTCGAATTCCTATCTACGATCTCTTTTCCTTCAAAGTAAGGATTCCTCTAGCTTCAAAGGAAGAAGTTGAGTAAAATTGATGAAAGAATTGAGAGCTGAAACGTCGTAGAACAAGCTACCCAAGAGATCAAAAATCTTGTGTTTTGAGTGAGTTGCATACTGAGTTCGATTTCTAGAAATTAAGGTCCTAGACTCAAAGACATTCCTCTAAACCAATTCCTTTAGCCTGAAGAAAGGATATGAAAGAGGTTCAATAAAGAAATAGGGCCTTGAAACCCCTAGAATCGGCTACCAAATATAAAAATCCTTTGTTTTTTCTCCAGCGATAAATCAGATTTTGGACGAACTTTGGAAGCGAATATCTTAGGCTACGATCTACGAGAAGGTATCAAATCAATCCCTAACCCTTCCTTGTAACACTCATCTTTAAGTTTCACAAAGAAATCAAGGAGAGAAATGCTGTAAATGTGGCTGTACAGGCCGAGTTTCAGATGGCGGCGATGTGAAAAATGCGCATCTTCTTCATGTTTAGAGGAAGAAAACGATGATATGGCCAGTTCAACTAAACTATCCAAGTCAACTAAAAATTTGACCTTTTCTTGGGTTTTCTCAATTTTAACCCTATTCCAGACCGATTCTCATAAAAACATTATGGTTTCATAAACTAGACACAATAAGGAGTACGTGGAAGGAAATTTGAAGTAATTCAGATACTGGAAGCTCAAGAATAGAGGTCCCAAACGTCAGCGAAGAGGCAAGTAGCCACCTTGGACTCTTTGTTAAGAAATACTTGTAGAAATCGCTTGGATTTTCATATGAACCCTAAACCAAGTATGAATTAAGAATATATGAAAAAAAAAACCCAAAGAACCCTGAGTTAAGACCCTGAACCGATCAAATAGCTCGAGATTTAAGTTATGTTAAAATAACCCACTATATGAGCTCCGCTGCCCATCAAATTTTAATACTGAGCATATTATAGTATATTGAGGTTGGATATGAATTTTGGTGGTCATTGGATAAGGATAAGTAGGTAAACCAATAAACGGTGTAAAATGACCATAATGCCCTTAAGGAAATTTACCTTCAGCTCATGACCTAGATGACCTTCAAATGCTATGAAATTCATCAGTAGATCTTATTTTATAAAATCTTATATGAATCCCTTAGGATTGGTGGTTTATAGAAAAGTACTCTAATTTTATCCCAAGAGGTTATATAAGGTAATGAAGTTTGGAAGTTATTGGAAAACTTTAGTTAGCGAAACCAAGACATGGGAGAAAATGCTATCCATATGACTTTTGCCATGAAGCACGATGTTTATAAATTTTGTAGTCATTGTTGCCAATGTTTGGAAAGTATGGTAGATAAATTGAGTACTAAATTATTGTTTTCAACTGCATGTCATCTGAGGTGGTTATTGGTTAGAGCTATTATTTATAAGAATTTTAAGTCATAAATTGGGTAACAAATTATTGTTTTCAACTGCATGTCATCTTTAGATTAATGAGCTGGTTAATAGAACATTACAAGCATTGCTTAGGGCTATTATTTGTAAGAATATTAAGTCTTGGGACGAATGTATGCCACTCATTGTTCTCTTTTTGAAGTTGTTTATGGATTTAATCCACTTACGTGTCTTGATTTGCTTTCTATCATCTAATATTTTTGTGAGTAAAGCAGCCACAAGTAAAGGAAATGAGATCAAAACATTGCACAAAGAGGGGAATGAGACAATTGAGAAACAAAATTTCAATGTTGCTTCAAGAATTAACAAAGGACGGAATGAAATCATTTTTCAACCTAGTAACTGGGTTTGGATACATTTTCGGAAGGAGTGATTCTCATCTCAAAGGAAGACAAAGTTACATCCAATAGGGGATGACCCTTATCAAGTCCTTTAAAGAATTAATAACAATGCATATAAAATGATCTTCCATGAGAATTTCAGCACATCCTACTTTCAATGTTGCTGACTCGAGTCCTATTGATGTAGGTGATGATTTTCTGATTCGAGGACGAATCCTTTTGAAGAGGAGGAAGATGATAAGGGCCACGGTGTTCCAAATGTTCCAACTATACCTATTACACGATCCAAGGCTAAGAAGATTCAACAAGCATTCATTCTTCATCTACAAAATTTGATAGGCTCGGTTCAACTATTATTTCATGTGTTACAAGCTTATTAGATTGAGGAAGGACCATTTGGAGCTTCAGAAGTGAATATTTACACGGTTGAAGGAGCAGATGAAGTTGCAAGCATCATTACATGAGTTGTTAGAAAACTTTATTTATTTTTAATTTCATAAAGTTTGTAATGGTAGAATTATCAAATTGACTTCATCTTTTGTGGAGATTCAAGGGGATCGAGAGGCACTATAATGGTCAAGTTCAATGGTATTTTAGATTAAAAAAACCTTTTATGAACTTTGTATCTTTGTTAGTGTTACTATGTACCTTTGTTTGTATTACTTTGTACGTTTGTTAGTGCAATGTTATAGAAATTTGGTCAAGTTCAACAAGTGGGGTTAAGGTGATTCAAATGGTTAATGTCACTTTATTTGATTCAAATTGTTAATGTGATAATCCAGTTGAACAGTTACCAGTTATTTCCAAGGTCTCTCTTATTGAACGCCAAAATGGCTGAAATGATTGAGATGAGCACCCGAGTGAGTTTGACAAATTGAAATAAAATCAAATAAAATCACTCAAACAAATCAATAAAATTGAAAAAGAAACTAGCCTTTTGACACTTCCTTCAACTCGAAGCGGCGGTAAACCAAGGATTCCTTCGCACAAGACCCATGATCCAACTCCCAACATGGAAATGATAAGTTATAGAATCATTCCAAGAACCTCAATGGATGGGTTACAAACTCACATTACCAATCTCGACAACTGGATGTGTCACCGGCGTTAGAAGAAGGACCGCATCAGAGCAAGTCATGGGGATAGAAGATCCCGTTGAAGGATGATAGACCAACCGTAATCTTCAACCCAATGAGCCAAGCT
The DNA here is from genome assembly GCF_002738345.1 of Cucurbita maxima. Classification (NCBI taxonomy): domain Eukaryota; kingdom Viridiplantae; phylum Streptophyta; class Magnoliopsida; order Cucurbitales; family Cucurbitaceae; genus Cucurbita; species Cucurbita maxima. The sequence goes on along the minus strand of NW_019272020.1, from coordinate 6,828,599 downwards.
TTTGTAGAAGCAAGAACCCTTGTATTAAAGAAATTAACACCTTTTTATACAAAATTTGGATAAACCAAGATATAAAGCTAGAATTAGATTATGAGATCCAAGAGTGAGAAGCAAGATTTGAAACCTTTTTCGTCACTTCACAATCGAACTTGATCAAGGCTTGATTGAATAACTCAGATGCAATCTACCACAAGAATTGCATGAAACTTAAAAACGACAAAGATATGCTAAGATTTCTATAAGGGGGACCTCTCAACTTAAGAGATCAATTTCATTGATCACAAATATGTTTTTACATAATAATTTGTGGGTATTTATAGTCTCCCCACAAAAAAAGTTAGTGCCCGTGATTTAATCTCGATCCTTTAAATCTCCATAGAAGACGAAGTCAATTTGAGCATTACAAACTTTATGAAACTAAAATAATAAATAAATTTTTCTAACCACTCATGAAATGATGCTTCCAACTTCATCCGCTACTTCAACCGTGCAAATAACTTTTGAATAACCAAAAGATCTTGACTCAAACGAATCAGCTTGTAACACATGAAATGACGGTTGAACCTAGCCTATCCAATTTTGTAGATGAAGTATGAATTCTTGTTGAATCTTCTTGGCCTTGGGTTGTGTAATAGGTTCAGTTGGAACACCATGATTCTTATCATCATCTCCCTCTTCAAAAGGATTCGTCCTCGATTCAGAAAAATCATCACCTACATCAAAAGAACTCAACTCAGTAACATTGAAAGTAGAATGTACACCGTGATTCTTATCATCATCCCCCTTTTCAGGATTCGTCCTCGAATCAGAAAAATCATCACCTACATCAAAGGGACTCAACTTAGCAACATTGAAAGTAGAATGTATTGACAATTCTATAGGAAGATCAATTTTATTGTTTCATGCAATAAAATGAGTCATTTTACTAAATGTCTTACCGAGCATTTATAGTCAAATAAAGAATTAGGAATCCAAGCTATCTTTAGATCGACAGACAGCACTCCCAATTGAATTGAGCTATCTGTGCTTAACATTAAAATGAAAATTCATCAGTAAAATTATTTACGCTAATTCATTGAAATTTTAAAAAGAAATCATCTCTAAATTTAGATAAGATAGTAAGTTATACTACTTGAATCAGGTGTGGTGAAGGTCGAATACACACGTGACCTTCGAATCTTCAATATTACTCTCTCCCCTGTAACATTGAAAATGAAAATTCGGAAGTTTTAAAAAGAAATAATCACTAATTTTAGATTGAATATTCAGGTTATGCAAGTTAGTCAACTTGAATTAGGTTCCGTGAACGTGGATCAAACACGTGACTTTTAGATCTTCACTGATGCTTGGAATCCAAGCTATCTTTAGATCTACAGACAGCACTCCCAATTGAATTGAGCTTTCCCATCAGCTAAACGAGATGTCCTGCACCACGATTTACCAGTAGGATTACATGATTATGACGACAACACTCATGTTTTCATGGGGAGAAAATTGAAGGTTATTTTAGGGGAAGGTTTTCATGATCAGTATATGATACATGACACGATGACCTCTTAGTTCTAAGATCCTAAAAACATAACAAGAAGTAATATTCTAGCTTAAGGTCGCGATTAAGAACCTACTAGTAGGCTACTTACTAAGTTTTACTCACTCCATGTTTATCATTTTTTTTTTCAAGTAACTAATAGTTGGTCGTGGATGAGAGCAGACTTTGGAGTGCGGGCCATGGACTAACCTCTATTTTTAAAATAGTATTTTTTGTTCTTCTTTTGAGTCTGTTTCTTATTTTGTGTTTGTAACGAGTATGTATATGTAACACCCCAAACATGAAGAAAATTAGCTCCCATAAGAATAAGTCACTCATGAAAGACCCAAAGGACAGAAAGAAAAAAATTAAAGTTTTAAGCAAGAACAAGGGACTTAATCAATTGAGTACCAAGTGATTTCAAGGAGTTAAAAGGGCTTTTAAAAATGATTGGAAAGGAAAAGTAAATGAAAAGGGCAAAAAAGTCATTATATCAATTATAAAAAATCTTTCCCGATTTGTAATTCCTTATCTAGAAGGAATCTTAAGATTCAAAATAAGGGAGAAATAATAAAAAAAAAATGAGGAATTTGTAGAAAAATATTAATAAAATATTCAAAAAGTGGCAAATTACCAAAATACCCCTGAAAGAATGGATAATTAGAGAAATACCACTCTAATTAGAATCAGAGCATCTACCATGACCATCCGAGAAAAATCCTTCGAACTTAAATCTCAACCATTAGATCTCCTCCAAAATTTGATATGATCTAGAACGAACATGCACGGATCATCACATCCAACGATTAGTATTCAAAGCTAAGGTCGGTAAGGCTATGATCGAAGTTGATATCTCCGAAAAATTATCAAGAAAGTTTGATCTCTAAGTAACGAAGATTCTAGAGCTCTCTATGTTGGTTTAAGCTCCTCCTATAAAGTCTGAAGTACGAGCAACAATATGTAATAAGCGTTTAGATTATGGGCCTCCTACTCTCAGATTTCTTCCAAATTCGAGAGCAATCCTCCACCATTTCTCTTCGAACTTCTAAATAATGAAGATTCTGGAGCTCTCAATGTCGGTTTAAGCATCTCCTATAAAGTCTGAAGTAGGAGCAACAATACGGAATAAGAATCAAGAAAGGTCGATCCCCCAATCGAAGGCAATGAGCATTTAGATTATAGGTCTCCTACTCTTAGATTTCTTCCAAATTCGAGAGCAATCCTCCACCATTTCTCTTCAAACTTATTCCTATAGTTTCTCAACAAGATTACCCACAAGTTTCATGGAGGAATAGAGTGTTGAAAGTGCCCAGAAACCATTCCCCCAATTCAATCCGCCATTGAAGAACTTCAAGAAAAACTTGAAAATCCAATCCGAGGATACATGATGACTCGTCGAGCAAAAATGGTTCCAATCAACTTCTGCATCGCCAAGGAATGCTTCAATAGAAGACCACGAAGAAAAATAACCACGAGAGCATGTTGAGTTAAAGGAAATAGGTTTCGCAATTAAATTAGGGATAAGAGTCGAATTCCTATCCACGATCTCTTTTTCTTCAAATTAAGGATTCCTGTAGCTTCAGAGGAAGAAGTTGAGTATAAAGGTGTTAATATAACACATGTAGAAGCAATTTGAATTTTAAGGAACTTTTAGAACGTCAATTATAGTAAATAACTAGCATGTTCATAAGTATTAAAACTTAATGAGTTTGAATACTAACCTTTTGTACTTCAAATTCCTTTTTCCTCACGAACCGGTTTCGAACCACTACTAGTGTCTTCTCCATTATCCTCCGCCCTAAGAACGGCATTGTGTAATCCGGTGAGTGAATAAACTTGGGAGGGATTTTGTATATATGAAGAGAGTGTTTGTGAGAGATTTTTCTCAAGGTTATTCACCAATAAGAAGACCTTTCATGTATTATGATCACTCTATTTATAGAGTCATGTTTGTATGTTCATGCAAATTTGAGATCACCAAATTTTGACACTCAAAATTCCACTCAAATGTTTGGGATTATGTGACAAGCATGCATGCTTGTTAACCAAATTTTGACACTCAAAATTCCACTCAAATTTGAGGGGTTTATTTGGCAAGCATGCAAGTTTGGTTAAACCAAATTTTGACACCTCAAAATTCCACTAACATGGATTTTTCCATTAAATGAAGTCAACATGTTGACTTTCTTCATATTGATTTAATAATCAATTTGAATTATTAATTTCAAATTAAAGTAATATTAAATGATTAATTAAACTATTTAATTAATATTTAATATTAATTCAAATGACAATCCCAATTAATTCCGGCTCATATTTGATTAAGATATTAAATCTTATTTAAATATCTCAGATTCTCTCTTTTTGTTTAATTCGTAAATAAAACAAAAATGCGGTTAAATATATCGTATATATGTAGCGCAGTCTCCCTAATTTGAATTCGAAGACTTCGAACTCACTCGTCACACTGTTCTATGGTTTAGTTCAATATGAGCTAGCAGAGGGACCTAATGAACCTATACATCATGGGCTCCAAAGATCCAAAATTAACCGGTTAAACTCATTAATCTTGTTAACCAACATTCGTTAACTACTAGGACATTTCACTATAGCCTAGTAGTTGCACTCCCCTCACTATAAATATATTTTTGTCCATTTGATATAACCATGATTAGCAAGTCGATCCTTCACAGGTTGTTCGTAACTAGAGCTGGGTCAATTTACCGTTTTACCCCTGAAGTTAATTCTTGTTTCTTATGTTTCACTGATCCTCTAATGAACAATTGGTTTGTGGTCCAACCAGNACTATAGATATATTTTTGTCCATTTGATATAACCATGATTAGTAAGTCGATCCTTCAGAGGTTGTTCATAACTAGAGCTGGGTCAATTTACCGTTTTACCCCTGAAGTTAATTCTTGTTTCTTATGTTTCACCGATCCTCTAATGAACAATTGGTTTGTGGTCCAACCAGAAAATCGGATCCCTTTCAGGTCAATGAGAGGGTGGGACCCCTTGTTCAAGACCTGAAGTCAGTATTTAAGGAAACTACCTCTCTTCTATCCCTAATAGTGGGTAGGAGTGAATTCCATCTTGCACCCTACGTACCCAGCCATTTACCCTCTTACCCCTAAAATGGGAGGCCTATTGAGTCGGCAAACTTGAGCCACTCTCACCCATACAAATCTAAGGATAATTTCGAATAAACAGGAGTTCATGGTTAGCTCAGGATTAAGATCGAATTACCTAGGTCATCGAATGAAAAGAAAATCAGTCTCAACAGTAAACGACATTATAAAGTGAGAGTAATTTTCTTCATGGTCTGATCTTATGCAATACTCATTACATAGGACACCCCCATTCACTTGTCTGCACATGTACAATTTAGTGATCAAATTGTTTATATCATATACAAAAGTGGGCCGCATCCATAGTGTCCCCAGAATAAGGTACTCAGTCTTATCCTTATATTATAGATCATTTTCACTATATACTTGAACTTGATCAACTCTTATGTCTCTACATATAGTTCAAGTAATCATACTATAGCCCGAGTGTTCTTAATTTATTGGATTTAGATTAATGATCGTAAAGTTCACCTTATTCAATAACAATCTTTACTGAATAAACAACAATTATAACTTGATTGAAAATAAAATATGTTTTTGTTTACAAACTTGAGTTTTAGAACATAAAACCCAACAAACTCCCACTTGGACTAAAACTCTAGTGGGGTTTTATAATGTTGAGTAGAGAGAAAGATATAAATACAATAAACTAGGGCATCACATACTCATGCCTTTTCTCCCACTTGCCCTAGATTACATAACTCGTAGTCCTAGACTCACTAGGTGCCCTACATACACTTTAGCCGTGAGGGGCTCTGAAAATGGATCAGCAATGTTGTGCTCTGAAGCTATCTGTGTGACGATCATATCTCCTCGTTGCACAATCTCCTTTATGAGATGATATTTGCGCTCAATATGTTTTCCTCGCTTATGACTTCTTGGTTCTTTTGAATTTGCAACTGCTCCACTGTTATCACAATAAAGAGTGACGGGAAGATGCATATTTGGAATGACTTCCAAATCAGTTAAGAACTTCCTAAACCATACAGATTCTTTCGTTGCTTCACAAGAAACGGAATGTGTTCATATAACACATGCGTTAGCAATTTGGATCTTAGGCACTTTTAGAACATCAATTATAGTAAATAACTAGCATGTTCATAAGTATTAAAATTTAATGAGTTCGAATACTAACCTTTTGTACTTCAAATTTCTTTTTCCTCACGAACCGGTTTTGAACCACCACTAGTGTCTTCTCCACTATCCTCCGGCCTTAGAACGGGATTGTGAAATCCGGTGAGTGACTTAAACTTGGGAGAGAGTTTGTATATATGAAGAGAGTGTTTGTGAGAGGTTTCTCTCAAGGTTTTTCACCAACAAGAACCACCTTCCATGTACCATGATCACTCTATTTATAGAGTCATGTTTGCATGTTCATGCAAATTTGAGATCACCAAATTTTGACACTCAAAATTCCACTCAAATTTGTGGAATTTATTTGGCAAACATTCAAGTTTGGTTAAACCAAATTTTAACACCTGAAAATTCCATTAACATGGATTTTTACATTAAATGAAGTCAACATTTTGACTTTCTTCATTTTGATTCAACAATCAATTTGAATTATTATAATTTCAAATTAAAGTAATATTAAATGATTAATTAAACTATTTAATTAATATTTAATATTAATTCAAATGTCAATCCCAATTTAATTCCGACATATATTTGATTAAGATATTTAAATCTTATTTAAATATCACAAATTCTCTCTCTTTTTGTTTAATTCGTAAATAAAACAAAAATGCGGTTAACCCATGACATTATGTATAAATCTAGGTTCATCAATAATCCATGTACGAAGTACCTAGAATTATGTGAATAACATGCTAAATAATTTGCTAGGATCCATACCCATAAGTAACCATTATCTGCCATTACGATGTGTACTAAAAGGCCTCTATTCCTCTTTAGGTAGGATGTCCTGCAATATGTATCATGAGCTGGATGTTATGATAGGCCTACCTTTCTTATCAGCTAAACGAGATGTCCTGCACCAAGATTTACCAGTAGGATTACATGATTATGACGACACCACTCATGTGTTCATGGGGAGAAAATTGAAGGTAATTTTAGGGGAAGGTTTTCAGGATCAGTATATGATACATGACACGATGACCTCTTAGTTCTAAGATCCTGAAAACATAACAAGAAGTAATATCATAGCTTAAGGTCGCGGTTAAGAACCTACTAGTAGACTACTTACTAAGTATTACTCACTGCATGTTTATCATTTTTTTTTTCAAGTAACTAAGAGTTGGTCGTGGATGAGAACAGACTTTGGAGTGTGGGCCATGGACTAACCTCTGTTTTTAAAATCGTATTTTTTGTTCTTCTTTTGAGTCTCCTTCTTATTTTGTGTTTGTAACGAGTTTGTATATGTAACACCCCAAACATGAAGAAAATTAGATCCCGTAAGAATAAGCCACTCATGAAAGTTTTAAGCAAGAACAAGGGACTTAGTCAATTGAGTACCCTAACAAGTGATTTCAAGGATGGGAAAGGAAAAAGTAAATGAAAAGGGCAAAAAAGTCATTTTATCAATTATAAAAAATCTTTCCCTATTTGTAATTCATTATCTAGAAGGAATGTCAAGATTCAAAAATGAGGGGGAAATGAAGAAAAGGCAATGAGGAATTTGTAGAAAAATTATGGATTTTTCGAGAAAAATAATAATAAAATATTCGAAAAGTGGAAAATTACCAAAATACCCCTGAAAGAATGGATAATTAGAGAAATGTCACTCTAATTAGAATTAGAGCATCTACCGTGACCATCCGAGCAAAATCCTTCAAACTCAAATCTCAACCGTTGGATGTCCTCCAAAATTTGATATGATCTCAATGAACACGCACGGATCATCACATCCAACGACTAGTATTCAAAGCCAAGGTCGGTAAGGCTATGATCGGAGTTGATATCTTCGAAAAATTATCCAGAAAGTTCGATCTCTAAATAACGAAGATTCTAGAGCTCTCAATGTCGGTTTAAGCTCCTCCGATAAAGTCTGAAGTAGGAGGAACAATACGGAATAAGAATCGAGAAAGGTTGATCCCCCAATCGAATGCAATAAGCGTTTAGATTATGGGTCTCCTACTCTCAGATTTCTTCCAAATTCAAGAGCAATCCTCCACCATTTTTCTTTGAACATCTAAATAACGAAGATTCTGGAGCTCTCAATTTTGGTTTAAGCATCTCCTATAAAGACTGAAGTAGGAGCAACAATACAGAATAAGAATCGAGAAAGGTCGATCCCCCAATCGAAGGCAATGAGCGTTTAGATTATGGGTCTCCTACTCTTAGATTTCTTCCAAATTCGTGTGTAATCCTCCCCCATTTCTCTTCAAACTTATTTCTACAGTTTCTCAACAAGATTACCCACAAGTTCTATGAAGGAATAGAGTGCTTAAAGTGCCTAGAAACCATTCCCTCAATTCAATCCGCAATTGAAGAACTTCAAGAAAAACTTAAAAATCCAATTCGAGGATAAATGATGACTCGTCGAGCAAGAATGATTCCAATCAATTTCTGCACCTCCAAGGAATGCTTCCATAGAAGACCACGAAGAAAAATAACCTCGAGAGCTTGCCGAATTGAAGGAAATAAGTTTCGAAATTAAATTGGGGATAAGAGTCGAATTCCTATCTACGATCTCTTTTTCTTCAAATTAAGGATTCCTCTAGCTTCAGAGGAAGAAGTTGAGTAAATTGATGAAGGAATCGAGAGCTGAAACATTGTAGAACAAGCTACCCAAGAGATCGAAAATCTGGCGTTTTGAGTGAGTTGCATACTGAGTACGATTTCTTGAAATTAAGGTCCTAGACTCAAAGACATTCCTCTAAACCAATTCCTTTAGCCTGAAGAAAGAATATGAAAGAGGTTCAATAAAGAAATAGGGCCTTGAAACCTCTAGAATCGGCTACCCAATAGAAAAATCCTTTGTTTTTTCTCCAGCGATAAATCACATTTTGGATGAACTTTGGAAGCGAATATTTTAGGCTACAATCTACGAGAAGGTATCAAATCAATCCATAACCCTTCCTTGTAACACTCATCTTTAAGTTTCATGAAGAAATCAAGAAGAGAAATGCTGTAAATGTGGCTGTACAGGCCGAGTTTCAGATGGCGGCAATGCAAAAAATGCGCATCTTCTTCCTGTTCAGAGGAAGAAAACGATGATATGGCCAGTTCAACTAAACTATCCAAGTCAACTCAAAATTTGACCTTTTCTCGGGTTTTCTCAATTTTAACCCCATTCCAGACCGATTCTCATAAAAACATTATGTTTTCATAAACTAGACACAATAAGAAGTACGTGGAAGGAAATTTGAAGTAATTCAGATACTGGAAGCTCAAGAATAGAGGTCCGAAACGTCAGCGAAGAGGCAAGTAGCCACCTTAGACTCTTTGTTAAGAAATACTTGTAGAAATTGCTTGGATTTCATAAACCCTAAACCTAGTATGAATTAAGGATATATGAAATAAAAACCCAAAGAACCCTAAGTTAAAACCCTAAACCGATCAAATAGCTCGAGATTTAAGTAACGTTAAAATAACCCACTATATGAGCTCCGCTGCCCATCAAATTTTAATACTGAGCATATTATAGTATATTGAGGTTAGATATGAAATTTGGTGGTCATTGGATAAGGATAAGTAGGTAAACCAATAAACTGTGTAAAATGACCATAATGCCCTTAAGAAAATTTACCTTCTGCTCATGACCTAGATGACCTTCAAATGCTATGAAATTCATCAGTAGATCTTATTTTATGAAATGTTATATGAATCCTTATCCCAAGAGGTTATATAAGGTAATGAAGTTTGGGAGTTATTGGAAAACTTTAGTTAGCGAAACCAAGATATGGGAGAAAATGTTATCCATATGACTTTTTCCATGAAGCACGATGTTTATAAATTTTGTAGTCATTGTTGCCAATGTTTGCTGCAAACAAAAAAAAGATAGGGATGTTAAATTTTTAAGTCACTTTTGGAAAGTATGGTAGATAAATTGGGTACTAAATTATTGTTTTCAACTGCATGTCATCTGAGGTGGTTATTGGTTAGAGCTATTATTTATAAGAATATTAAGTCATAAATTGGGTAACAAATTATTGTTTTCAACTGCATGTCATCTTTAGATTAATGAGCTTGTTAATAAAACATTCGAAGCATTGCTTAGGGCTATTATTTGTAAGAATATTAAGTCTTGGGACGAATGTATGCCACTCATTGTTCTCTTTTTGAAGTTGTTTATGGATTTAATCCACTTACGTGTCTTGATTTGCTTTCTATCATCTAATATTTTTGTGAGTAAAGCAGCCACAAGTAAAGGAAATGAGATCAAAACATTGCACAAAGAGGGGAATGAGACAATTGAGAAACAAAATTTCAATATTGCTTCAAGAATTAACAAAGGACGGAATGAAATCATTTTTCAACCTAGTAACTGGGTTTGGATACATTTTCGGAAGGAGTGATTCTCATCTCAAAGGAAGACAAAGTTACATCCAAGAGGGGATGACCCTTATCAAGTCCTTTAAAGAATTAATAACAATGCATATAAAATGATCTTCCATGAGAATTTCAGCACATCCTACTTTCAATGTTGCTGACTCGAGTCCTATTGATGTAGGTGATGATTTTCTGATTCGAGGACGAATCCTTTTGAAGAGGAGGAAGATGATAAGGACCACGGTGTTCCAAATGTTCCAACTATACCTATTACACGATCCAAGGCTAAGAAGATTCAACAAGCATTCATTCTTCATCTACAAAATTGGATAGACTCGGTTCAACTATTATTTCATGTGTTACACGCTTATTAGATTGAGGAAGAACCATTTGGAGCTTCAGAAGTAAACATATTAATAAAAAGAAACTACATAAACTTAAAAAAAGTTAATCCCATTTTACAATAAAAATATTGTTCAATTGTAGCCAAGAAGTAGTTTTGAAAACTGGCCACTTCATATCCATCTATGTTTGGAAAACTAAAATAAAAAAAATAAAAATAAAAATATTTTTCAAAAACTTAGTTTGGAGTGAAATTTTGCTTAAAATTCAAATTTTTTTTTTTTAACAAAAAGATAAAATACATAATTTTGAAAAAAAATAAAATAATTATCAAATGCCTAATTTTTAACATATCTATCCTAAAAGAATGCATGGACTCTAGTGGTAATGCTGCTTCAATTGTGTGATAGATCATGTGAAGTTAACATGACAATAATAATAGGTTCTAAAGCACAAAAATATGTGGATAAATTTCATATATTGAGGTGCGGAAAACATATACACACAGGCAACTAAAAATGATAGATCCACTATAAGGGCATTTGGTTTAGTGGTATGATTTTTTCTTTTTTTACAAATTAGGTGGAATGAACAAACAAAAATAATGAGTTTAAAATTACCCAACAAAATATCAATTTTCAAATGGAATGGTCTATTCCAAAAAAGAAAAGGATAAAAGAAAAATATTAAATACATTTTCAACTAATGCATTTGATTGAGAGATATTAGGGTCAATATAAGAAAAGTATAGCATTAACTAATTTTCATGGACACATGGATCCTTACCTTACTAAAATGACTGGTTTATTGTTATCAAACCAATAACAGTTGATACGAGCTAAATCTTCCAATTGATAATTAGGCCAGAGAAAGAACTTTCACAAGTTTTTCTTATTTGCATTGTAAAATTATGTATTTCTATGGATATCATTTCTATTTCTAGAATTGAAACAAATTAGAATTCTGAACTCTCACGACTTCTGGGTGATAGGAAATTTTCCCGAAGCAAATCATAATGATTTTTGGTTCTCTTTTCATTAATTTTTTTATTTATTGCAATGGATTTACTAAAACTCTTTTTGTAAGGATAGTCTTTTTCTTGATATCTTTGATTAATTTAGTACTTATTTTTATGAACTAATAAAATACATATGGTTTGATATATAATAAATTGTCCATCATTTTGTACAACAGACGAACATGTTCAATAATAAATATTTATTTTTTAATAATTCATTATTAACTTGAAACTCCTTGGAACTATCAGAATCTCCAAATTCATTTCTCATCTTTAAATACAAGATACACTAATTTTTATGAGATTTATCAGTTTAAGCTAGAACAACTTAGTATTTATTCCTTAGTTCTCATCCCATCAAAAAAAAATTATTTTTTTTATTGTTCAATGGATTGAATTCTTAATTTATTGTGAGATAATTAAAATCTTCATTATAAATTTTTTCAATGAGTTCAAAATTATTACCCTAGGTTTAGTATTTTGATTAGAGATTCCTCTTTCTTATTCTTAATCAAATTTTTGAGTGGGCTTGACTTAGTTGATACATGATTTATGTTGTCTTTCATTTTCTTTTCGTTTGTTTGAAAAATTATATCGATCAATTTCGATTCTTTCTTTTTCTATTTATTGTTTTCTCATTGAGATGCTAATATTTCTTAACAATATTAATTGAAATACATCCAAATGATTTGAGAACAAATTCTAAAACCACAATGATAAATTTCAAACCTTAAGGTGCATAAAGCACATGGACTAGCAACGAAAAACGATATATTAGTAAGAAAGACATTTGGTCAAATAGTATGATTCTCAATTCCTATGTAAGAGGTCCTCAATTCCATAATCAGAATGCCCACAAGCTCTATCAAATGGTTTTGTGTGTTGTAAAAACAATAGTAAAAAAACTTAACATGATAACTGCAAATAAATGATCTCCAAAGAAAACAAAAGTTTTTTTAGTGGTAGAATTATGCTCCTTAGACTTTATTGCCCTAGTATACCAAGTAATGGGAAAGTATATATGGGATGCCTTAAAGAAAGTAATCTAGGATGTTTTTATATTTAGAATTTCCATGATTGTCATTTGTATGAAGTGACAGGTCTGCTACTCGAGACACATTACAAAATAGAAAAAGTAGTATAATATATTAAAAAGATAATGCTTCTAAATATTTGAGTTCATAATTATACAAATATTGGGAATCACTATACGGGGAGTAAGATTCGGATTACCTTGTTGATCGAATATCTCAAGGCAAGAACATTGTTTGAGATTCGAATCACTCAACAAGCAAGATCGATCATGTCTAGCTTGAATGATTCTTGTTGATCAAATATCTCAACGCAAAAACACTTGTTTGATATTCGAATCACTCCACAAGCAAGATTGATCATGTCGAGCTTGAATGATTCTACATGCAACCTAAACTACATAGAATTGCAAAGAAACTTATGCAACCTAAACTACATAGAATTGCAAAGAAACTTAGCCATTGGCTAAATAAAAGCACAAATGCTCCTTCTACTATATTTTCCAAGTCTCCCTACAAATACAACATACATGGCTTTATATAGTCTCAAAATTAAACTATTAAAGGCATTCCAAGAGTTGTAACATTCATACTTAATGGCTATAATTAACCATTATGTAATTGTAGCCTAAAGTAAATAAAAAGTCTTAAAATACATCAATGAAATACAATAACTCTAAATTACCCTAAAATGTAATCCACCCAAAATTTATAACATGAAACTTCATTCTTCTTCAATGTGCCATGAATTGAAATATCTTTTGATAATTTCAACAATATTTTCTTCCTATCTTCATTGAAGCATATTGTATGATTGATGTCTCTTGGTTCATATCAAATATTATCATAATAAAATCAATGAGGGGAATACACCAATTGTTGGGCAACAAAGTCAACACAAAGAAATTAGAAAAGAAATATGAAAACTTGAGTCATGAAAGCAGTAAATTGGAAAGAATCTTAGTGCTCGAGGACAATGTAGTGTTATGAAAACCAGCTATATTGAATCTTCAAAGATTAATGTAAATTTTATGAAAATTGAGAGGAATTTTTTTCTTATGTTTGCAATAGCTTAGCCATGCAACAACAACGTGATGCTTCAAATACTCTTCCTTATGTTTACATAGTAATGGTTCGTGAAGTCAGAAGTCTTTCTTTAATGTTAAGGATATTTAGTCCTAAATTATAACTTACCATATATATCATATTTGATCTTTTATTATAGGATATTTGTCTTCTATCAAAGATCACCATAGGTATCATGTTTGTCTTTTATTACCGGCTCTTTTCATTTATTGTTATTCCCCTATCCTTTATAATTTATTTGATTATTTGAGAACTTCATTTAGGTCTGGTGATTTCAGCAAATACATGAGATTATAATGATGGTGTTAATATAACACATGCGGAAGCAATTTGGATCTTAGGCACTTTTAGAACATCAATTATAGTAAATAACTAGCATGTTCATGAGTATTAGAACTTAATGAGTTCGAATACTAACCTTTTGTAGTTCAAATTCCTATTTCCTCATGAACCGGTTTTGAACCACCATTAGTGTCTTCTCCACTATCCTCTGGCCTTAGAACGGGATTGTGGAATCCGGTGAGTGACTAAATTTGGCAGGGATTTTGTATAGATGAAGAGAGTGTTTGTGAGAGGTTTTTCTCAAGGTTTTTCACCAAGAAGAAGACCTTTCATGCATTATGATCACTCTATTTATAGAGTCATGTTTGCATGTTCTTGCAAATTTGAGATCACCAAATTTTGACATTCAAAATTTCACTCAAATGTTTAGGATTATGTGGCAAGCATGCATGCTTGAGTTAACCAAATTTTGACACTCAAAATTTCACTCAAATTTGTGGTGTTTATTTGGCAAGCATGCAAGTTTGGTTAAACCAAATTTTGACACCTCAAAATTCCACTAACATGAATTTTTTCATTAAATGAAGTCAACATTTTGACTTTCTTCATTTTGATTCAACAATCAATTTGAATTATTAATTTCAAATTAAAGTAATATTAAATGATTATTTAAAATATTTAATTAATATTTAATATTAATTCAAATGCCAATCCCAATTAATTTCGACACATATTTGATTAAGATATTAAATCTTATTTAAATATTTCAGATTCTCTCTTTTTGTTTAATTCGTAAATAAAACCAAAATGCGGTTAAATATATAATATATATGTAGCGCATTCTCCCTAATTTGAATTCGAACACTTCGAACTCACTCGTCACTATTCTATGGTTTAGTCCGATATGAGCTACCAGAGGGACTTAATGGACCTATAGATCATGGGCTCCAACGATCCAAGATTAACCGATTAAACTCATTAACCTTGTTAACCAACATTCGTTAACTACTAAGACATTTCACTATAGCCTAGTAGTTGCACTCCCCTCACTATAGATATACTTCTGTCCATTTGATATAACCATGATTAGTAAGTCAATCCTTCACAGGTTTTTCGTAACTAGAGCTAGGTCAATTTACCGTTTTACCCCTTAAGTTACTTCTTGTTTCTTATGTCTCACTGATTCTCTAATGAACAATTGGTTTGTGGTCCAACCAGTAAACCAGATCCCTCTCAGGTCAATGAGATGGTGGGGCTCCTTGTTCAAGACCTAGAGTCAATACTTAAGGGAACTACCTCTCTTCTATCCCTAAAAGTGGGTACGAGTGAATTCCATCTTGCACCCCACGTCCCCAGCCATTTACCCAGTCTTACCCCTAAAATGGGAGACCTATTGAGTCGGCGAACTTGAGCCATTCTCACCCATGAAAATCTAAGGATAATTCCGAATAAACAAGAGTTCATGGTTATCTTAGGATTAAGATCAAGTTACATAGGTCATCGAATGAAAAGAAAATCAGTCTCAACAGTAAACGACATTATAAAGTGAGAGTGATTTTCTTCATGGTCTGATCTTGTGCAATACTCATTGCATAGGACGCCCCCACTCACATGTCAACACATGTAAAATTTAGTGATCAAATAGTTTATATCATATACAAAAGTGGGCCGCATTCATAGTGTCCCTAGAATATGGTACTCAGCCTTATCCTTATACTATAGATCATATTGACTATATACTTGAACTTGATCAACTCATATGTCTCTACATATAGTTCAAGTAATCATACTATTTCCAGAGTGTTCTTAGTTTATTGGATTTAGATTAATGATCGTAAAGTACACTTTATTCAATAACAATCTTTACTGAATAAACAACAATAATAACTTTATTGAAAATAAAATATGTTTTTGTTTACCAACTGAGTTTTAGGACATAAAACCCAACAATTATAACTTACCATGTATATCATATTTGATCTTTTATTATAGGATATTTGTCTTCTAATACAACTCACCATAGGTATCATGTTTGCCTTTTATTACAGGCTCTTTTCATTTATTGTTATTCCTCTATCTTTTATAATTTATTTGATTATTTGAGAACTTCATTTAGGTGTGGTAGTTTCAGCAAATACATAAGATTATAAAACATAGGGTAATGTGCTTATCAACAATGTGAAGTTAACATGACAATAATAATAGGTTCTAAAGCACAAAAACATGTGGATAAATTTCAAATATTGAGGCGCATAAAAGATTTGGACCAACAACTAATATTGATAGATCCACTACAAGGCATTTGGTCTAGTGTATGATTCTCGCTTCGGGTGCGAGAGGTCTCGAGTTTGATTCTCAAAATGCCCCCAACAATTATATCAAATTGAAGCATGCAATATAATAAGATTTGAAATAGGTTTTTTAAACTTTGAACCAAGAAGTAATTCAAATGAATATTTGGGAAGAAAAAAAAGCTATATTTAATTATAATTTACAAGTATCTTTATAACATGTTAATTGAAGAGAGCAAACAACAAGAATAAACAAACAAAGAAAATTTGTGTATGTATGATTCTCTTTAAATCTTAGAAACTATGAGGATTCTTCTCCTTTCTTGACATCAAGACTTACTTTTTCGGGACTAGGACCATTAACAGTCATCTACTCTTACTCATACTCCCTTCTATAAGAATCAACATAGCATAATCATTCAATGAAGGCCGAGGTAGTCTTATAAAAGAAGATGAAGGTACCACTTTGAAATCATTCCATGAGGACTTGAGAACGTTTTGTAAAAGAAGATGAGGGTACCACTTTCTATTGCAGAATTTCTATGTGAATAGAGAATAAACAATATTCTTGGGAGATAAGATAGAGCCTCGAGCCTAACTTCAAAGGCATTACACAAATTGTTCTATGAGATTTTTTCTAGGAACTCTTTGTTATGTTGTACGCTGAAGGTTTCAGGAAAGGGACACAGATTCTCTATTGCACTGATCTCCCAATAGAAGTTTTACCTAGGTCATCTGTCGTCACAATCCTTTTAAGGAAGATGTGCCAAAATAACCGGTGAACAATAAAATTTAAAGAAGTTTCAGAGAGCAAGAAGAGGATTGTGATAGAAGTTGCCCTAGGTAAAACTTCTTTAAATGTCTTAGCCAATCATGACCTCATAATCAGGAGTCTCTTGGACAATAAATGTCTTAGCCAATTGTGACGGTCATGATTACTCAAAGCTTTTCGCCCAAATAACCGGTAAACAATAACATTGCCCAAATAACAACCTTGAAAACAAATCGTTTACAAGAATGGCTGAGACATGCAACATGCAACCACAGGAAACACGCCTTGGCCAATCATGACTGCGACATCTGCCCCCCACACAATTTATTGGATGAGGCTGACTTTAGGTCTCTCGATGCACTTCCAGCTGATTTCATATTGAGAAGTCTCTTCCAACCTACTAGGTGATGTTGAAAATCACTTCTCGGTTTGTTGAGTCTTCATGTCTTCTCTATTCGTGTCTTTCCTACTTTCTTCGCTTGAAACTTTTTCTTATTTGTATGACGTCATACCACCTGCTTCTGCTTGATGTCTTCTTGGTCAAAATAATAACGTTTCAAGTTACTAACGTGGACAACAAGGTTAGTCCGCATCCATAAGAGCAATTAGATTCTATATGATGTCTTCATAATCTTATGGATAACTTTAACTAGTCCATAGTATTTTCACACCCGCCTTTGGTCTTGTTGCTTTGAACTCAAAGTTGATCTGACCTTAACTTATATGAACTCTTTATTTTTTTTTGAAATTATTGTGGTTGCGCTTCCAACTGACCCTTCTCTTCATCCGTCTAGTTGATATTTCTATGTGAACATGTGTTGCTTCAGTGGTTTGTTTTTTTCTCCCTTCTTTAGTATCTGACCTTGTTTTTGTCTCTCTTGGTGGGGATAAATCCATTATCTGACCTTTCTTTTCGTCGTGGTGTTCATGTAGTGGCAACAAGGTTTTTATTGAGGTTGGCTCACTCAAGCTCCCCTTTTCAATTACAACAATAGCAGCAAGCGTAGATTCATCATGGCTACGATTCTTTCTCAATTGTAGTATCGACATCATTTTCAACCCTCTTGGTTGATGGATGTTTTTCTGAATGATCGTCGGGTTAGACTCGTTACTACTAGACATTTTGCTAGGGACATGTAAATTACTTTGTGTTTCAGCAGGACGTTCATTCCTAACACGACGTCGAAGTCATCCATTTCAACTATCACTAAACAATTTGTCAAGTCCAAGGCTCCAACTTGATTAGAGTTCTCATTGTGACTCTTAAGACAGACAAAGCTTCCAATTTGATGACGTTCATCTTTCCTGTATCTTGATGTCAATGGATGTTAAAATATTTTGCATCGGTCTCCATCATGAGTTGTGGGTGGCTCTAGAGTTGACAATGGTGTTTCTTACTACTTTGTGCTTTATCCAGACCTCGACATACATAATATATATATATATATTCATTTAACTATAAGACATATGGTCCATGGAAGAATTGTAACTCTTATACTCATTAATATTATAATGGCTACTACATAAATTATAACCTAAAGTTGATAATTGATGTTCAATTAGCCAACCTTAAATTTGTAATCATTGTGGGGTGATTGAAATTACAATGGAAGTAGCTTAAACTCCTAGTACGTTAAATGAAGTTGGTCTCTTCTAATAAAACATGAAATTCTCTTTAATATCATTAATACAATTATGATTCATATTGAACCTACCAAACATGAAATTAAAACTGCGTTCAATTTAACTCAATTTATTGTCATCTTGAATGACGTGTAGGATATATTCTTGATTTAACTTGATATTTCATATTAATTAAGTTTTTTTGCAAAATCACAATTAGACAACAACAAAGATGAATTTGATTGGATTATTATTTTAAAGAAAATTTCTTTCTCCATATTATTCCTAATAACTCTTCAACTAAATTCATATTCTGCTAAGAAACAAATTTTTTACTCACAAGAAGTAAAATATGCAACTTTAACTAAAATTTCATCGAAACAAATTTTATTGCCATACAACATAGATGACAATTATAGCCTTCAAACAAAAACTAGAGTAGTTGTGGTGAACCGGATAGAAACTCTAGTGTTCATCCATAATATACAACCACTACCTAAATTGTGACCTATCCATTTGAAAACATAAGTTGTAGTTGAAAATTACATAAAACAATCCCCTAAATCCAAGAACTTTGTGTCCAATTAGTCAATCCTAAAGATAGTAACTAACATAGAGTAATTGAAGCTCCACATGAAGTAATTTAAAGTTCCAGTTACTTAACTAAAGTTTATCTCGTCTTTAATGAAACATGAGTTGCACTTAAGTTCATGAAATATTTACCGACTCCAACTCTGAGTACTATTAATGAAATTATATTTCATATGAGTTTTCCATAAGTCAAACTATGGTACATTCAATACAACTTTATTTTCTTGTCATAGGAAGCAAAATAGAAGAATTAAATCAAACAAACTGATGAACTGAGCCGAATAAATCCAACCCAACCCAAACTGATTAGTTTGATTCATTTGTTGGGTTGTAGTTTATTTGAACACTTGCATATTAGAACAATTCAATATTACATGCCTTGCTTACAAGTAAAATACTAGACTATCAACTTTTTGTTTTATAGTCCAACAACTGCTCAAGAAAATAGATTTCAAACTTGAGAGAAAAAAATATAATGAGTTAAAAATGTTGCAATTTTTTAGAAAAGGCATTTGGTCTAGTGGTATGATTCTCGTTTAAGGTGCGAGAGGTTCAGAGTTCAATTCTCAAAAGAAAATGAGCCTTAGAGTAAATGAACTCTCAAAAGAATTAGCCTCAGAGTAAATAACTTAACAACCAGAAACCATGCCTTAAAACTATAATGATGATGCTCTTTTGATATTCTCTTTTAATAATATCAATTTATCTTTTCCACTTTCGATATTTGCTTTACTTGTGTACTCCACGATATGTGTCTCAAATGAAACTATCAAACTAAAACTTACACTATTTTCTTCTCTCTACAGTAATTGTTGCAAACCCTATGTAAATAATTTAACAGCGGTCTAGATCTAAAAGATATAATAATAAGGACATTTGGTCTAGTTGTATGATTCTTGCTTTGGGTGCAAGAGGTCTTGAGTTTGATTCTCGAAATGTCACTCCAAAAGAAAAAAAGCACTAAAATAATTTTCAATGAGGCCTAACCCAAAGGAATTCGTTGCAATGCACTACTTATATAAATTTCATGTATTAAGGCACATAGACTAGCAACTAAGAATTATTGATCTGCTACAAAAGGCATTTGGTTTAGTGGTATGATTATCGTTTTGAGTGTGAAAGGTCTCAAGTTTAATTCTTAAAATGCCCCCAACAATATTATATCAAAATGAATTATGCAAGATAATATGATTTTAAATGTGGCCACATAGGTTATCTGTTATCACAATCCCAGAAGATGCGCCCAAATAACCGATGAAGAAGTTTCAAGGAGCACGTGGAAGATGCGCCCAAATAACTGATGAAAAAGTTTCAGAGACCCATAGGTTCGAACCGAACCACGCGCACTGAAAAAAAAAAAATTCTCCTTTTCTATCACACCTAGAATTGTCATTCTTTTGTCTTTTAAAATCTCTTACCTTATCAGTCATCAGTTCTTTTGTCTTCGGCATCAATGTGCTCCAATGAAAGAGATCACACCCTTTCCTGAACCAGAACCGAGCACAAACGTTAAGGTAGAAAGTCGAAAGCGAGCTCTTTTCGCGTATACGCAATCTCGAAACCCAATTAGCTCATAGACTGTCTCCTCAACCCTGGCAAGTATGACTGCTTGGTAAGAGAGAATGTCGAATGAGAAAGACATTCGATTTCGGCAACATTCGCAACTACCAAAGTGCACTAAACCTAGTAGAGATCTTTGACCTAACGATAATGGTACTTCAAGCCTCTTTAATCAATCCACTTTGTACCTTATTGTTGACCGAATAGGATGCACGCCAGGCCTAAATTCTCTCTCAGTCACCCGGAGATGAAAGGAAGATCAGATCTGAAGTTCACGAATCGAAGAGAAAGTGGATCTGAGTTATACATGCTTTCATTTTCAAAAGCTTCGCTTGCCTACGGTACTTTATTAGGGATCGAAACTGTTAAATCCGCTTTCGTTAAAGAAAAAATAGGAGCCCTTGGTTTGGCTGATGTCGATTCGTATGGCAATGCAGACTGGACTAAGGATGAGGATTCCGCTTTTCATACTTAAAAATATGAGTTGAAAGAGATGGTAAGCTATCTCGCTAAACAAAAAGAAAAAGCACATACGGGTTGACCTCATTGCAAGGGGCGGGGGCTAGCCAAAGAAGATCAGTCGAACTAGGTTAGAACCCTTGATTCGGTTCAGCTAGGTTTTTCCATGCAAGAATGTGTGCGTATCGGTATCCTCTTTTTGTTTATACGTTTGGAGAAACCTACTAAGCCCGCCTTTCTTACCAAGTGTGATTCAATCTTTCAGCTCAAACTTTCCTCTCGTCCAACGGAAAAGGTAGGAGTACGACTACCTTTTTCTTTTCTTGCCGGAGCCAAGGGATCAATCAGTTTCTACCAAAAAGTTTGCTATCTATTAATTGTCGTAATCGAATGTATTTCTCATTTCATGTTAGCTCCTCCAAGAGCTTCCAGGTCCGTAGTAGACGAAACCTTGGACTTCTATTGAACTTATAGCATTGCATGTTGTGCTCGCCGTTGAGGGTTAGCCTTACAGAAGATCGAGCAGCCTTTCTTTCCTTGCCTGGTATGCTTTCCCGCTTATCGCGTAGCTAGCAACCTAGCCAAAGAGAGAGGGAAAGGGATCATGTCAATCAATTTGTATATGCATTTTGTCCGTCCTGTACTTGCCTGCTTAGCTTTCTTAGCCAACATCTCCCGTTTCCCCCGAACCAAGAGGTTCGCTTATCCATACCCAACAGTCACACTTTTAGCAGAAAGACTGATTCTTTTCATAAAGTCGGTTCATAGATCAAGAAAGAATGAAGCTGCTCACAGGGACAGTTATGCGATACGTCTTTTCATACTCGCCTTTTCTTTAACCTTGCTATCAACCTAGCCATTCTCGTTTTTTGCTTTAAGGAGTCTCCCCACTGTAGATTACTCGGATTGGTTCTCGAGTCCCTATGCCAAAAAGTATGAGCGAGTTTGGTTTGAGTGTTCATCGATTGGGTGGATCCATATGCTCCGGGGGGTGAGACGAGGTGTAGTGCATCTGTTTTGGGTATGTTGTCCGCTAAAGGTTTTAGGAAAGGGGTACCAATTTTCTACATAGGTCATCTGTGGTCACAATCCTTTTAAGGAAGATGCTCCAAAATAATCGGTGAACAATAGCCTTTAAAGATGTTTCAAAGAGCAAGAAGAGGCAGAACTAAGAATAGGAGTGAGTCGTGCAAGGAAGAAAGAACTAGTAGGTTTAATTTGGGTTCATTTGAACTAAAAAACGAACCAAAATTTTTCAAACGAACCCAAATTTAAGACTCACTAGCTCAAAGTCCATATGTGGTAAAACAAAAAACCTTCCATTGCCCAACCCTTATTCGCAGTCCGCATCCAACCATTTCTTTTTCAACCTACACGTATGCTCCAAGCCAAACTCACGTAACTAGTCAGAAGATGCAGCCCACAACTGAACGGAAGACAAGTGTCACAATAGCACTCTTGCAGTAGTGAGACACTGATTATGTGACATTTGTTCTAATCCAATGAACAAGTCAACCATGCAAAATTTAGACTGAAGGAACAATAATAGTGTATGCTTGAATCACGTTTAGAAGAAATATTTTAGAAAACGTGAGCGAGGAAATACGTTAAAAACAATTTCAAATAGAGCAATGTTATAAGCTAAAAGTGAACAAACAGCAACTGGTCACGTTCTCCTATAATACATTTTGGGACATTTTAGTTCTGATGGGTGTAGATATGATTTTGATGACTAATCATACACCCCGTATTGGCACAACAATAATAGTAAAGGCCTATCTAAGATGAATGCAAGTAAAAGGGTTTGGAATGAGCATGCCACCATGAACCACAAATCGTTTACAAGAATAGTTGAGTCATCTAACATGCAGCCACAGGCAACACGCCTTGGCCAATCATGACCGCGACATCTGCCTTCCACAATTTGTCAATATCTCTATCAACCGGCTCTTCATAAACTCAACGTTGTAGGATGAGGCTGACTTTAAGTCTCGCGATGCACTTCTAGCTGATCTTAGTATTGAGGAGTCTTTTCCAACCTACTAGAAGCTGTTGAAAATCACTTCTCGGTTTGTTAACTCTTCAACTCTTTTCTATTGGTGTCCTTCCTACTTTCTTTACTTGAAACATTTTCTTCTTTGCATGACGTCATACCACCTGCTTCTACTTGATATTTTCTTGGTCGGAATAATAACGTTTCAAGTTACTGACGTGGACAATAGGGTTAGTCTGTATCCATAGGAGCAATTGGATCCTATATGATGTCTTTCTAATCTTGTGTATAACTTTGACTAGTCCATAGAATTTTTGCACCAGTCTTTGGTTCTTGTTGCTTTGAACTCAATGTTGATCTGACCTTAACTTATTATAATTCTCTATTTGCTTTGAAATTATTGTGGTCGACCCTTCTCTTCATTCGTATGGATGGTATTTTTGGGTGAACATGTGTTGCTTTAGTGGTTTGTTTTTGTCTCCCTTCTTTAGTAGAGCTGTTGGCTTGGTGTCTTTGCCAAGCATTTGAGTGATCACTGACAAGAGCTTTTGCAGGTCAAATAAACCCGATTGTGAACATTCCATTTTGCTATTTGTAGAATTAAACTAGCTCAGGCTGAGTCGCATGACATCTGTTTGTGGCAAGCGACATAAAACTAATCTTGTGATTTATCTCTCTTGGTGGAGTTAAACCCAATATTTGACCTTCTTGTTTTGGGTCGTGGTGTTCATGTAGTGGTTCTTGAGGTTCGCACACTTGCACTTTCCCTTTTCAAACACAACAATGACAGCAAGTGTAGATTCATCATGGCTAAGATTCTTTCTCAACTGTACTATCTTCATCATTTTCACCCCTCTTGATTGATGGATGTTTGTCTGAATGATCATTGGGTTAGACTCCGTTACTACTAGGCATTTTCTAGGGGCATGTAAATGACTTTGTGTTCTAGCAGAATGTCAATCCCTGACTATTTGGGCTCTAGAATGTTGGATATGAAGGCTAACTATATAGTAGGTGTTTACATATAGTGAAGCTATATATAATAAACTGAAATCATATATATACCCATTAGTTAATTAGTCGGTGCTTCCTAAATGTACATTTCTCATTCTCCATATCCTCTATTTGCAACCCTGAAGTCATTAATACAAAACCATTAGAATATTTCTTCTTACATTTTCTCTATCATGTTTTTTGTGTTCATTTAGATCATGTGTGTGCGATGTTGTGTGATCCTAATAACTAGTATCAGAGCAAGGAGAGATTCACCACGATTTGTGAAGATGGAAAGTTCAAGAATTGAAAAGTTTGATGGATTTGATATCAATTTGTAGAAGATGCAGATTAAAAATTATCTGTACGAGAAAGATATTCAGGAACCCCTTTTGGGGGTGAAGCCGGATACCATGGCCACGGAGGAGTGGAAGCTCAAGAATTGTCATGCTGTAGAGTTAATGTGGTTGACGCTGTCCAGAAACATGACGTTCAACATCATCAAAGAGAAGACGACATCGGGCCTATTAAAGGTGTCAAATATGTACGAAAATACGTCGGCTATGAACAAGGTGTATTTGATGCAGAGGTTGTTCAATCTACTAATGTCGATTTGTTGCAGATCATATAAATTAGTTCAACATGATTGTAAGTCAATTGAGTTGGGTGGAAATTATGTTAAAAAATAAGATTAAAGCATTGATTTTGATGTCATCTTTACTCGAGTCGTGGTATACTGTTGTTGCTGCAATCAACAGTTCACGAGGATCTATTAAACTGAAATTTAGTGAAATTTGAGATGTCAGCGAAAGCTCAAACGGGAAATTAGAGATTCATCAGGCAATGCTCTCATTGTTGATCGAAGGGGAAGAAGTAAATCAAAGAGCCCAAACAAACATGGGCGATCAAAATTAAGAAACTGGGAAAAATCTCCTAACAAACAAAACGTAAAGTGTTGAAATTGTGAAGAAAATAACACTTTCGGATAGATCAAACAAAATTGATGAAAAGAAAAATTACAAATTTGAAGATAACGATAATTTCATATATTCAGCAGAAGATACTGAGAATGCTTTAATCCTTAGCGTGAACAGCCCAATTGAATTTTGGATTTTAGATTCAGTTGCATCGTTTCATTCGAATCCAAGTAAGGAATTGTTTCAAAATTTCAAATAAGAAAATGTTAGGAAGGTGTATATTGCCGACAACAAAACGTTGGAGATTGAAGGGAATAGAGATGTCTACATATAAACTCTAATAGGAAATGAGTGAGTGGACATTATAGGATGTTAGATATATTCCTGATCTCAAGAAGAATCTAATCTCTATTGGTTAGTTGGATAGCACAGGTTATGCAGTCGAGTTTAGAAAGAGTTTTGAGAATATTGTGAAGGGTGTCATGGTGGTAGCATGACCTAAAATCTGGAACCCTATACACCAATGTAGAGTGTATAAACATGGTTGTTGTTGCTAAGAGTGCTTCCAATTCAAGTAATAGCAACAACAACTATCTTTATACACCCTACAGTAGTGTCAATAGACTTGAACATATGAGCATCAAAGAAATGAAGATGATGGGTGCAAATGGAGTTTTAAAAGGCCTAAAATCTATTGATATGGGTGTTTGTAAGAGCTGCGTTTAGAAGGCTTTATTACATGGTCACGGAGAGACGTGTCATCGAGCTGAGTCATAGAGATATACGACTCTTTATCGTAAGAAAAAATCTATATAATTTAAAATCCGGCTGCTCTGATACCAATCTGTCACAACCCAAATTTCAAGGGTTCAAAACTCAAATAGAAACTAAAATTGAAAGTTAAAACAAATAAAAATAAATGTAAATTAATGTAAAATAATGCTGTAAAATTACAATAAGATTGAGAAAACAACACCACATTAAATATAAAATAAAATTAAATTATAAGACGGTGTTGTTCAAATTTATCCAAACAAAAAAAAAGTGTTTGGGATAGAATTACAAAAAAAAAAGTACAAAAAAACTCAAACACAAAGACAAACTAACGTTGCATAACAACCCCATCTGTGAGTGCACAATCTTTGAAGGCTTCCTCATACGAACCCATCGAAAATAATCACACCTGTGACCGCATCTCCTGACTTTAAACTGCTAGTCTAAACATGGTTTTGTCATCAAAGCTTTAGAGTTTAATCTATCTTTACAAAAATATTTTTCTCTTAATTTATAATTAGTCATAAAAAGAAATAATTAGATACAAATTTTGTCTAGAATTCAAAACTTTCAAATCTTACGGTTTCTTAACCAGATTCAAATCCAGATTCTTGAACTCCTAGTACCTTAAATAAAGTTAGTCTCCTTTAATAAAATAGGAATTTCTCTTAAGATCATTAATACAATTATGCTTTATCTTAAACAGGCCAAACATGAAACTAAAGTGCGTTCAATTTAACTCCATTTTATTGCCATCTTGAATGATGTTTAGGGTATATTCTTGATTTACTTTAAAGTTCTTGTGACATGACAGTTCATATTAGTTAAACTTTCTGCAAAATCACAAGTTAAAAAACAACAACGATGAACCTAAGTCTATTAGTCATTTCAAAGACAATTTCTTTCTCCATCTTATCGATAATAATAGTTCAACTAAATCCATATTATGCAAAGAAACAAGTTTACGACTCATAAAAACAACTACCTAAATTATGTCCTAAAAATTTGAAAACATAAGTTGTAGTTGATAATTTCACAAAAAAATCCATAAATTCATGAATTTGTGTCCAATTAGTTAATCCTAAAGATTGTAACTAGCATATAGTAATTGAAGCTCCACATGAAGTAATTTAAAGTTCCCCAAAGTTTATCTCATCTTTAATGAAGCATGAATTGCACGGAAGTTCATGAAATGCTTATAGACTCCAACTTTGAGTACTATTAATGCAATTATGTTTCATATGAGTTTGTCATAAATGATACTAAGGTGCATTAAATACAACTTTATTTTCTTGTCATACGAGAGAAAATAGAAAAATTAAATCAAACAAATTGATGAACTAAACCGAATCAATCCAACCCAAATTGATTAGTTTGTTTCTTTTGTTGGGTTGTTTGATAACCCTTTTATATTATAACAATTCAACTTTTCATGAGAGAAAAATATATTTAAGTAGAAGTTAAAAATCTTTGGTGTTCAAGAAAAGGCATTTAGTTTAGTGGTATAATTCTCACTTGTGGTTTACGAGGTTTTGAGTTCAATTCTTGATGTCTAATTCTTTTCTTATCGAAGGACTTTATATTCGACATTTTATACTTACCATCATGCTCTTAGTACTCATAGTCTTTCTTAACATCTCATCCCAAGGCTTTATTCTCCAAGACACATTCTAATCAACCTAACTTCATATTCAACATTTTCTACTTACCATCATGTTCTTAATAACATCCCATCCCAGGGCTTTATTCTCCAAGACACATTCTAATCAACCTAACTTCATATTCAACATTTTATACTTACCATCATAATCTTAATACTCATAGACTTTCTTAACATCCCATCCCAAGGCTTTATTCTCCAAGACACATTCTACCTCTGAGGACTTCACGTGTTTCCTGCAATACGAAAAAATAAAAACTTAATACCTAGGCCTAAGGGTTCATACATACGTTTCAAGTGGTATAATCAGGGCATTTGGTCTAGTGGTATGATTCTCGCTCTGAGAGTGAGAGGTCTCGAGTTTGATTCTCAAAATGCCCTTTCAAGAGATTGTAGTACGAATTTTGGGGATGTAGCTCAGATAGTAGAGCGCTCAGTAATTTTTGGGGATGTTGCATCTCCAAAATGAATCGATCACTAAATATATTATTTCTTTTCATTTTTTTCTTATTTACGACATAATGAGCAAGGATAGTTTTAGTTTTTCATGTCACTATTATTGAAAATTACTTCTTTTCAATTTTTCCTTATTCATGACATGTTGAGTAGTGATATTTCTTCATTTTCACTATTATTGATGATGGAAAATTTAGGGTTTTGTGATGCAAGAATTTTGGTGATGTAGCTTTGCTTAACATGCAAGAGTTATGGCTTAGCATACGAGAGGTATGGGGATCGATACCTCGCATCTCCAAAAGAAACTATTTATTATTAATATTTTATTTCTATTCAATATTTCCTTATTTATGACATAATATGCATATATACTTTTTCATTTTCACAATTTTTGATGAAGGGACGTTTAGGGTTTTTTGATGTAAGAATCGTAGGGATGTAGTTCAAATGGTAGAGCGTTCATTTCCCATGTGGAATGTATGGGGATCAATACCTTGCATCTTCAATTGAATCGATTATTAAAGATATTATTTCTTTTCAATTTTTTCTTATTTAGGATATAATGAGCTGGGATAGTTTTTCATTTTCACTATTACTGATAACGAGATGCATAGGACTTTGTGACGTAAGAATTGTGGGGATATAACTTAGATGGTAGAGCGTTTGCTTTGCATGCGAGAGGTATGGGGATCGATACCCTGCATCTTTAGATTTCTTATTAAGGGGATATCTTGCATCTCCAAAAGAAACTATTTTTTATCAATATTTTATTTCTATTCGCTCATTTAGTATGCAAGAGGTAAGGGGATAGCTTCGAATCAAATTCTTTAGTTTAGATAATGGTTGCATTGTTTTAGTCAAACAACCGAGACTAGTGTATTTCCAATAGTATAAACATTTTGTACGTGTATTTTCTTACATATTAACAATTGTATACAAATAATAACTAAATTTATGAGTAAAAGTTTGGATGAAGTTTTATTAAATAGGTAATCTTAAATTATATCTAAAAATATATAAGTTTTTTTTTTTTTTTATATATATTTACGAGAACAAATCAAAGATTCAAGAAGATGTCATTCATGCCATGTTTTAATTTTTATTCTTTTTTATTTCTCAAAGATTAAAAAAAAAATTATTCTCTCTCGCATATGGTTCGTTATTTGATTATTTTCACTTGACGATAGTCGACCGCTATACTCTGGTTTTGGATGTAAGTGATGATTATCGGCAATATGAGTTGTGTCATTACCACACCGTTATCAAGAGGAAGTAAAGTAGAGTAGAATAGATCAAGCGATCCATTTGTTGAGAGTACTGTAAGAGGCACACCAGCAATATTTTAAGTTACTTTTAAGATTAAAGGTAATAAAGTAATTACTGCCAGTTCTTTTTATGCATCTTATTTTGATCTAGCACATAAATGCTTCCTAATTATTTTATTTATTTTTTTATGAATTAGGTTATGAAGATCATTTGAATTATAAACGCTTTAATTCAAACAATATTTAATAACTAATCGTTTTAATATTTATACTCAAATATACTAACAAGTACTAGTAACACTAGTCTCAATGACTTAAAGAATACAACTATTATCTCGAACTATAAAGAATTTCATTCCAACCTATTCTAATGTACAAACGCTTTATTAGACTATTGTAAGATTTTACTTCCTCAATTTAAGTAGCGTTCAACTACAACTATAAATATCAAATTCTTAAGTATTCATGAACAAAATCGGTCTAACAATGTCTCTTGGAACAATTTACCAAAGGCGTTAGAATGAGCAGTGTGGAAGGGTTGCCTTTAGATGCTTTAGTACCAATTAAAGATGTCAATATCCTAGTAGTGCAAAATGTAGGAAGGTTCGTAATTGAAAAGAATAACGAGAATAGTGAACATCGTGTCATCTACAAGCGTGTGGTGAACGGTCTAGTTAGTATGACTAGAGAACATCGTCCTCGCAGAATTTATATTATTGTGATAGAAGTTATAAATAACGATGATATTCCTTGGTCTTTTATTATAAAGGTGCAGAATTTTCTTTTTGTGCATGTGATATATCCATCGCCACCTACTTATAAGCTCTCATATCTTTTAAAGAAGTTCTCGAGTTCCTTATCCCCAAGTAGCAATACAACTACTAGAATGCTATCCCTACTTATAATAAGCCCTCTCTCTCTCTCTCTCTCTCTCTCGAAATATGTGTGTGTGTTTGTGGGTGTATTACTCTCTTTAATTAATGAAATATGGCATAGTCATAATGATATTATGAGTATCTTTTCTATCCCTCCCTTCCTTATCGCTATATAAAGAAAATTAAGATTATAAGTAAAAGTGTACAAGTAATTTGTTACTTTTGAACTTAAAATGCTTATAATTCAATTTATCTTTGTTATCAACAATAATTATCAAACGGTATATAATTTTGTCCAAGTAAGGTCGCTTCTCATTCCCTATATGATATCATAACACAAAATTGAGCGGAAGGGTTAACGATAAAATGATAACAAAAACTCATTCGTCGAACTAACTATAAAGGAAGGGTTGGTTGGAAACCATGTCTATACTTCTTTGCTTTAATCACAGGTAACTAAAGATATATAAGAACAACAGAATATGGCATGCCCAGTCAAAACGTAAAGAATTTCTTGCCATGTTGTAGTTAATGAATATGGTATGCACAAAGATCCGACGTCACACTTCATGATTGGAGACCAATACAGTGAGCTAAGGTCGTCCATACCGTCTTTGGTCGAATTATGTCAAGCAAATGTTGCAGCAAGCAAAGAGATTTAAGGCACAAATGTCTCTGATGTGAAAGGCGCACCAATTCAATGAGATTTAAGTAACCATGAATAAGACACATGATACATCTTGTAAACGAAAAAAAGTCCATGACTCTTGTTTTTTTCTTCCACTACAAACCTTCTAGCCTCGTGCACTTTTTTGTCATTGACATCCTTAATTGAAATTAGAATTGAAGGAAACATTTCTCCACAACTTATTATGGAACACCTTTGATAGACAGTTTCAACAGATTTACTTTGTCGAGGAATACTTTAAAATTCGATATTTATAGTTGAACAGCTTATATTGATGAGGTGAAATCTTACAATAGAGGTTAATAAATCATTTGTCTATTAGAAGGGAGCTTCAAATTAAATTCTTTATAGTTGGGATAAGGGATGTTTTAGTCCAACCAAGTATACTTTTTAGTTTTAAAATAAATTATTTTTTTTAGTTTAAAATAAATTGATTTTTTAGTTTTAATTTTATTCCCAATAAATTAATTTTGATGTGGTGTTATGTATTTTAATAAAATTAACATTAACTTAATCAACAAAAATTTGTATTTTTTTTTAAATTATAAGCTAAATTAATAAAAATACCATTGAACTTTGCACTTTATCTACTCATAATTTTTTTTTTTTAAAAAATACTGTTGAATTTTCAAAAAAAAAAAAGCTTCAAAACTACTCTTTAACTTTCAAAACTGTTTAAAAAAAGATAGATGAGGAGAAAATTGTGTTCATGGGGAGAAAATTGAAGGTTATTTTAGGGGAAGGTTTTCAAGATAAGTATAAGATCCTGAAAACATAACAAGAAGTAATATCCTAGCTTAAGTTCGCCATTAAGAACCTACTAGTATGCTACTTACTAAGTTTTACTCACTCCATGTTTATCATTTTTTTTCAAGTAACTAAGAGTTGGTCGTGGATGAGAGCGGACTTTGGAGTGTGGGCCATAGACTAACCTCTGTTTTTAATCTAGTATTTTTTGTTCTTCTTTTGAGTCTACTTCTTATTTTGTGTTTGTAATGAGTATGTATATGTAACACCCCGAAAATGAAGGAAATTAGCTCCCATAAGAATAAGCCACTCATGAAAGACCCAAAGGATAGAAAGGAAAAAAATTAAAGTATTAAGCAAGAACAAGGGACATAGTCAAGTCACTTTGTGCCTAACAAGTGATTTTAAGGAGTTAAAAGGCCTTTTGAAAAGGATTGGAAAGGAAAAAGTAAATGAAGAGGGCAAATAAAAAATCATTTGATCACCGATTTGTAATTCCTTATCTAGAAGGAATCTCAAGATTCAAAATAAGGGAAAAATGATAAAAAAGCAATTAGGAATTTGTAGAAAAATTATGGATTGTTCGAGAAAAATAATAATAAAATATTCGAAAAGTGGAATATTACCAAAATACCCCTGGAAGAATGGATAGTTACAGAAATGGCACTCCAATTAGAATCAGAGCATCTACCGTGACCATCCGAGAAAAATCCTTCGAACTTAAATCTCAACCGTCGGATCTCCTCCAAAATTTGATATGATCTAGAACGAACACGCACGGATCATCACATCCAACGACTAGTATTCAAAGCCAAGGTCGGTAAGGCTATGATCAGAGTTGATATCTCCGAAAAATTATCCAAAAAGTTCGATCTCTAAATAACGAAGATTCTGGAGCTCTCAATGTCGGTTTAAGCATCTCCTATAAAGTCTGAAATAGGAGAAACAATACGGAATAAGAATCGAGAAAGGTCGATCCTCCAATCAAAAGCAATCAGCGTTTAGATTATGGGTCTCCTACTCTCAGATTTTTTCCAAATTCGAGAGCAATCCTCCACCATTTCTCTTCAATCTTATTTCTACAGTTTCTCAACAAGAGTACCCACAAGTTCTATGAAGGAATAGAGTGCTGAAAGTGCCTAGAAACCATTCCCCCAATTCAATCCGCCATTGACGAACTTCAAGAAAAACTTGAAAATCCAAGCCGAGGATACATGATGACTCGTCGAGCAAAATGATTCCAATCAGTTTCTGCACCTCCAAGGAATGCTTCCATAGAAGACCACGAAGAAAAATAACCTCGAGAGCGTGCTGAATTGAAGGAAATAGGTTTGAAACGTCGTAGAACAAACTACCCACGAGATCGAAAGCTGGCGTTTCGAGTGAGTTGCATACCGAGAACGATTTCTAGAAGTTAAGGTCCTACACTCAAAGACGTTCCTCCAAAACCAATTCCTTTAGCTTGAAGATAAGATATGGAAGAGGTTCAATGAAGAAATAGGGCCTTGAAACCCCTAGAATCGGCTACCCAATAAGAAATCCTTTGTTTTATCTCCAACGATAAATCAGATTTTGGATGAACTTTGGAAGCGAATATCTTAGGCTACGATCCACCAGAAGGTATCAAATAAATCCCTAGCCCTTTCTTGTAACATCCATCTTTAAGTTTCACGAAGAAATCAAGGAGAGAAACGCAGTAAATGTGGCTGTACAAGCTGAGTTTCACATGGCGGCGATGCGAAAAATGCGCATCTTCTTCCTTTTTAGAGGAAGAAAATGATGATACGGCCAGTTCAACTGAACTGTCCAAGTCAACTCAAAATTTGACCTTTTCTCGAATTTTTTCAATTTTAACCCCATTCTAGACCGATTTTCATAAAAAAACATTATGGTTTCATAAACTAGACACAATAAGGTGTATGTGGAAGGAAATTTGAAGTAATTCAGATACTGGAAGCTCAAGAATGGAGGTCTCAAACGTCGACGACGAGACAGGTAGCCCCCTTGGACTCTATGTTAAGAAATACTTGTAAAAATCGCTTCAATTTTCATATGAGCCCTAAACCAAGTATGAATTGAGGATATATGAAAGAAAAATCCAAAGAACTATGAGTTAAGACCCTGAACAAATCAAATAGCTCGAGATTTAAGTAATGTTAAAATAACCCACTATCTGAGCTCCGCTGTCTATCAAATTTTAATACTGAGCATTTATAGTATGTTGAGGTTAGATATGAAATTTGGTGGTCATTGGATAAGGATAAGTAGGTAAACCAAGAAACAGTGTAAAATGACCTTAATGCCCCTATATTATTTCAATATTCACTCGAGAAACAAGGGGTAAAAACTATATTATTTCAAACCCTCCATTGTTGCTTCTACTTTGCATGAAAATGCTTCTATTAAATCATGTTACTAACTAGTTGGTTTGGTTCGGTTCAATTCTTGGGTCCACTAGATTGAATCGACCTAGCTCAATTAAACTCTTGATAATATAAAAATCATAAGTTTCTTAAATTACGTTAACTTAAAAGTTTAGCCCCTAAATTTTTTAGAATGTTTAGTTTTGTGTCTAGTTGATCTCTAGATGCTTAAAAGTATCTAATAAAACTTCTATTTAAGGAACTTTTCTATATAAGTTATGTAAGACTTAGGTTTATTATTAAGGAATTTTAAAGGAGTGATTTGATATATTATAGATGACAAAATATTTATTTGTTTCAAATATCTTATGTTGACCATTCTTTTTTGGCAAATATTTTGAATATTATCATTGTGAATTACTAATGTCAATTGAATCTCATTAATAACAATATCTCAAAACTCGAGTAAAGATGACATCAAAATTAATACTTTAATTTCATCTTTAAAATTTATTTCTACTTAACTCAGTTGACTTATAATCATAATAGCCACCCATACACAAATATTTACAACCTTAAAAGGTAAAATTAGAACGACTCAACTCTTAAAAAATTTTCCTATTTCTTTTCTAGAAATAACTTCACTCCATTTCTTGGTGTCAAAATAGGTTAAGATAGAGAATCTAATTCTCTTGAAAAAAAAAATGATCTTGGATTAGCAATCCGACGTTTTAGTCCACTCAGCCATCTCTCCCCCAAATTGAAAAAGGATAATTACTATGATACATAGTATAAAAAATAGAAAAATGAAGGCTTGAAAAACGCCCGTCTTTATCTCTCTTTATTATCTTTATCTACCCTTTAATTATATGGATATATAATTATATGGATATATATAATTATCTAGATATATCGATGGATATAGATAAAATCGATAAATACTTTTATGAGCAATTCCATCTAGATAAATTAGATAAAGTAAGGGCTCAAAAGAGATATCTCCATTCCTAATATATAAATAATACCAATATATTAATGATTGCTAAAAGCATATATTTCTAAATAAAACAATATATATATAGTACCTCTTTTATTTTATTTCATCCCAAAAGTCCTTGTCATTTTATTTCCACGGCCTGACCTCACTTGTCCAGGGTTGAGCCCTGGGATTTGACGGCGGACTTAAAAAGCCACCTACAGACGCTTTACGCCCAATCATTCCAGATAACGCTTGCATCCTCTGTATTACTGTGATTGCTGGCACAAAGTTAGTCGATGCTTATTCCCCAGATACCGTCATTGCTTCTTCTCCTGGAAAAGAAGTTCACGACCTGTAGGCCTTCTACCTCCATGCGGCATTGCTTCGTCAGGCTTTCGCCCATTGAGGAAAATTCTCCACTACTGCCTCCCGTAGGAGTCTGGGTCGTCTCTCAGTCCCAGTGTGGCTGATCATCCTCTCGGACCAGCTACTGATCATCGCCTTGGTAAGCTATTGCCTCACCAACTAGCTAATCAGACGCGAGCCCCTCCTCGGGCGGATTCCTCTTTTGCTCCTCAGCGAACGGGATATTAGCAGTCGTTTCCAGCTGTTGTTCCCCTCCCAAGGGCAGGTTCTTATGCGTTACTCACCTGTCCGTCACTGGAAACACCACTTCCCATCCGACTTGCATGTGTATAGCACATGGTTTCATAAAACCGTACGATTTTCCCGATCTAAATAAAGCAGGTTTTACATGAAGAAGATTTGGCTCAGCATGTTCTATTCGATACGGGTAGGAAAAGAACCCAACTCGATATTATTAAATAAATAGAGAAATCAGAACCCAGTCAAGATGATACAGATCAACCCCTTCTTCTTGTGCCAAAGATCTTACCATTTCTGAAGAAACTGAAAGAAATGATTTTAGTTACGAATAGTGGACAAGTTGGTGTATTACCAAATCACGACCTATTGCCACAGGTGTAGATATAGGTATTTTGAGAATACGCCTTACGGATAATGAGGGATGGTTAACGATGGCTCTGATGGATGGTTTTGCTAGAATAGGCAATAATGAGGTCCCTATTTTAGTAAATGATGCGGAGAAGGATAGTGACATTGATCCACAAGAAGCTCAGCAAACTTTTGAAATAGCGGAAGCTAACTTGAGGAAAGCTCAGGGCAAGAGACAAACAATCGAGGCAAATTTAGCTCTCAGACGAGCTAGGACACGAGTAGAGGCTATCAATGGCGTACCTAGTTGATCCGTCTAAATAATCAAGTGAAATGAAATTTTCATGTAAAAAAGAATTACAATTAAAAAATGAAATAAATATAGATAAATATAGATAAATATAGAGTGGGATGGAAAAGATAGAAAATCAATAGAATGAGTAGAAAAACTTATTAGATACCACAGAGGCAACGGTATCTAATAAGTTTTACCTACTATTGGATTTGAACAAATGACTCCGGCCGTATGAAAGCAATACTCTAACCACTGAGTTAAGTAGGTCATTTATCATCACAAAGAAAAACAAATGGGCCATATCACATCGATAGATTATAAATCTAATATTATTGATAAGCAATACCAATCAAACAAATCAACAAAATGGATCAGAGAATATTCATCTTGACGAGAAATAATCTACATGATAAGATATGTATCACAAGCACAAGGGCTATAGCTCAGTTGGTAGAACACCTCGTTTACACGCGCGCCAATGTTTTTCAGAGAAGTACATCATGTAATCAAAAAGGTTGATCTTATTGAGAAATCGATGTCTTACTCCATTACTTTTAGGGAACAAAACAAGAGAACAGTAGCCTGACAAAAGAAAGGTTCGGTCCGAATCGAGTGCCCCATTTAGGCACTAAAAAAAAAATCCATCATTGATTTGAGATATTGATAAGGTGAATACCGGGTCTATTCAATGCTAGGCATAATGAGTATTAGGACCTCAAACAAAATTATCTTTCGTCCTATCTTATGAACAACTTTATGGTGTATGAAGTTTCATATTTTATGCCTTAAGCAGAAGCAGGACGATAGAGATTCCATTTAACTTAAGTTGATCTAGGTCAGAAGCAAACCTACGTCAGGATAACCCTTCTTTGAAACACTTTGGTAGTGCTCCTAGATTCGAATCAAAATAATGAATCAGAGCACATGGAACCATCTCTTTTCTTTATGTCAAGAAAAAATATGGTAGACTAACTTGCTTATTATTTATAGCAGTTAATGAAAGAGCCCAATGCAAAAAAAATGCATGTTGGGTCTTTGAAACAGTTCAAATCATTTTGATAATAATAAGTTTGATCTGTTTTACCGAGAAGGTCTACGGTTCGAATCCGTATAGCCCTATATTTTTAATAATTAAAAAAAAGAATTGTTTTCCATTCCTCATTATTGTTTGTATTTGTATTGTTTGTAACTGTCCACTTGATTTGGTTCATCATTAATGTCTCATCTTTGTAGATAAATTACATATGCAAATTTGCCTAGTTTCCCATACAAAATCAAGAAATTTGTAATACTTCTTCTCTTTGGGCTACCTACCCCAATTCTAGTAAATTTTGGGTTTCAAAATCATGACATGAAACCAGTTAAAAACTCCACCCTAACCCAATGCAAATCGAATGCAATAGTAAATCACATGGATCTATGAACGACTTACTGTATTTGATTTGTGGCCAAGCTAGAGTTTGAGAATTTGGTAACTTTCATTGTAAACATTGTCAAATAGGCTTTTCTCTTGGTATACTTTATCTAGTACAGCACAAAACTAAAGTAGTCGTCTTCTGTTTCCTTACTCAATCACTAAAAGTTCCTAAATAGAAGTTCCTACTTTAATATATAAATTATATATAAATATATAATATTTATTATGGATATAATAGATATTATATAAATAGGAATCTAGTGGATGAATCTTCAAACGAGACATGTACCGAAGCAAACAAACGAAAGGAGGTGATTCGGTAAAAAAAAAAAAATGAATTGTTTTTTTGAGGATTACTTAAAACAACAATTCATTTCAATTCGAATCGACTAATACGGTATATTTTCCACATTGATAGGAGTACGTTTATGTTTCTGCTTTATGAATATGATATTTTCTGGGTATTTCTAATAATATCAAGTGTTATTCCGATTTTTTCATTTCTTA
The DNA here is from genome assembly GCF_002738345.1 of Cucurbita maxima. Taxonomy (NCBI): domain Eukaryota; kingdom Viridiplantae; phylum Streptophyta; class Magnoliopsida; order Cucurbitales; family Cucurbitaceae; genus Cucurbita; species Cucurbita maxima. The sequence goes on along the minus strand of NW_019272020.1, from coordinate 6,790,551 downwards.
TCTCTGGAGTTTTAGCCCCTCTTAACAAAGAGCCAGAGAAACTTTTGAGTTATGAATCGGGAATAGAACCAATGGGCGATGCTTGGGTACAATTTCGAATCCGTTATTATATATTTGCTCTAGTTTTTGTTATGAATAGTGGACAAATTGGTGTATTACAAATCTTAATTGTATTTACATTTCATTTTAATATTGATATANTTAAATAGTGGACAAATTGGTGTATTACAAATCTTAATTGTATTTACATTTCATTTTAATATTGATATATATTTCTAGAAATATTATTTACTTTCTTTAATATATTTATATATATTTATATTTAGTATTTCTAAAAATTATATATTCTATCTAATAAACGAAAAGAATGAAATTATTTCATGTTTAAGTTTTAACATTTTCAAGTTATAAAATTTATTTATACTTTACTCTTTTTCTTTTATACTTGGTTTTGAAGTAGAAAACGTTACATCTGTTCCTGAATAGCTTCTTTCAAAAGGGCTTCCGCTTCAGGGGTGAATGTCTTGGTGGAAGATATTATTTCTTGAAACTGAGGTTTATTCGTTTTTACGTAAGTACGTAACTCAACGAGAAATTTTCTTACTTGTTCAATTTCTAATGAATCAAGATAACCATTCGTTTCGGTATAAATAGTCATTATCTTTTCTTCTACCGTGAGAGGGGCTGATTGGGATTGTTTGAGCAACTCACGTAATCGTTGACCTCTTGCCAATTGATTTTGCGTAGCTTTATCGAGATCAGAAACGAATTGCGCAAAGGCTTCTAATTCAACAAATTGAGACAATTCCAATTTTGATTTTCCGGCTATTTGTTTCATGGCTTTAATTTGAGCTGCAAATCCTACTCTGGAGACGGAAATACCCACATTAATAGCAGGTCTGATTCAAGCATTGAATAGATCCGCAGATAAGAATATTTGTCCATCAGTAATGGAAATTACATTAGTAGGAATATAAGCTGAAACATCTCCCGATTTGGTCTCAACTATTGGTAAAGCAGTCATACTTCCTTCACCTAAAGCAGAACTTGATTTAGCGGCTCTTTCCAAAAGGCGTGAATGCAAATAAAAAACATCTCCCGAATAAGCTTCGCGGCCGAGCGATCTTCGTAAAAGAAGAGACATTTGTCGATAAGCTTGTGCTTGTTTGGAGGGATCATCATAAATGATTAAAGTGTGTTGTTTTCTGTACATAAAATATTCAGCCAAAGTTGCTCCTGTATAAGGAGCAAGGTATTGTAATGTAGCCGGAGAATCAGCCATTTCGCCTACTATAATAGTGTATTCCATTGCCCCCCTTTCCTCAAGTAGTAACTACTTGAGCCACAGAAGAGGCTTTTTGACCAATAGCTACATAAACACATATTACATTTTGCCCTTGTTGATTCAGAATCATATCCGTGGCTACTGCAGTTTTATGGGTCTGCCTGTCACCAATAATTAATTCTTGCTCACCACGATCGATAGGAATCATCGCATCAATAGCAATAAGTCTTGTTTGAAGAGGCTCATATACAGAACGTTTCGAAATAATACTAGGAGCGGGGGATTCAATTAACCGAGAGTCAGAAGCTGAAATTTCACCTCGGCCATCAATAGGTTTAGCCAGGGCGTTTATAACGCGACCTAAATAAGCCTCGCTTACTGGTATGTGAGCAATTCTTCCCATTGCTTTTACACAACTTCCCTCCTGAGTACAAGAGAAAAGTGCTTAAAATAGTTTCAAAATATAGAAAAAAAAAAGATAATAGGGATTGGTCAAAGTCAACATTTGTTTTATGGTTAGCATGATACCATCAAAACTTGTTTATTTCTTTGAAATGTTTGAGTTTACAATTTAGACGTTTTCATTTAGAAATGAAGCAAAATTAGTCTTGTTGTCAAATGTTGTCACGCTTAAAACTACCATAAAGGTATAATCGACCTATTATCTTTCCACCAATAGGAGCAAAAGGCAACCTTACTCAGTGAAACTAGTTTCATGTCATTTATTCAACAATAAGGGTGTTAGCATGCATTTGGAAATGAACTCATATTTAAAAAATTTAGATAAAATAAAAAAGAATTGTTATTTCAGAGATAATGATACAATGTGAAACTAGCTTCCAGATGCTTCCTTAACTCTTAGGGGCGGTAAACCAACGGTTCCTTCACCCAAGACCCATGACCCAACTCCAAACATGGAAGGGATAATCTAGGGAATCATTCCAAGAACCCTAACGGATGGGTTACAAACTCACATTATCAAGCTCGACGACAAACAATGTCGCCGGCAAACTTATGAAGACTACATGAAATTATGAATATATTAATGTAGGATTTTTTTAATTTACCGATTTTTAAAATGTTAAATTATGTAAAATTACTGACAAATAAGAATATTTTAGAGAGCTTTTCCTTTTTATTTAAGATTTTGATATTTAAGAAAAGAGAAAATGAATAAAAATAGGAAACATTTTATAGATTTAGGAGTGAAATAAGGGTATTTAAAAAGCTAAAAAACAAGGAGATGAAATATTAATGATATTAATGGGTCATAGGTTGAAGAAGAGGAGTGAGTGAAAATAAAAAGGGAGATGATTTATGCAACTCACTAATAGTTAGAACTTTATTTTAGAATGTTAAGGGCATTAGTTTTGAAAGTTCATGAATATTTTTGGTACTAATGGTTTTGTCAATATAAGAATGCAACTTATATTGATATTCATACTAAAAAATTACTTTATGTTTAAGTCACGATCTATTTCCGGTGGGTTCTCGAAGCACGGATTTCAAGTTAAAAGAGGTTGAACACAAAGTAAAATGTTTTCTCGAAATAAAAAAAGAATTAAAATATAATGAACGTATATATTTACAATATATTCAAAATAGAGTTTATAGGCTCATAGTACAAAATAAGGGAAAGGTTAAAAAAAATCATTTTAAAACATCAAAAAGAGTTAGGCTATCAAAAATAGTTTTGGTGGGTGTTATTGGTCTAGGACAACTACTCTTAGTTACATGAAAAAGATGGAAAAGATGGAGTGAGTACAAGACTCAGTAAGTAGCCTAATTGTACGTTTTTAACCATGTTCATAGTGGGTGCTTGGATACCACACTCTTTTCTTAATGATAGCTTGGTTCTTGTCCGAGAATAGTGGCCCTTAGGTTCTAAGTGGTGGAGGACTTTGGAATAAGGTTTGGAATCAGTAATTATTCTTATTTCAGTAGCCTAATTGTAAGTTTTTAGCCATGTTCATAGTGGGTGCTCGGATACCACACTCTTTTCTTAATGATAGCTTGGTTCTTGTCCAAGAATAGTGGCCCTTAGGTTCTATGTGGTGGACTTTGGAATAAGGTTTGGAATCCGTAATTATTCTTATTTCTTTTCCTTTAGACACTCGGTGGTTGGGAGCAAATCGAACAAAGTGTCTGTCCAAAATAAAAGGAGCAAATCGAACAAAGTGTCTATCCAAAATAAAAGGGCCCAACCAAATTCAAACTAGTGACTGCAATCAAATACTCTACCACTGAGCTATGAACCCATTTTACATGATTTTAGCCTTAGTGGCCCCTTCTACCAAGTGTCAGTCCAAAAGTGTAAAAAGTGTCTGTCAAAAATAGAAAGGCCCAACCAAGTTCAAATGGGTGACTGGTTAAATTCTCTACCATTGAGCCATGGATCCATTTTGTAGGATTTTAACCTGAGTGACCCCTTAGACATAGTGTCGGTCCAAAAAGTGTAACAAATTTCTATCCAAAATAGTAGGGCCCAACTAGGTTCGAATTGGTGACCTCTTGATCTGCAATCAAATGCTCTAATATTGAGCTATGGACCCATTTTGTATGATCTCAACCTTAGTGACCCCTTATATAGATTATCGGTCCAAAACTGACCCTACCGAATCGGCTATGGACCAATTTTGTATAAATGTGTGGATTACCTATCAGAAATTAACACAGATCGTTAGATGCAAAGTCGAAAGTGCTAACCACTACACCATAGAACCACTTGTTAAACTTTATTTTGGCAGCGATTTTGATAAGCGCCAATAACGCTAGATTTTGCAAAGCTAGAGGTCGTAGTATCCTTGCAAACTTTTACAAAGAAAGCTAACTTAACAAATTGATTTCAACCAGGAGCAGGTTAAAAGGATAAATAACTCTTAGATTGAACTTGGAATCTATGATTGTCACTCTTAGATTCCAAGACGACTCACTCAAGAATTAACTTGATCACGACCAATCTAATGAATAGATTTTAACACCAAATCTAAAACAAGGTTTGAAAGAAACATAACACCAAATGGTTTCAAACACAAAGTTTTTGTATTCCAAAATGTTTTCAAACTTGAATATTACAAGCATTTAAATGGCCAAAAAGATAATTCAAACAAAGCTCATCTACAGACTACCCAAAACTATTAAATACAAATTGAAGAAAATAAGAAATAACATAAATAATTTTAAATGTAATTAACTCCCGAAGATAAAAAGTCTTCAAATTACATTCCAATGTCAAGTGATATTTTATTACCACTCAATTCTTTTCTTGATTTATTGTAGTTGAACTTAAAAGTATGACAAATAAGCTGGATTTATTTTAAATTTCCTTTAAAATTTTTGTGCACAAAATACAATGGAAATAATATATATATATTTTTTTTACTGTTTTGTAATTTGTATGGTATTATTAGAGGCTTTTGAATGAAATATGATAATTGATTCCCTGTCCTCTTTGACAATTTTAGATACCTCCAATATTTGATGCGTCACGTTTCACTGTGAGATCTGCCCTTGGGTCAATAAGACTTAAGCAGAGAGTTTATTTGACTAATGGTTTGATTTTTTTGGGTTGTAGAGATATCTTTTACAAATCAAAACTTTGTATTATTTTCAAGACATTCATCAAGACATTTGTGAACGTGCCTGATATCTTGAAGGATTTAAGACACATAATTGAGAGAACCTAAATTTTTTTTGAAGTTGGCTTTTCTAGGATACGTCATCACGAAAGTTTGAGACAAACTCAATGGACCATTGGATGGGTTTTATAAGGCTCAAATAAATTTAAAATCCAAGAAAACAGATCTGAGTTTGATATTATTTGATTTTGGGTATGGTCACAACTAGCTGATTTCTTTTGATTACATTAATGAATGTAGGTAGATATTTAAAGGGTTGATCTTAATGGTTTTAGAAAATATCAATACATCATCATTATAAAAACTATTGAAATTTTTTGAAAGGATTGAAAATATCATTCATAATCATCTGAAATTCGGATGGAGTGTTTTTTAGCTTAAATTGCATGACGTTCCTCTCATATTTTCTAAAGGTGACATTAAATGCTATTTTATATTTGTCCTTTTAGGAAATTAGAATTTTTCGAAATCCCAATTTCATATCGAATTTTATAAAAACATTTGACTACAAATTCTTTTTATCAAATCATTTTTTTTTTATTTATTGAATATCTTATTTATTCTAAAACCTTATTCAAAGGTTTGTAGTTAATTACCGGTATCAGAATTTCTGGTTTCTTTTTAACATGTTGTTAACCTAAAACGTCAGACATGACCACATGCTCTTTAAAGACCTTATCAGCTTCCTCTGCAAAATATCACCTAAAATTTCAAAGTATTTAGTGTTTGATGCTTTTTGACTTAACCCTAGGGTTCTATTTATGGTGAACTTGTGATAATTTTTGTCAAATTATATATTTGAATACCTAATACATTAAGATATAATATCTTATTTAAATAATATTAAAATTTCGTAGAATATCATAATATATGTTTAATTAATATGAATCTCATTCAAATTTTAAATATATATTTTTATTTAATGTTTATGATACACATCAATTATTTTAATATTTAACATATCAAATATGTTAATATGTTTTGATATTATATTTCAAGACTATAGGAACTTACTCAGAGGACTTGAGAGTTATGTTGGCCCACAATGCATCTCATGGACGATGCAAAACTATGGTGGCGCTCGAAGGTGAATTGTATAAAAAACTAGTCATGCACCAAAAAATCATGGGAAGACCATTGATGGAATTGAAGCAATCGACGCTCCCCTGGATGGGTTTCCAATCAAAGACCTAATGTTTGATGTTGACTCTTTTGAAGAAAGAGCCACACGATCGAAGAACAAGAAACGTGGCAGTAGCTCTAAGAACTCTATCACACACATAAAAAAATGTGTGGATGAGTTAGACATTATACAGAAGATCTGGCTTTCATCGAGGAGACCCGAGTTTGATTCTCGACAATGAAATTTTATTTTCTTATTTTTTTTATTTTATAGTTTCATATTTAAACTTTACCTAGGTTTGAGAAGCACTATAATGGATGAGTTCAATAGTATCTTAAATTCAAAAGACTCTTCTGAACTTGGTTTGAGAGTCACTATAATGATAAGTTCAATAGTATCTTAGATGATATAGAAAATGGGTCATGCACCAAAAACTCATGGGAAGACCATTGATGGAATCGATGCAATCGACGCTCCCCTGGATGGGTTTCCAATTAAAGACCTAACGTTTGATGTTGACTCTTTTGAAGAAAAAGCCCCACGATCGAACACTTTGAAATGTCGCGGTAGCTCTAAGAACTCTACCATACGACCCGAGAGTTGAGGGCTACAAGAACTTTCTCATACGACCTGAGAGTTACGTTAGCAGCAATGCATCTCATGGACGATGCAAAACTATGATAGTGCTCGAAAGTGAATGGTATAAAAAAGGGTCATGCACCATATAACTCATGGGAAGATCGTTGATGGAATCGATGCAATCGACGCTCCCCTGGATGGGTTGCCAATCAAAGACCTAACATTTGATGTTGACTCTTTTGAAGAAAGAGCCACACAATCGAACAGCTCGAAACATCTCGGTAGCTCTGAGAACTCTAACACACAGGGAATGAAGTGTCGAAGAGTTAGACATTAAGCAAAAGATCATGCTAAAACTCTTCAGCGATCTAACAAAAGACATCAGGACATCTACACCAAAAATTCATTGTCGTTGGGCTATAGAGAACCACACCTCAAACCAAGTTCATGTGGGCTTAACAAGCTTTAAATCCAAGAACACAACCCCTTAAATGGAAACCGGGATGCTAAGGAATTAAAAAGCTTTATTTTTGACGTAGAACAATACTTGAAGGTTACTGAACTTGCTTATAGGACCTAAGAGTTACGTTGGTCGCAATGCATCTCATGGACGATGCAAAACTATGGTGGCGCTCGAAGGTGAATGGTAAAAAAAAGGGTCATGCACCATAAACTCATAGGAAGACTGTTGATGGAATCGATGCAATCGACGCTCCTCTGGATGGGTTGCCAATCAAAGACCCAATGTTTGATGTTGACCCTTTTGAAGAAAGAGCCACACGATAGAAAAACTCGAAATGTCTCGGTAACTCTGAGAATTCTATCACACACATGAAAGGACGTGTCGAAGAGTTAGACATTACCCAAAGCATCATAGTAAAACTCTTTAGCAATTAGACAAAAGACTCCAAGACAACTACACTTAAAATTCATTATTGTCCAACGGTTTGGATATTTGGCTTTCACATAGGAGATTCTGGTTTGATTCTCTCAAATGGAACATTATTTTCTTATTTCTTTTTATTTTATAGTTTCATCTTTTGTCACCAATTATATTTAAACTTTACCTAAGTTTGAGAGGCACTTTAATGGTCAAGTTCAATAGTATCTTTAGATTAAAAAACTTTTATGAACATCGTACCTATGTTAGTGTTTTGTTATAGATATTTGTTTCAATTTCAATAAGTGGGGTTGAGGTGATTCAAATGGTTAATGCGATAATCCGGCTATTTTTGAGGTCTCCCTTGTTGAACGCCATAATGGTTGAGATGAGCACCCGTGTGAGTTCGACAAGGAGACCCGAATTTAAACTTTACCTACGTTTGAGAGGCACTATAATGGTCAAGTTCAATGGTATTTTAGATTAAAAGAACTTTTATGAACTTTGTACCTTTGTTAGTGTTACTTTGTACCTTTGTTAGTGCGATGTTATAGACATTTGGTCAAGTTCAACAAGTGGGGTTGAGGTGATTCAAATGGTTAATGTTACTTTATTTGATTCAAATTGTTAATGTGATAATCCAGTTGAACAGTTACCAGTTATTTCCAATGTCTCTCTTATTGAACGCCAACAAGGCTGAAATGATTGAGATGAGAACCCAAGTGAGTTTGACAAAATTGAAATAAAATCAAATAAAATCACTCAAACAAATTAATAAAATTGAAAAAAAATTAGCCTTATCACACTTCCTTCAACTGGAAGGGGTGGTAAACCAAGGATTCCTGCGCCTAAGACCCATGATCCAACTCCCAACATGGAAATGATAAGCTATAGAATCATTCCAAGAACCTCAATGGATGGGTTACAAAATCACATTACCAATCTCGACAACTGGACGTGTTGCCGGAGTTAGAAGAACGACTGCAACAGAGCAGTCATGGGGATAGAAGATCCCGTTGAAGGATGATAGACCAACCGTAATCTTCAGCCCAACAAGCCAAGCTTTTGTAGAAGCAAGAACCTTTAATTAAAGAAATTAACACCTTCTTATACAAAATTTGGATAAACCAAGAGATAAAGTTAGAATTAGATTACGAGATCCAAGAGTGAGAAGCAAGATTTGGAACCTTTTTCTAAATTGAGTCACTCCACAATCAAACTTGATCAAGGCTTGATTAAATAACTCAGATGCAGTCTACCACAAGAATTGCATGAAACTTAAAAACGACAAAGATATGCTCAGATTTCTATAAGGGGGAACCTCTCAACTTGAGAGATCAATTTCATTGATCACAAATATGCTTTTACATAATAATTTGTGGGTATTTATAGTCTCCCCACAAAAAAGTTAGTGACAGTGATTTAATCTCGATCCCTTTAAATCTCCACAGAAGACGAAGTCAATTTGAGCATTACAAACTTTATGAAATTAAAATAATAAATAAAGTTTTCTAACCACTATGAAATGATGCTTGCAACTTCATCCGCTACTTCAACCGTGCAAATATTTACTTTTGAATCTCCAAATGGTCTTGACTCAAACGAATCAGCTAGTAACATATGAAATGATGGTTGAACCTAACCTATCCAATTTTGTAGATGAAGTATGAATACTTGTTCAATCTTCTTGGCCTTGGGTTGTGTAATATGTCCAGTTGGAACACCGTAATTTTTATCATCATCCCCCTCTTCAAAAGGATTCGTCCTCGAATCAAAAAAATCATCACCTACGTCAAAATAACTCAACTCAGTAACATTGAAAGTAGAATGTACACCGTGATTCTTATCATCTATCCCTCTCTTCAGGATTCGTCCTCGAATCAGAAAAATCATCATCTTTATCAAAGGGACTCAACTTAGCAACATTGAAAGTAGAATGTATTGACAATTCTACAGGAAGATCAATTTTATTGTTCCATGCAATAAAATGAGTCATCTCATTTTACTAAATGTCTTACAGAGCATTTATAGTCAAATAAATAATTAGGAATCCACGCTATCTTTAAATCTACAGACACGTGGATTGAACACGATTCATTATATTTTAAACATAAATAATCACTAATTTCACTAATTTTAGTATGAACGTGGATGAAACACGTGACCTTCAGATCTTCAATCTAACGGAGCTATCCTTGCAATCATTTGAGTTGTGATTTTAAAAAGAAATAATCACTAATGTAGTGAAGATGGATCAAAAACATAAATAATCACTAATTTTATAGTCAAATTATGCAACGTGAACCAAGTGCTGACCTTCAGATCTTCAGTATGACGCTCTCCCCGCAATTACTAATAATGAAAATTCATCAGTAAATGTATTTTAGCTAATTTTTTATTGAATAGCCAGGTTGTGCGAAACAGGTGTCGTGAACATGGAGATCGAACACGTGACCTTCAAATCTTAAATTTGACACTCTACAAACTGAGATATCCCCGCTAACATTAAAAATGAAAGTTTTTAAGTAAAGGAATTTCCGCTAATTAATTGAAATTTTAGAAAGAAATAATCACTACTTTTAAATTGAAGAGTCAAATTATGCAAGATCGAACATGAGACCTTTAGATCTTCAATCTAATGCTCTCTCAACTGAGTTATCAACACTAACATTAAAAATGAAAATTCATCCGTAAAGGTATTTTCGCTAATTCATTTTAATTTTAAATAGAAATAACCACTAATTTTTAATAAGATATTCAAGTTATCCAACTTGTATAAGGTGAGGTGAACTAGAACACGTTAGGTATTTCCGATAATTCATTGAGATTTCAGAAAGGAATAATGACTAATTTTAGATTGAATAGTCGGGTTATGCAACTAGAATCAGGTGCAGTGAACGTGGAGATCAAACACGTGACCTTCAAATCTTCAGTCTGACACTCTCCCAACAGAGCTATCCCCACCGCTAATATTAAAAATGAAAATTCATAAGTAAAGGTACTTCCGCTAATTCATTATATTTAAAAAATAAATAATCACTAATTTTAGATTGAATAAGGAAGTTATGTTTTTAGATTGTATAGTCAGGTAATAAACTTGTATTATGTGCGTTGAACGTGATAAAACACGTGTGATCTTCAAATCTTCAGTCAAATAATCTCCCAACTGAGCTACTGTTGCTAACATTAAAAATGAATATTCATCAGTAAAGGTATTGGGTACGCTTCTGGAAATTCAACAAAAGGCAATAGTATTAGACCGAGATGCGAGATTTAAATCTCGCTTCTGGAAAATTCAACAAAAGGCATTGGGTACGCAGTTATAGTACGACATTCCACCCATAAACAGATGGTCAAACAGAAATGCTCAAGCAAATATTGGAAGACATGTTGAGGGTATATGTGATGGATTTTGCAGGAAGCTGAGATAAGTACCTACCCCTTATGAAATTCGCTTATAATAATAGTTGCCAAGCAACCATACAAATGGCCACATACGAGGTTCTCTACGGATGAAGATTTCGATCCCCTATCTTTTGGGAAGAAGGGGGTAAACGACAACTATTGGGCCAGAGCTGGTGCAAATTACCAACGCCGCAGTCAAGAAGATTAAAGCTAGGATACAAACCGCACAAAGCCGAGAGAAAAGCTATGTAGACCTAAGGCGCAAGGACATGGAATTGTAGGTAAGGGATCATATATTCCTAAAGGTTCCCAATTTGAGGGGTGCTCAGGTAAGGTAAAAAGGTAAGCTAAGCCCTAGGTTTATCCGTCCTTTTGAGATCTTAGAAAGGACTTGATCTGTGACCTATAGAATCGGGCAATGCCCAAATTTGTCTGCAGTACGTAATATCTTCATGTATCCATATTACGGAAGTATACCCTAGATCCTTCGCACGTACTGGCTCATGAAACTCTCTTCTTGAGAGATGACCTAACGTATAATGAAGACCCGATTCAAATAATAGACAAGCAAGTCAAAAAATTGAGAAACAAGGAAATCGCTCATGTTAAGGTCCTATGGAAGAATCATAGAGTAGAAGAAGCCACTTGGGAAACAGAAGGAAAATAAGAACCTTGTACCCTGACCTATTTTAGAATAAGCACTTTCGATGACCGAAAGTTTTCAAAGGAGAGGAGAATTTGCAACACTCAAGGTCTCCAATAAGAGACAGTGTATAATCCCTACTAAGTTGTATCTAGAAGCAAAGAACAAGTAGAATTGAGAAAATGGTACTTTTTCTAATTTTTATAAACTTCCCAATCATTAAATTTTTTATAGAATAATAATTACAAGGGGCTTAAAAAAGAAAGGCTCCAATAGACGAAGACATTTCTGGCAGAAGATTCAAAAAAATCAAGAATGAAATTATAGAAATTCTAGATGTTTCAATGGTAGTGGAAAATCCGTCTATAAATTATGAATTAGGGTAGACTATTAGGGGCAAGAAACAGGCTTAATCGAGTACCCAATCGAGAGATACAAGTTTTTTGTTTTGGGGTATCGTGTTCATGGGTTTACCTCAAATTCGAGAACTATAGTCCACTATTCATTTTCCAAACTTGTTCCTGCACCTTCTAAATAAGTTTACCCATAAGTTTGGTGAAGGAAAGAGGTCCTCAAAGTGCTAGTAGATTTTCACACGAATCAGTCCATGTTAGGTTACCCTTTAATGTTTTCCTAAGCTAAGACCTCAACTCCTAAAGCCTAACCCAAGACATTATGTATAAAACCTAGGTTCATCAATAATCCATGTACCAAGTACCTAGAACTATGTGAATAACATGCTAAATAAGTTGCTAGGATCCATACCCATAAGTAACCATTATCTGCCATTACGATGTGTACTAAAAGGCCCCTATTCCTCTTTAGGTAGGATATCCTGCAATATGTATCATGAGCTGGATATTATAATAGGCCTACCTTTCCCATCAGCTAAACGAGATGTCTTGTACCACGATTTACCAGTAGGATTACATGATTAAGACGACACCACTCATGTGTTCATGGGGAGAAAATTGAAGGTTGTTTTAGGGGAAGGTTTTCAAGATCAAAATATGATACATGACACGATGACCTCTTAGCTACAAGATCCTATAAACATAACAAGAAGTAATATCCTAGCTTAAGGTCGCGATTAAGACCCTATTAGTAGGCTACTTACTAAGTTTTACTCACTCCATGTTTATCATTTTTTTTTCAAGTAACTAAGAGTTGGTCCTGGATGAGAGCGGACTCCATGGACTAACCTCTGTTTTTAAAATAGTATTTTTTGTTCTTCTTTTGAATCTGCTTCTTATTTTGTGTTTGTAACGAGTATGTATATGTAACACCCCAAACATGAAGAAAATTAGCTCCCATAAGAATAAGTCACTCATGAAAGACCCAAAGGATAGAAAGGAAAAAAAATTAAAGTTTTAAGCTAAGAACAAGGGACTTAGTCAATTGAGTACCCTAACAAGTGATTTCAAGGAGTTAAAAGCCCTTTTAAAAAGGATTGGAAAGGAAAAAGTAAATGAAAAGGGCAAAAAGGTCATTTTATCAATTATAAAAAATCTTTCCCGATTTGTAATTCCTTATCTAGAAGGAATCTCAAGATTCAAAATAAGAGGAAAATGATCAAAAAGCAATGAGGAATTTGTAGAAAAATTATGGATTTTTTTTTGAGAAAAATAATGATAAAATATTCGAAAAGTGGTAAATTACCAAAATACCCCTGAAAGAATGGATAATTAGAGAAATGCCACTCTAATTAGAATCAGAGCATCTACTGTGACCATCCGAGAAAAATCCTTCAAACTCAAATCTCAACTGTTAGATCTCCTCCAAAATTTGATATGATCTAGAACGAACACGCACGGATCATCACATCCAACGACTAGTATTCAAAGCCAAGGTCGGTAAGGCTATGATCGGAGTTGATATCTCCGAAAAATTATCTAGAGAGTTCGATCTCTAAATAACGAAGATTCTAGAGCTCTCAATGTCGGTTTAAGCTCCTCCTATAAAGTCTGAAGTAGGAGCAACAATATGAAATAAGAATCGAGAAAGGTTGATCCCCCAATCGAAGGCAATAAGCGTTTAGATTATGGGTCTCCTACTCTCAGATTTCTTCCAAATTCGAGAGCAATCCTCCTCCATTTCTCTTTGAACTTCTAAATAACGAAGATTCTGGAGCTCTCAATGTCGGTTTAAGCATCTCCTATAAAGTCTTAAGTAGGAGCAACAATACGGAATAAGAATCGAGAAAGGTCGATCCCCCAATCGAAGACAATGAGCGTTTAGATTATGGGTCTCCTACTCTTAAATTTCTTCCAAATTCGAGAGCAATCCTCAACCATTTCCCTTCAAACTTATTCCTACAGTTTCTCAACAAGATTATCCACAAGTTCTCTGAAGGAATGGAGTGCTGAAAGTGCCCAGAAACCATTCCTCCAATTCAATCCTCCATTAAATAACTTTAAGAAAAACTTGAAAATCCAATCCGAGGATACATGATAACTCATTGAGCAAAAATGATTCCAATCAGTTTCTGCACCTCCAAGGAATGTTTCCATAGAAGACCACGAAGAAAAATAACCTCGAGAGCATGCCGAATTGAAGGAAATAGGTTTCGAAATTAAATTGGGGATAAGAGTCGAATTCCTATCTACGATCTTTTTTCCTTCAAATTAAGGATTCCTCTAGCTTCGGAGGAATAAGTTGAGTAAACTTGATAAAGGAATCGAGAGCTGAAACATCGTAGAACAAGCTACCGAAGTGATCGAAAATCTTGCATTTCGAGTGAGTTCCATACTGGGAACGATTTTTGGAAATTAAGGTCCTAGACTCAAAGACATTCCTCCAAACCAATTCCTTTAGCTTGAAGAAAGGATATTAAAGAGGTTCAATGAAGAAATAGGGCCTTGAAACCCCTAGAATCGTCTACCCAATAAAAAATCCTTTGTTTTATCTCCAGCGATAAATCATATTTTGGATGAACTTTGGAAGCGAATATCTTAGGCTACGATCTACGAGGAAATCAATCCCTAGCCCTTCCTTGTAACACCCATCTTTAAGTTTCACGAAGAAATCAAGGAGACAAATGCTGTAAATGTGGCTATACAGGCCGAGTTTCAGATAGCGGCGACGCAAAAAATACGCATCTTCTTCCTGTTCAGAGAAAGAAAACGATGATATGGCCAGTTCAACTAAACTATCCAAGTCAACTCAAAATTTGACATTTTTTCGGGTTTTCTCAATTTTAACCCCATTCCAGACTGATTCTCATAAAAACATTATGGTTTCATAAACTAGATACAATAAGGAGTACGTGGAAGGAAATTTGAAGTAATTCAGATACTGGAAGCTCAAGAATAGAGGTCCCAAACGTCAGCAACGAGGCAAGTAGCCACCTTGGACTCTTTGTTAAGAAATACTTGTAGAAATCGCTTGGATTTTCATATGAACCCTAAACTAAGTATGAATTAAGGACATATGAAAAAAAAACCCAAAGAACCCTGAGTTGAGACCCTGAACCGATCAAATAGCTCGAGCTTTAAGTAACGTTAAAATAACCCACAATAGTATGTGGAGGTTAGATATGAAATTTGGTGGTCATTGGACAAGGATAAGTAGGTAAACCAAGAAACTGTGTAAAATGACCACAATGCCCCTAAGGTAATTTACCTTCAGCTCATGAGCTAGATGACCTTCAAATGCTATGAAATTCATCCGTAGATCTTATTTTATGAAATGTTATATGAATCCTTATCCCAAGAGGTTATATAAGGTACTGAAGTTTGGGAGTTATTGGAAAACTTTAGTTAGCGAAACCAAGATATGGGAGAAAATGCTATCCATATGACTTTTGCCATAAAGCACGATGTTTATAAGTTTTGTAGTCAATGTTGCCAATGTTTGCTGCACACAAAAAAAAAAAAGATAGGGATGTTAAATTTTTAAGTCACTTTTGGAAAATATGATAGATAAATTGGGTTCCAAATTATTGTTTTCAACTGCATGTCATCCTCAAACTCATTAGCAAACTGAGGTGGTTAATAAAATATTAGGAGCATTGGTTAGAGCTATTATTTATAAGAATATTAAGTCATAAATTGGTAACAAATTATTGTTTTCAATTGCATGTCATCTTTAGATTAATGAGAAAACTGAGATGATTAATAGAACATTAGAAGCATTGCTTAGGGCTATTATTTGTAAGAATATTAAGTCTTGGGATGAATGTTTGTCACTCATTGTTCTCTTCTTGAAGTTGTTTATGGATTTAATCCACTTACGTTTCTTGGTTTTCTTTCTATTCATTCTAATATTTTTGTGAGTAAAGCAGCCACAAGTAAGGCAAATGGGATCAAAACATTGCATAAAGAGGGGAAGGAGACAATTGAGAAACAAAATTTCAATGTTGCTTCAAGAATTAACAAAGAACGGAATGAAATCATTTTTCAACCCGGTAACTGGCTTTGGATACATTTTCGCAAGGAGTGATTCTCATCTCAAAGGAAGACAAGGTTACATCCAAGAGGGAATGACCCTTATCAAGTCCTTGAAAGAATTAATAACAATGCATATAAAATGATCTTCCATGAGAATTTTCAGCACATTCTAATTTCAATGTTGCTGACTTAGTCCTATTGATGTAGGTGATGATTTTTTGATTCGAAGATGAATCTTTTTGAAGAGAGGGAAGTTGATAAGGATCACGTTGTTCCAAATGTTCCAACTGGACCTATTACACGAGCCAAGGCCAAGAAGATTCAACAAGCATTCATTTTTCATCTACAAAATTGGATAGGCTCGGTTCAACTATTATTTCATGTGTTACAAGCTTATTAGATTGAGGAAGGACCATTTGGAGCTTCAGAAGTGAATATCTACACGGTTGAAGGAGCAGATGAAGTTGCAAGCATCATTACATGAGTTGTTAGAAAACTTTATTTATTTTTAATTTCATAAAGTTTGTAATGGTAGAATTGTCAAATTGACTTCGTCTTTTGTGGAGATTCAAGGGGATCGAGATTAAATCCCGGCCACTAACTTCTTTTGTGGGGAGACTATAAATACACACAAATTATTATGTAAAAATTTGATTTGTAATGAATGAAATTGATCTCTCAAGTTGAGAAATTCCCCTTCAAAATGTGGGCATCATCTATGTCATTTATAAGTTTCATGCCATTATTGTGGTAGAATTGCATGTGAGCCATTTAGTCAAGCTTGATATTGAGTGGTTGAGTGAAATTCTCAACCTTCTACTTATTTTTGGGATTTCTTTTCTCCGTATTCATTGTAATTTATCCTGATACAAACAAGTTTATTTTTCTAGGGAATTTATTAAGCACATGAATTTATTAATTATGGTGAACTTTTGTATAAAACGAAGTAAATACAAATGGAGTAACATGAGATAGAAGTAAACATAGTAATAAAAAGAAACTACATAAACTTAAAGGAAGTTAATCCCATTTTACAATATAAATATTGTTTCAAAGAAGTAGTTTTGAAAATTGGCCACTCCATATCTATCTATGTTTGGAAAACTAAAATAAAGAAAAACTAAATAAATAAAAATATTTTTCAAAAACTTAGTTTGGGGTGAAATTTTCCTCAAAATTCAAATGTTTTATTTTAATAAAAGAATAAAGTACATAATTTTGAAAAAAAACAAAAAAAAAAAAACAAAATAGTTATCAAAGGGGTCTAATTTTTAACATATCTATCCCAATGGAGTGCATGGACTTTAGTGGCAATGCTGTTTCAACTGTGTGATAGACCATGTGAAGTTAACATGACAATAATAATTGGTTCTAAAGCACAAAAATATGTGGATAAATTTGATATATTGAGGTGCGGAAAACATATACACACGGGCAACTAAAAATGATAGATCCACTATAAGAGCATTTGGTCTAGTGGTATGATTTTTTTTTTTTACAAATTAGGTGGAATGAACAAACAAAAATAATAAGTTTAAAATTACCCAACAAATATCAATTTTCAAATGGAATGGAGATATAAGACTATTCCAAAAGAAGAAAAGCACAAAAGAAAAATATTAAATACATTTTCAACTAATGCATTTGGTTGAGAGATATTATGGTTAATATAAGAAAAATATAGCATTAACTAATTTTTATGGATACATATGGATCCTTACCATACTAAAATGACTGTTCTTATTTGTTATCAAACCAATAACAATTCATACGAGCTAAATCTTCCAATTGATAATTAGGCCAGAGAAAGAACTTGAATTCATTTTTTATATCTATCAACATGTTTACTACTTTTATCTAAAACTTGATCACGAGTTTTTCTTATTTGCATTGTAAAATTATGTATTTCTGTGGATATCATTTCTATTTCTAGAATTGAAACACATTAGAATTCTGAACTCTCACAGACTTATGGGTGATAGGAAATTTTCCCGAAGTAAATCATAATGATTTTTTGTTCTCTTTTCATTCATTTTTTGATTTATTGCAATGGATTTACTAAAACTCTTTTTTGTAAGGATAGTCTTTTTCTTGATATCTTTGATTAATTTAGTACTTATTTTTATGAATTAATAAAATACATATGGTTTGATATATAATAAATTGTCCATCATTTTGTATAAAGACGAACATGTTCAATAATAAATATTTATTTTTTAATAATTCCTTATTAACCTGAAACTCCATGGGAACCATCAGAATCTCCAAATTCATTTCTCATCTTTAAATACAAGATACAGTAAATTTTATGAGATTTATCTGTTTAAGCTAGATACAATATACATTGATAGTATTCATGTCAATTCAGGAATTATCCATCTCAATTGAAAAATAAAATATCTATTTAGGAAGAAATAAAGTTCCCCTTTCTTTGTTTTTGTTGTATTGTTTTTTCTTTCTACTATATTTAAGCCAAATCATTACAGAGTTTTTTTCTTGGCTAGTATTAGAGGAGATTTTTTTTTTCTTTCCAATTACTTTTTTTTTTTAATTTTTACTAATAATGGAATTTTTATTTTTATTCAAATTTTAAAGAAATAGTTTGATTGGTATGATCCATGGATTACTCAAAACCAAAGTTCTAGATTAATATAGAACAACTTAGTATTTTTTCCTTAGTTCTCATCCAATCAAAAAAATTTATTTTTTTATTGTTCAATGGGTTGAATTCTTAATTTATTGTGGGATAATTAAAGTCTTCTTTATAAATTTTTTCAATGAGTTCAAAATTATTACCCTAGGTTTAGTATTTTGATTAGAGATTCCTTTTTCTTATTCTTAATCAAAAATTTTAGTGGGCTTGACTTAGTTGATACATGATTTAGGTTGTCTTTCATTTTTTTTAGTTTGTTTGAAAAAACATATCAATTAATTTCGATTCTTTCTTTTTCTATTTATTGTTTTCTGGTTGAGATGTATGGATCCATGAGCCTATGTGTCTACATAGAACTTGAACATGGATTAATGAAAATGTGCAAAAGCTAATTTAGTTCGTTGTCTCGGTTCAGTTTCAAGACATTCATCAAGCAAGAACCTGATTACATACATTTTATCCCTATTAAACAGACATTTCAACCTGATTACATCACGCAAGAACCAATAATTTTATCCCTATTAAACAGACATTTCAAGTCAATTGAACCTGATTACATATTATAACTTAAATAAACTTAACATGATATGATATGGACTTTATTTATGTCAATATTTCTTAACAATATTAATTGAAATACATCCAAATGATTTGAGAACAAATTCTAAAAAAACAATGATAAATTTCAAACCTTGAGGTGCATAAAGCACATGGACTAGCAACGAAAAACGATAGATTAGCAAGAAAGACAATTGGTCAAGTAGTATGATTCTCATTCCTGTGTAAGAGGTCCCGAATTCCATAATCAGAATGCCCCACAAACTCTATCAAATGGTTTTGTGTTGTAAAAACAATAGTAAAAAAACTTAAAATGATAACTGCAAATAAATGATCTCCAAATAAAACAAAAGTATTTTTAGTGGTAGAATTATGTTCCTTAGACTTTATTTCCCTAGTATACCAAGTAATGGGAAAGTATATATGGGATGCCTTAAAGAAAGTAATCGAGTATGTTTTTATATTTAGAATTTTCATGATTGTCATTTGTATGAAGTGACAGGTCTACTACTTGAGACACATTACAAAATAGAAAAAAATAGTATAATATATTAAAAAGATAATGTTTCTAAATATTTGAGTTCATAATTATACAAATATTGATAAGTTAAGAAATCACTATAAGGGGAGTAAGATTCAGATTACCTTGTTGTTTGAATATCTCAAGGCAAGAACATTGTTTGAGATTCGAATCACTCCACAAGCAAGATCGATCATGTCTAGCTTGAATGATTTTTGTTGATCAAATATCTCAACGCAAAAATACTTGTTTGAGATTCGAATCACTCCACAAGCAAGATTGATCATGTCGAGCTTGAATGATTCTACATGCAACCTAAACTACATAGAATTGCAAAGAAACTTAGCTATTGGCTAAAGAAAAGCACAAATGCTTCTTTTACTATATTTTCTAAGTCTCCCTACAAATACAACATACATGACTTTATAGTTTCTCAAAATGAAACTATTAAAGGCATTCCAAGAGTTGTAACATTCATACTTAATGGCTATAATTAACTATTATGTAATTGTAACCTAAAGTAAATAAAAAGTCTTAAAATACATTAATGAAATACAGTAACTCTAAATTACTCTAAAATGTAATCCACCCAAAATTTATAACAAGAAACTTCATTCTTCTTCAATGTGCCATGAATTGAAATATCTTTTGATAATTTCAACAATATTTTCTTCATATCTTCATTGAAGAATATTGTATGATTAATGTCTCTTGGTTCATATAAAATATTATCATAATAAGGTCAATGAGGGGAATACACCAATTGTTGGGCAACAAAGTCAAACACAACGAAATTAGAAAAGAAATATGAAAACTTGAGTTGTGAAAGGTGTAAATTGGAAAGAATCTTAGTGCCCGAGGACAATGTAGTGTTATGAAAACTAGCTAGATTGAATCTTCAAAGATTAATGTAAATTTTGTGAAAATTGAGAGGAACCTTTTTAGTATGTTTGCAATAGTTTAGCCATGCAGCAACAACAACGTAATGCTTCAAATACTCTTTCTTATGATTACATACTAATGGTTCATGAGATCAGAAGTCTTTCTTTAATGTTAAGGATATTTAGTCCTAAATTATAACTTATCATATATATCATATTTGATATTTTATTATAGGATATTTGTCTTCTAGCTCACCATAAGTATCATGTTTGCCTTTTATTACCGGCTCTTTTCATTTATTGTTATTCCCATATCCTTTATAATTTATTTGATTATTTGAGAACTTCATTTATGTCGGGTGGTTTTAGCAAATACATGAGATTATAATGATGGTGGTAATATAACACATGCGGAAGCAATTTGAATCTTAGACACTTTTAGAACATCAATTATAGTAAATAACTAGCATGTTCATGAGTATTAAAACTTAATGAGTTTGAATACTAACCTTTTGTAGTTCAAATTCCTTTTTCCTCACGAACCGGTTTCGAACCACCACTAGTGTCTTCTCCACTATCCTCCGACCTTAGAACGGGATTGTGGAATCCGGTGAGTGACTAAACTTGGGAGGAATTTTGTATATATAAAAAGAGTGTTTGTGAGAGGTTTTTCTCAAGGTTTTTCACCAATAAGAAGACATTTCATGTTTTATGGTCACTCTATTTATAGAGTCATGTTTGCATGTTCGTGCAAATTTGAGATCACCAAATTTTGACACTGAAAATTCCACTCAAATGTTTGGGATTATGTGGCAAGCATGCATACTTAGTTAACCAAATTTTGACACTCAAAATTTCACTCAAATTTGTAGGGTTTATTTGGCAAACATGCAAGTTTGGTTAAACAAAATTTTAAAACCTCAAAATTTCACTCACATATATTTTTCCATTAAATGAAGTCAACATTTTGACTTTCTTCATTTTGATTCAACAATCATTTTGAATTATAAATTTCAAATTAAAGTAATATTTAATTAATGATTAATTAAATATTTAATTAATATTTAATATTAATTCAAATGTCAATCCCAATTAATTCCTACACATATTTGATTAAGATATTTAAATATCTTAGATTCTCTCTTTTTGTTTAATTCGTAAATAAAACAAAAACGTGGTTAAATATATCGTATATATGTAGTGCATTCTCCCTAATTTGAATTCGAACACTTTGAACTCACTCGTCACACTGTTCTATGGTTTAGTCTGATATGAGTTAGCAGAGGGACCTAATGGACCTATACATCATGGGCTCCAACGATCCAAGATTAACCGGTTAAACTTATTAACTTTGTTAACCAACATTCGTTAAGTACTAGGACATTCCACTATAGCCTAGTAGTTGCACTCCCCTCACTATAGATATATTTCTGTCCATTTGATATAGTCATGATTAGTAAGTCGATCCTTCACAGGTTGTTCGTAACTAGAGTTGGGTCAATTTACCGCTTTACCCCTAAAGTTACTTCTTGTTTCTTATGTCTCACTGATTCTCTAATGAAAAAATGGTTTGTGGTCCAACTAGTAAACCGGATCCCTCTCAGGCCAATGAGAGGGTGAGGCCCCTTATTCAAGACCTGGAGTCAATACTTAAGAGAACTACCTCTCTTCTAACCCTAAAAGTGGGTAGGAGTGAATTCCATCTTGCACCCCACGTCCTCAGCCATTTACCCAGTTATACCCCTGAAATGAGAGGCCAATTGAGTTGGCGAACTTGAGCCACTCTCACCCATGAAAATCTAAAGATAATTCCGAATAAATAGAAGTTCATGGTTAGCTCAAGATTAAGATCGAGTTACTTAGGTCATCGAATGAAAAGAAAATCAGTCTCAATAGTAAACGACATTATAAAGTGAGAGTGATTTTCTTCATGGTCCGATCTTATGCAATACTCATTGCATAAGACGCCCCCACCCACATGTCTCCACATGTACAATTTTAGTGATCACATTGTTTATATCATATACAAAAGTGGGCCGCATCCATAGT
Organism: Cucurbita maxima; assembly: GCF_002738345.1. Taxonomy (NCBI): domain Eukaryota; kingdom Viridiplantae; phylum Streptophyta; class Magnoliopsida; order Cucurbitales; family Cucurbitaceae; genus Cucurbita; species Cucurbita maxima. The sequence continues at coordinate 6,767,949 of NW_019272020.1, read as the reverse complement.
TTTCTCAGGATAAGGTACTTAGCCTTATCCTTATACTATAGATCATATTGACTATATACTTGAACTTGATCAACTCTTATGTCTCTACATATAGTTGAAGTAATCATACTATAGCCCGAGTGTTTTTTGTTTATTGAATTTAGATTAATGATCGTAAAGTTCACTTTATTCAATAACAATCTTTACTGAATAAACAACAATTATAACTTTATTGAAAATAGAATATGTTTTTGTTTACAAACTTGAGTTTTAGAACATAAAACCCAACAAACTCCCACTTGGACTAAAACTCTAGTGGGGTTTTATAATGTTGAGTAGAGAGAAAGACATAAATACAATAAACTAGGGTATCACATACTCATGCCTTTTCTCCCACTTTCCCTAGATTACATAACTCGTAGTCCTAGACTCACTAGGTGCCCTTCATACACTTTAGCCGTGAGGGGCCCTGAAAATGGACCAGCAATGTTGTGCTCTGAAGCTATCTGTGTGACGATCACATCTCCTCATTGCACAATCTCCCTTATGAGATGATATTTGCGCTCAATATGTTTTCCTCGCTTATGACTTCTTGGTTCTTTTGAATTTGCAACTGCTCCACTGTTATCACAATAAAGAGTGACGGGAAGATGCATATTTGGAACGACTTCCAAATAAGTTAAGAACTTCCTAAGCCATACAGATTCTTTCGCTGCTTCACAAGCGACGAAATGTGTTAATACAACACATGCATTAGCAATTTGGATCTTAGGCACTTTTAGAACATCAATTATAGTAAATAACTAGCATGTTCATAAGTATTAAAACTTAATGAGTTTGAATACTAACCTTTTGTAGTTCAAATTCCTTTTTCCTCACGAATCGGTTTTGAACCACCACTAGTGTCTTCTCCACTATCCTCCGGCCTTAGAACAGGATTGTGGAATCCGGTGAGTGACTTAAACTTGGGAGAGATTTTGTATATATGAAGAGAGTGTTTGTGAGAGGTTTTTCTCCAGGTTTTTCACCAACAAGAACTACCTTCCATGTACCATGATCACTCTATTTATAGAGTCATGTTTGCATGTTCATGCAAATTTGAGATCGCAAAATTCTGACACTCAAAATTTCACTCAAATTTGTGGAATTTATTTGGCAAACATTCAAGTTTGGTTAAACCAAATTTGACATCTCAAAATTCCATTAACATGGATTTTTCCATTCAATGAAGTCAACATTTTCACTTTCTTCATTTTGATACAACAATCAATTTGAATTATTAATTTCAAATTAAAGTAATATTAAATGATTAATTAAACTATTTAATTAATATTTAATATTAATTCAAATGTCAATCTCAATTTAATTCCGACATATATTTGATTAAGATATTTAAATCTTATTTAAATATCTCAGATTCTCTCTTTTTGTTTAATTTCTAAATAAAACAAAAATGCAGTTAACCCATGACATTATGTATAAATCTAGGTTCATCAATAATCCATGTACCAAGTACCTAGAATTATGTGAATAACATGCTAAATAATTTGTAAGGATCCATACCCATAAGTAACCATTATCTGCCATTACGATGTGTACTAAAAGGCCCCTATTCCTCTTTAGGTAGGATGTCCTGCAATATGTATCATGAGTTGGATGTTATGATAGGCCTACCTTTCCTATCAGCTAAACGAGATGTCCTGCACCACGATTTACCAGTAGGATTACATGATTATGACGACACCACTCATGTGTTCATGGGGAGAAAATTGAAGGTTATTTTAGGAGAAGGTTTTCAGGATCAGTATATGATACATGACACGATGACCTCTTAGTTCTAAGATCCGGAAAACATAACAAGAAGTAATATCCTATCTTAAGGTCGCGGTTAAGAACCTAATAGTAGGTTACTTACTAAGTATTACTCACTCCATGTTTATCATTTTTTTTTCAAGTAACTAAGAGTTGGCCGTGGATGAGAGCAGACTTTGGAGTGTGGGCCGTGGACTAACCTCTCTTTTTAAAATAGTATTTTTTGTTCTTCTTTTGAGTCTGCTTCTTATTTTGTGTTTGTAACGAGTTTGTATATGTAACACCCCAAACATGAAGAAAATTAGATCCCATAAGAATAAGCCACTCAGGAAAGACCCAAAGGACAGAAAGGAAAAAAATTAAAGTTTTAAGCAAGAACAAGGGACTTAGTCAATTGAGTGCCCTAACAAGTGATTTCAAGGATGGGAAAGGAAAAAGTAAATGAAAAGGGCAAAAACGTCATTTTATCAATTATCAAAAATCTTTCCCTATTTGTAATTCCTTATCTAGAAGGAATCTCAAGATTCAAAAATAAGAGGGAAATGAACAAAAAGCAATGAGGAATTTGTAGAAAAATTATGGATTTTTCGAGAAAAATAATAATAAAATATTCGAAAAGTGGAAAATTACAAAAATACCCCTGAAAGAATTGATAATTAGAGAAATGCCACTAAAAGGCTATGATCGGAGTTGATATCTCCAAAAAATTATCCAGAAAGTTCGATCTCTAGATAACGAAGATTCTAGAGCTCTCAATGTCGGTTTAAGCTTCTTCGATAAAGTCTGAAGTAGGAGCAACAATACGGATTAAGAATCGAAAAAGGTTGATCCCCCAATCGAATGCAATAAGCGTTTAGATTATGGGTCTCCTACTCTCAGATTTCTTCCAAATTCAAGAGCAATCCTCCACCATTTTTCTTTGAACATCTAAATAGTGAAGATTCTGGAGCTCTCAATTTTGGTTTAAGCATCTCCTATAAAGACTGAAGTAGGAGCAACAATACAGAATAAGAATCGAGAAAGGTCGATCCCCCAATCGAAGGCAATGAGCGTTTAGATTATGGGTCTCCTACTCTCAGATTTCTTCCCAATTCGAGTGTAATCCTCCCCCATTTCTCTTCAAACTTATTCCTATAGTTTCTCAACAAGATTACCCACAAGTTTTATGAAGGAATAGAGTGCTGAAAGTGCTCAGAAACTATTCCCTCAATTCAATCCGCCATTGACGAACTTGAAGAAAAACTTGAAACTCCAATTCGAGGATACATGATGACACGTCGAGCAAGAATGATTCCAATAAGTTTCTGCACCTCCAAGGAATGCTTTCATAGAAGACCATGAAGAAAAATAACCTCGAGAGCCTGCCGAATTGAAGGAAATAAGTTTCAAAATTAAATTGGGGATAAGAGTCGAATTTCTATCTACGATCTCTTTTCCTTCAAATTAAGGATTCCTCTAGCTTCAGAGGAGAAGTTGAGTAAACTTGATGAAGGAATCGAGTGCTGAAACGTTGTAGAACAAGCTACTCAAGAGATCGAAAATCTGGCGTTTTGAGTGAGTTGCATACTGAGTACAATTTCTAGAAATTAAGGTCCTAGACTCAAAGACATTCCTCTAAACCAATTCCTTTAGCTTGAAGAAAGGATATGAAAGAGGTTCAATAAAGAAATAGGGCCTTGAAACCCCTAGAATCGGCTACCCAATAGAAAAATCCTTTGTTTTTTCTCCAGCGATAAATCACATTTTGGATGAACTTTGGAAGCGAATATCTTAGGCTACGATCTACGATAAGGTATCAAATCAATCCCTAACCCTTCCTTGTAACACTCGTCTTTAAGTTTCACGAAGAAATCAAGTAGAGAAATTCTGTAAATGTGGCTGTACAGGCCGAATTTCAGATGGCGGCAATGCAAAAAATGAGCATCTTCTTCCTGTTCAGAGGAAGAAAACGATGATATGGCCATTTCAACTGAACTATCCCAGTCAACTCAAAATTTGACCTTTTCTCGGATTTTCTCAATTTTTATCCCATTCCAGACCGATTCTCATAAAAACATTATGGTTTCATAAACTAGACACAATAAGGAGTACGTGGAAGGAAATTTGAAGTAATTCAGATACTCGAAGCTCAAGAATAGAGGTTCGAAATGTCAGCGACGAGGCAAGTAGTCACCTTAGACTCTTTGTTAAGAAATACTTGTAGAAATCACTTGGATTTTCCTATGAACCCTAAACCAAGTATGAATTAAGGATATATGAAGAAAAAAAAAACCAAAAGAACCCTGAGTTAAGACCCTAAACCGATCAAATAGCTCGAGATTAAAGTAATGTTAAAATAACCCACTATATGAGCTCTACTGGCCATCAAATTTTAATACTGAGCATATTATAGTATATTGAGGTTAGATATGAAATTTTGTGCTCATTGGATAAGGATAAGTAGGTAAACCAATAAACTGTGTAAAATGACCATAATGCCCCTAGGAAAATTTACCTTCAGCTCATGACCTAGATGACCTTCAAATGCTATGAAATTCATCGGTAGATCTTATTTTATAAAATGTTATATGAATCCTTATTCCAAGAGGTTATATAAGGTAATGAAGTTTTGGAGTTATTGGAAAACTTTAGTTAGCGAAACCAAGATATGGGAGAAAATGTTATCCATATGACTTTTGCCATGATGCACGATGTTTATAAATTTGTAGTCATTGTTGCCAATGTTTGCTGCACACAAAAAAAGATAGGGATGTTAAATTTTTAAGTCACTTTTGGAAAGTATGGTAGATAAATTGGTACTAAATTATTGTTTTCAACTGCATGTCATCTGAGGTGGTTATTAGTTAGAGCTATTATTTATAAGAATATTAAGTCATAAATTGGGTAACAAATTATTGTTTTCAACTCCATGCCATCTTTAGATTAATGAGCTGGTTAATAGAACATTAGGACCATTGGTTAGGGCTATTATTTGTAAGAATATTAAGTCTTCGCACGAATGTATGTCACTCATTGTTCTCTTTTTGAAGTTGTTTATGGATTTAATCCACTTACGTGTCTTGATTTGCTTTCTATCATCTAATATTTTTGTGAGTAAAACAGCCACAACTAAGGGAAATGAGATCAAAACATTGCATAAAAAGGGGTATGAGACAATTGAGAAACAAAATTTCAATGTTGCTTCAAGAATTAACAAAGGACGGAATGAAATCATTTTTCAACCCGGTAACTGGGTTTAGATACATTTTCGCAAGGAGTGATTCTCATCTTAAAGAAAGACAAAGTTACATCCAAGAGGGGATGACCCTTATCAAGCCCTTTAAAGAATTAATAACAATGCATATAAAATGATTTTCCATGAGAATTTCAGCACATCCTACTTTCAATGTTGCTGACTCGAGTCCTATTGATGTAGGTGATGATTTTCTGATTCGAGGACGAATCCTTTTGAAGAGGAGGAAGATGATAAGAATCACGGTGTTTTAAATGTTTCAACTAGACCTATTACACGATCCCAGGCTAAGAAGATTCAACAAGCATTCCTTCTTCATCTACAAAATTGGATAGGCTCGGTTCAACTATTATTTCATGTGTTACAAGCTTATTAGATTGAGGAAAGACCATTTGGAGCTTCAGAAGTAAATATAGTAAGAAAAAGAAACTACATAAACTTTAAAAAAGTTAATCCCATTTTACAATAAAAATATTGGTCAATTGTAGCCCAGAAGTAGTTTTGAAAACTCCCACTTCATATCCATCTATGTTTGGAGAACTAAAATAAAGAAAAAAATATATATATATATTTTTCAAAAACTTATTTTGGAGTGAAATTTTGCTTAAAATTCAAATGGTTTTTTTTAATAAAAAGATAAAATACATAATTTTGAAGAAAAACAAAATAATTATCAAAGGGGCCTAATTTTTAACATATCTATCCTAAAGGAATGCATGGACTCTAGTGGCAATGTTGCTTCAACTGTGTGATAGATCATGTGAAGTTAACGTGACAATAATAATAGGTTCTAAAGCACAAAAATATGTGGATAAATTTCATATATTGAGGTGCGGAAAACATATACACACGGGCAACTAAAAATGATAGATCCACTATAAGGGCATTTGGTTTAGTGGTATGATTTTTTCTTTTTTTACAAATTAGGTGGAATGAACAAACAAAAATAATGAGTTTAAAATTACCCAACAAAATATCAATTTTCAAATGGAATGGTCTATTCCAAAAAAGAAAAGGATAAAAGAAAAATATTAAATACATTTTCAACTAATGCATTTGATTGAGAGATATTAGGGTCAATATAAGAAAAGTATAGCATTAACTAATTTTCATGGACACATGGATCCTTACCTTACTAAAATGACTGGTTTATTGTTATCAAACCAATAACAGTTCATACGAGCTAAATCTTCCAATTGATAATTAGGCCAGAGAAAGAACTTGAATTTATTTTTATATCTATCAACATGTTTGCTACTTGAATTTATCTAAAACTTGATCACAAGTTTTTCTTATTTGCATTGTAAAATTATGTATTTCTATGGATATCATTTCTATTTCAAGAATGGAAACAAATTAGAATTCTGAACTCTCACGACTTCTAGGTGATAGGAAATTTTTACGAAGCAAATCATAATGATTTTTGGTTCTCTTTTCATTCATTTTTTGATTTATTGCAATGGATTTACTAAAACTATTTTTTTGTAAGGATAATCTTTTTCTTGATATCTTTGATTAATTTAGTACTTATTTTTATGAACTAATAAAATACCTATGGTTTGATATATAATAAATTGTCCATCATTTTGTACAACAGCCGAACAATGTTCTTGCCTTTAGTATTTTGATTAGAGATTCCTCTTTCTTATTCTTAATCAAATTTTTGAGTGGGTTAAGTTGATACATGATTTATGCTGTATTTCATTTTTTTTTTTGTTTGTTTGAAAAATTATATCCATCAATTCCAATTCTTTCTTTTTCTATTTATTGTTTTCTCATTGAGATGTTAATATTTCTTAACAATATTAATTGAAACACATCCAAATGATTTGAGAACAAATTCTAAAAACACAATGATAAATTTCAAACCTTGAGGTGCATAAAACACATGGACTAGCAACGAAAAATGATAGATTAGCAAGAAAGACATTTGGTCAAGTAGTATGATTCTCATTCCTGTGTAAGAGGTCCCGAATTCCATAAGTAGAATTTTCATGGTTGTCATTTGTATGAAGTGACAGGTTTGCTACTCGAGACACAATACAAAATAGAAAAAAGTAGTATAATATATTAAAAATATAATGCTTCTAAATATTTGAGTTCATAATTATACAAATATTGATAAGATAAGAAATCATATAAGGGGAGTAAGATTCAGATTACCTTCTTGATCGAATATCTCAAGGCAAGAACATTGTTTGAGATTCAAATCACTCAACAAGCAAGATCGATCATGTCTAGCTGGAATGATTCTCGTTGATCAAATATCTCAACACAAAAACACTTGTTTGATATTCAAATCACTCCACAAGCAAGATTGATCATGTCGAGCTTGAATGATTCTACATGCAACCTAAACTACATAGAATTGCAAAGAAACTTAGCCATTGGCTAAAGAAAAGCACAAATGCTTCTTTTACTATATTTTCCAAGTCTCCCTACAAATACACCACACATGGCATTATATAGTCTCAAAATGAAACTATTAAAGGCATTCCAAGAGTTGTAACATTCATACTTAATGGCTATAATTAACCATTATGTAATTGTAACCTAAAGTAAATAAAAAGTCTTAAAATACATTAATGAAATACAATAACTCTAAATTACTCTAAAATGTAATCCACCCAAAATTTATAACATGAAACTTCATTCTTCTTCAATGTGCCATGAATTGAAATGTCTTTTGATAATTTCAACAATATTTTCATCATATCTTCATTGAAGCATATTGTATGATTGATGTCTCTTGGTTCATATCAAATATTATCATAATAAGAATAATGAGGGGAATACACCAATTGTTAGGCAACAAAGTCAACACAAAGAAATTAGAAAAGAAATATGAAAACTTCAGTAGTGAAAGCTGTAAATTGGAAAGAATCTTAGTGCCCGAGGACAATGTAGTGTTATGAAACTAGCTATATTGAATCTTCAATGATTAATGTAAATTTTATGAAAATTGAGAGGAATCTTTTCCGTATGTTTGCAATAGCTTAGCCATGCAGCAACAACGTGATGCTTCAAATACTCTTCCTTATGAATACATACTAATGGTTCGTGAGGTCAGAAGTCTTTCTTTAATGTTAAGGATATTTAGTCCTAAATTATAACTTACCATATATATCATATTTGATCTTTTATTATAGGATATTTGTCTTCTATCAAAGATCACCATAGGTATCATGCTTGCCTTTTCTTACAGGCTCTTTTCATTTATTGTTATTCCCCTATCCTTTATTATTTATTTGATTATTTGAGAACTTCATTTAGGTCTGGTGGTTTCAGCAAATACATGAGATTATAATGATGGTTTTAATATAACACATGCGGAAGCAATATGGATCTTAGGCACTTTTAGAACATCAATTATAGTAAATAACTAGCATGTTCATGAGTATTAAAACTTAATGAGTTTGAATACTAACCTTTTGTAGTTCAAATTCCTTTTTCTTCATGAACCGGTTTTGAACCACCACTAGTGTCTTCTCCACTATCCTCCGGCCTTAGAACGGGATTGTGGAATCCGGTGAGTGACTAAACTTGGGAGGGATTTTGTATATATGAAGAGAGTGTTTGTGAGAGGTTTTTCTCAAGGTTTTTCACCAAGAAGAAAACTTTTCATGTATTATGATCACTCTATTTATAGAGTCATGTTTGCTTGTTCTTGCAAATTTGAGATCACCAAATTTTGACACTCAAAATTCAACTCAAATGTTTGGGATTATGTGGCAAGCATGCATGCTTGAGTTAACAAAATTTTGACACTCAAAATTCCACTGAAATTTGTGGGGTTTATTTGGCAAGCATTTTGACACCTCAAAATTCCACTAACATGGATTTTTCCATTAAATGAAGTCAACATGTTGACTTTCTTCATTTTGATTAAACAATCAATTCGAATTATTAATTTCAAATTAAAGTAATATGAAATTATTAATTAAACTATTTAATTAATATTTAATATTAATTCAAATGTCAATCCCAATTAATTTCGACACATATTTGATTAAGATATTAAATCTTATTTAAATATTGCAGATTCTCTCTTTTTGTTTAATTCGTAAATAAAACAAAAATGCGGTTAAATATATCGTATATACGTAGCGCATTCTCCCTAATTTGAATTCGAACACTTCGAACTCACTCGTCACACTATTCTATGGTTTAGTCCGATATGAGCTAGCAGAGGGACTTAATGGACCTATAGATCATGGGCTCCAACGATCCAAGATTAACCGGTTAAACTCATTAACCTTGTTAACCAACATTCGTTAACTACTAAGACATTTCACTATAGCCTAGTAGTTGCACTCCCGTCACTATAGATATACTTCTGTCCATTTGATATAACCATGATTAGTAAGTCGATCCTTCATAGGTTTTTCGTAACTAGAGCTGGGTAAATTTACCGTTTTACCCCTGAAGTTACTTCTTGTTTCTTATGTCTCACTGATCCTCTAATGAACAATTGGTTTGTGGTCCAACTAAGTAAACCGGATCCCTCTCAGGCCAATGAGATGGTGGAGCCCCTTGTTCAAGACCTGGAGTCAATACTTAAGGAAACTACCTCTCTTCTATCCCTAAAAGTGGGTAAGAGTGAATTCCATCTTGCACCCCACGTCCCCAGCCATTTACCCAGTCTTACCCCTAAAATGGGATACCTATTGAGTCGGCGAACTTGAGCCACTCTCACCCATGCAAATCTAAGGATAATTCTGAATAAACAAGAGTTCATGGTTAGCTCAGGATTAAGATCGAGTTACATAGGTCATCAAATGAAAAGAAAATCAATTTCAATAGTAAACGACATTATAAAGTGAGAGTGATTTTCTTCATGGTCCGATCTTGTGCAATACTCATTGCATAGGATGCCCCCACTCACATGTCTCCACATGTAAAATTTAGTGATCAAATTGTTTATATCATATACAAAAGTGGGTCGCATTCATAGTGTCCCCAGAATAAGGTACTCAGCCTTATCCTTATACTATAGATCATATTGACTATATACTTGAACTTGATCAACTCATATGTCTCTACATATAATTCAAGTAATCATACTTTTTCCAGAGTGTTCTTAGTTTATTGGATTTAGATTAATGATCGTAAAGTACACTTTATTCAATAACAATCTTTACTGAATAAACAACAATAATAACTTTATTGAAAATAGAATATGTTTTTGTTTACAAACTAAGAGTTTTAGGACATAAAACCCAACAATTATAACTTACCATGTATATCATATTTGATCTTTTATTATAGGATATTTGTCTTCTAATACAACTCACCATAGGTATCATGTTTGGCTTTTATTACAGGCTCTTTTCATTTATTGTTATTCCCCTATCCTTTATAATTTATTTGATTATTTGAGAACTTCATTTAGGTGTGGTAGTTTCAGCAAATACGAGATTATAAAACGTAGGGTAATCGGCTTATCAACAATGTGAAGTTAACATGACAATAATAATAGGTTCTAAAGCACAAAAACATGTGGATAAATTTCAAATATTGAGGCGCATAAAAGATATGGACCAACAACTAATATTGATAGATCCACTATAAGTAATTTGGTCTAGTGTATGATTCTCGCTTCGGGTGCGAGAGGTCTCGAGTTTGATTCTCAAAATGCCCCCAACAATTATATCAAATTGAAGCATGCAATATAATAAGATTTGAAATAGGTTTTTTAAACCTTGAACCAAGAAGTAATTCAAATGAATATTTGGGAAGAAAAAAAAAAGCTATATTTAATTATAATTTACAAGCGTCTTTATAACATGTTAATTGAAGAGAGCAAACAACAAGAATAAACAAACAAAGAAAATTTGTGTATGTATGATTCTCTTTAAATCTTAGAAACTATGAGGATTCTTCTCCTTTCTTGACATCAAGACTTACTTTTTCGGGACTTGAACCATTAACAGTCATCTACTCTTACTCCTACTCCCTTCTCTAAGAATCAACATAGCATAATCATTCAATGAAGGCCGAGGTAGTCTTATAAAAGAAGATGAGGGTACAACTTTCAAATCATTCCATGAGGACTTGAGAAAGTTTTGTAAAAGAAGATGAGGGTACCACTTTCTATTACAGAATTTCTATGTGAATAGAGAATGAACAATATTCTTGGGAGATAAAATAGAGCCTCGAGCCTAACTTCAAAGGCATTACACAAATTGTTCTATGATATTTTTTCTAGGAACTCTTTGTTATGTTGTACGCTGAAGGTTTCAGGAAAGGGACAGATTCTCTATTGCACTGATCTCCCAATAGAAGTTTTAACTAGGTCATCTGTCGTCACAATTCTTTTAAGGAAGATGCGCCAAAATAACCGGTGAACAATAACATTTAAAGAAGTTTCAGAGAGCAAGAGGAGGATTGTGATAGAAGTTGCTCTAGGTAAAACTTCTTTAAATGTCTTAGCCAATCATGACCTCATAATGAGGAGTCTCTTGGACAACAATAGCATATGGACAACAAATGTCTTAGCCAATTGTGATGGTCATGATTGCTCAAGACGTGTCGCCCAAATAACCGGCAAACAATAACATTGCCCAAATAACAACCTTGGACAACAAATCGTTTACAAGAATGGCTGAGACATGCAACATGCAACCACAGGAAACACGCCTTGGCCAATCATGACTGCGACATCTGACCCCACACAATTTATTGGATGAGGCTGACTTTAGGTCTCTCGATGCGCTTTCAGCTGATCTCATATTGAGGAGTCTCTTCGAACCTACTGGTTGATGTTGAAAATCACTTCTCGGTTTGTTGAGTCTTCATGTCTTCTCTATTCGTGTCTTTCCTACTTTCTTCGCTTGAAACTTTTTCTTATTTGTATGACGTCATACCACCTACTTCTGCTTGATGTCTTCTTGGTCAAAATAATTACGTTTCAAGTTACTAACGTGGACAACAAGGTTAGTCCACATCCATAAGAGCAATTAGATTCTATATGATGTCTTCATAATCTTATGGATAACTTTAACTAGTCCATAGTATTTTCACACCAGCCTTTGATCTTGTTGCTTTGAACTCGAAGTTGATCTGATTTTAACTTATATGAACTCTTTATTTTTCTTGAAATTATTGTGGTTGACGCTTCCAACTGACCCTTCTCTTCATCCGCATAGATGATATTTCTATGTGAACATGTGTTGCTTTAGTGGTTTGTTTTTGTCTCCCTTCTTTAGTATCAGACCTTGTTTTTTGTTTCTCCTGGTGGGGATAAATCCATTATCTGATCATTTTTTTCGTCGTGGTGTTTATGTAGTGGCAACAAGGTTTCTATTGAGGTTTGCTCACTCAAGCTCCCCTTTTCAATTACAACAATAACAGCAAGCGTAGATTCATCATGGCTATGATTTTTTCTCAATTGTAGTATCGACATCATTTTCAACCCTCTTGGTTGATGGATGTTTTTCTGAATGATCATCGGGTTAGACTCCGTTACTACTAGTCATTTTGTTAGGGACATTTAAATTACTTTGTGTTTCAGTAGGACGTTCATTCCTGACACGACGTCAAAGTCATCCATTTCAACTATCACTAAACAATTTGTCAAGTCCAAGGCTTCAGCTTTATTAGAGTTCTCATTGTGACTCTTAAGACAGGCAAAGCTTCCAATTTGACGGCGTTCATCTTTCCTGTATCTTGATGCCAAAGGACGTTAAAATATTTTGCATCGGTCTCCATCATGAGTTGTGGGAGGCTCTAGAGTTTACAATGGTGTTTCTTACTACTTTGTGCTTTATCCAGACCTCAACATACATAATATATATATATTCATTTAACTATAAGACATATGGTCCATGGAAGAATTGTAACTCTTATACTCATTAATATTATAATGGCTACTACCTAAATTGTAACCTAAAGTTGATAATTGATGTTCAATTAGCCAACCTTAAATTTGTAATCATTGTGGAGTGATTGAAATTACATGGAAGTAGCTTAAACTCCTAGTACGTTAAATGAAATTGGTCTCTTCTAATAAAACACGAATTTCTCTTTAATAACATTAATACAATTATGCTTCATATTGAACCTACCGAACATGAAACTAAAATTGCATTCAATTTAACTCCATTTTATTGTCATCTTGAATGACGTGTGGGATATATTCTTGATTTAACTCGATATTTCATATTAGTTAAGTTTTTTTTGCAAAATCACAATTAGACAACAACAAAGATGAACTTGGTATGTTTATTATTTTAAAGAAAATTTCTTTCTTCATCTTATTCCTAATAACTCTTCAACTAAATTCATATTATGCTAAGAAACAAATTTTTTACTCACAAGAAGTAAAATATGCAACTTTAACTAAAATTTCATCTAAACAATTTTTATTGTCATACAACATAGATGACAATTATAGCCTTCAAACAAAAACTAGAGTAGTTGTGGTGAACGGGATAGAAACTCTAGTGTTCATCCATAATATACAACAACTACCTAAATTATGACCTATAAATTTGAAAACATAAGTTGTAGTTGAAAAATACATAAAACAATTCCCTAAATCCAAGAACTATGTGTCCAATTAGTCAATCCTAAAGATAGTAATTAACAGCGAGAGGTACGGGGATCGATACCTCGCATCTCCAAAAGAAACTATTTTATTATTAATATTTTATTTCTATTCAATATTTCCTTATTTATGACATAATATGCAGATATACTTTTTCATTTTCACATTTATTGATGAAGGGGCATTTAGGGTGTTCATTTCCCATGTGGAAAGTATGGGGATCATTACCTTGCATCTTCAATTGAATCGATTACTAAATATATTATTTCTTTTCAATTTTTTCTTATCTTTTCAATTTTTTCTTATTTAGGACATAATGAGCTGGGATAGTTTTTCATTTTCACTATTACAGATGACGAGATGCTTAGGACTTTATGATAAAAGAATTGTGGGGATATAGCGTAGATGGTAGAGCACTTGCTTTGCATGCAAGAGATATGAGTTCGCCTATCAAATTTTAATACTGAGCATATTATAGCATGTTGAGGTTAGATATGAAATTTGGGGGTCATTGGATAAGGATAAGGAGGTAAACCAAGAAATGGTGTAAAATGACCATAATGCCCCTATATTATTTCAATATTCACTCTAGAAACAAGGGTTAAAAAACTATATTATTTCAAACCCTCCATGGTTGCTTCTACTTTGCATGAAAATGCTTCCACTAAATCATGTTACTAACTAGTTGGTTTGGGTTCGATTCAATTCTTGGACCACTAGATTGAAACGACCTAGCTCAATTAAACTCTTGATAATATAAAAATCATAAGTTTCTTAAATTACATTAACTTAAACCCCTAATGTTTTTTTTAGAATGTTTAGGTTTGTGTCTAGTTGATCTCTAAATGCTTAAAAGTATCTAATAAGACTTCTTTTCAAATGAGTGATTTGATATATCATAGAGGACAAAATATTTAGTTAGCATGGTACCATCAAAACTTGTTTATTTCTTTGAAATGTTTTGAGTTTACAATTTACACGTTTTCATTTAAAAATGAAGCAAAATTAGTCTGGTTGTCAAATGTTGTCACGCTTAAAACTACCATAAAGGTATAATCGACCTATTATCCTTCCACCAATAGGAGCAAAAGGCAACGTTACTAAGTGAAACTAGTTTCATGTCATTTATTCAACAATAAGGGTGTTAGCATGCATTTGGAAATGAACTCATATTCAAAAAATTTAGATAAAATAGAAAAGAATTGTTATCTCAATGATAATGATACTATGTGAAACTAGCCTCAAGATGCTTCCTTAACTCTTAGGGGCGGTAAACCAACGGTTCCTTCATCCAAGACCCATAGCCCAACTCCCAACATGGAAGGGATAATCTGGAGAATCATTCCAAGAACCCTAACGGATGGGTTACAAACTCACATTATCAAGTTCGACAACAAACAATGTTGCCGACAAACTTATGAAGACTACATGAAATTACGAATATATTAATGTAGGATTTTTTAATTTATCGATTTTTAAAATGTTAAATTATGTAAAATTACTGGCAAATAAGAATATTTTAGAGAGCTCTTTTTTTTTTTTTTTTTTTTTTTAAGATTTTGATATTTTAGAGAGCTTTTCCTTTTTTAAGATTTTTTTTTTCCTTATTTTTTTAAGCTTTTCCTTTTACAGAGTGTCAGTCCAAAAGTGTAAAAAGTGTCTATCCAAAATAGAAAGGCCAAAAAGATAATGCAAACATAGTTCATCTACAAACTACCCAAAGCTATTAAATACAAATGAAAGAAAATAAGAAATAACATAAATAATCTTAAATGTAATTCAACTCCCGAAGATAAAAAGTCTTCAAATTACATTCCAATGTAAAGTGATATTTTATTACAACTCAATTCTTTTCTTGATTTATTGTAATTGAACTTAAAAGTATGACAAATAAGCTGGATTTATTGTAAATTTCCTTTAAAATTTTTGTGCACAAAATACAATGTAAATAATATATATTTTTTTTTACTTTTTTGTAATTTGTATGGTATTATTAGAGGCTTTTGAATGAAATATGATAATTGATTCTCGGTCCTCTTTGACAATTTTAGATACCTCCATATCCGATATTTGATGCGTCACGTTTCACTATGAGATCTGCCCTTGGGTCAATAAGACTTAAGTAGAAAGTTTATTTGACTAATGATTTGATTTTTTTGGGTTGTAGAGATATCCTTTACAAATCAAGACTTTGTATTATTTTCAAGACACTCATCAAGACATTTGTAAATATGCCTGATATCTTGAAGGATTTAGGACACATAATTGAGAGAACCTAAATTTTTTTTTGATGTTGGCTTTTCTAGGATACGTCATTACGAAAGTTTGACACAAACTCAATGGACCATTGAATGGGTTTTATAAGGCTCAAATAAATTTAAAATCCAAGAAAGCGATCTGAGTTTGATATTATTTGATTTTGGGTATGGATACAACTAGCTGATTTCTTTTGATTGCATTAATGAATGTATGTAGATGTTTAAAGTGTTCATCTTAATGGTTTTAGAAAATATCAACACATCATCAATATAAACTATTGAGATTTTTTGAAAGAATTGAAAATATCATTCATAATCATCTGAAATTCGGATGGAGTGTTTTTTAGCCTAAATCGCATGACGTTCCTCACATATTTTCTAAACTGGACATTAAATGCTATTTTATATTTGTCCTTTTAGGAAATTAGAATTTTTCGAAATCCCAATTTCATATCGAATTTTATAAAAACATTTGACTCTAAATTCTTTTTATCAAATCATTTTTTATTTGGATTGGATATCTTATTTATTCTAAAACCTTATTCAAAGGTTTGTAGTTAATTACCAGTATCAGAATTTCTGGTTTCTTTTCAACATGTTGTTAACCTAAAATGTAGACACGACCACATGCTCTTTGAAGACCTTATCAGCTTCCTCTACAAAATATCACCTAAAATTTCAAAGTATTTAGTGTTTGATTCTTTTTTACTTAACCATAGGGTTCTATTTACGACTCTTTATCTTAAGAAAAAATCTATATAATTTAAAATCCAGTTGCTCTGATACCAATCTGTCACAACCCAAATTTCAAGGGTTCAAAACTCAAATAGAAACTAAATTTGAAAGTTAAAACAAATAAAAACTAAATTAATATAAAATAATGCTGTAAAATTAAAATAAGATTGAAAAAACAACACCACATTAAATATAAAATAAACTTAAATTATAAGACGGTGTTGTTCAAATTTATCCCAACAAAAAAAAAAAGTGTTTGGGATAGAATTACAAAAAAAAAAAGTACAAAAAAACTCAAACACAAAGACAAACTAACGCTGCATAACAACCCCATCTGTGAATGCACAATCTTTGAAGGCTCCCTCATACGAACCCATCCAAAATAATCACACCTGTGACCGCATCTCCTGACTTTAAACTGCTAGTCTAAACATGGTTTTGTCACCAAAGCTTTAGAGTTTAATCTATCTTTACAAAAATATTTTTCTCTTAATTTATAATTAGTCATAAAAAGAAATAATTAGATACAAATTTCGTCTAGAATTCAAAACTTTCAAATCTTACTGTTTCTTAACCAGATTCAAATCCAGATTCTTGAACTCCTAGTACCTTAAATAAAGTTGGTCTCCTCTAATAAAATAGGAATTTCTCTTAAGATCATTAATACAATTATGCTTTATCTTAAACAGGCCAAACATGAAACTAAAGTGCGTTCAATTTAACTCCATTTTATTGCCATCTTGAATGATGTTTAGGGTATATTCTTGATTTACTTTAAAGTTCTTGTGACATGACAGTTCATATTAGTTAAACTTTCTGCAAAATCACAAGTTAAAAAACAACAACGATGAACCTAAGTCTATTAGTCATTTCAAAGACAATTTCTTTCTCCATCTTATCGATAATAATAGTTCAACTAAATCCATATTATGCAAAGAAACAAGTTTACGACTCATAAAAACAACTACCTAAATTATGTCCTAAAAATTTGAAAACATAAGTTGTAGTTGATAATTTCACAAAAAAATCCATAAATTCATGAATTTGTGTCCAATTAGTTAATCCTAAAGATTGTAACTAGCATATAGTAATTGAAGCTCCACATGAAGTAATTTAAAGTTCCCCAAAGTTTATCTCATCTTTAATGAAGCATGAATTGCACGGAAGTTCATGAAATGCTTATAGACTCCAACTATGAGTACTATTAATGCAATTATGTTTCATATGAGTTTGTCATAAATGAAACTAAGGTGCATTCAACACAACTTTATTTTCTTGTCATATGAGACAAAATAGAAAAATTAAATCAAACAAACTGATGAACTAAACCGAATCAATCCAACCCAAATTGATTAGTTTGTTTCTTTTGTTGGGTTGTTGAGTTGTTTGATAACCCTTTTATATTATAACAATTCAACTTTTCAGGAGAGAAAAATATATTTAAGTAGAAGTTAAAAATATTGAGTGTTCAAGAAAAGACATTTAGTTTAGTGGTATGATTCTCACTTGTGGTGCAAGAGGAGGTTTTGAGTTCAATTTTTGAAATGCCCCTATGTCTAATTCTTTTCTTATCGAAGGACTTAATCTCCCATCCCATCTCAAGGCTTTATTCTCCAAGACACATTCTAATCAACCTAACTTCATATTCAACATTTTATACTCACCATCATGCTCTTAATACAACATCTCATCCCAAGGCTTTATTCTCCAAGACACATTCTACCTCTGAGGACCTCACGTGTTTCCTGCAATACGAAAAAATACAAACTTAATACCTAGGCCTAAGGCTTCATGCATACGTTTCAAGTTGTATAACAAGCTCTGGGAGTGAGAGGTCTCGAGTTTGATTCTCAAAATGCTCCTCCAAGAGATTGTAGTACGAATTTTGGGGATGTAGCTCAGATAGTAGAGCGCTCACTTCTAATGTGGAAAGTTCCGGGGCTGATAGCTTGCATCTCCAAAATGAATCGATCACTAAATATATTATTTCTTTTCAATTTTTTCTTATTTACGACATAATGAACCGGGATAGTTTTTCATGTCACTATTATTAAAAATTACTTCTTTTCAATTTTTCCTTATTCATGACATGTTGAGTAGTGATATTTGTTCATTTTCACTATTATTGATGATAGAAAATTTAGGGTTTTGTGATGCAAGAATTGTGGGGATGTAGCTTCGCTTAACATGCGAGAGTTGCGGCTTAGCATACGAGAGGTATGGGGATCGATACCTCGCATCTTCAAAAGAAACTATTTATTATTAATATTTTATTTCTATTCAATATTTCCTTATTTATGACATAATATGCATATATATTTTTTCATTTTCACAATTATTGATGAAGGAACGTTTAGGGTTTTTTTATGTAAGAATCGTAGGGATGTAGTTGGAATGGTAGAGCGTTCATTTTCCATGTGGAAAGTATGGGGATCAATACCTTGCATCTTCAATTGAATCGATTATTAAATATATTATTTCTTTTCAATTTTTTCTTATTTAGGACATAATGAGCTGGGATAGTTTTTCATTTTCACTATTACTGATGACGAGATGCATAGGACTTTGTGACGTAAGAATTGTGGAGATATAACTTAGATGGTAGAGCGCTTGCTTTGCATGCAAGAGGTATGGGGATCGATACCCTAGATCTTTAGATTTATTATTAAGGGGATATCTTGCATCTCCAAAAGAAACTATTTGTTATTAATATTTTATTTCTATTCGCTCATTTAGCATGCGAGAGGTAAGCGCTCTCGCATGCTAAACTATTTGTTATTAATATTTTGACATTTTTTTATTTTCACTATTATTGATGATGGGACATTAATAGGATTTTATGATATAAGAGCCATGGGGATGTAGCTCAGATGGTAGAGCGCTCGCTTCGCATGTGAGAGGTACGGGGATCGATACCCCGCATCTCCAAAAATAAGACTATTTATTATTAAATATATTGTTTCTTTTCAATTTTTCCTTATTCATGACCTGTTGTGTAGCAATATTTCTTCATTTTCACTATTATTGATGACGAAAAATTTAGGGTTTTGTGATGCAAAAATTGTGGGGATGTAGCTCAGCTCAGATGGTAGAGCGCTCGCTTAGCATGCGAGAGGTACGGGGATCGATACCCCGCATCTCCAAAAGAAAGAAATGATTTTTTTAAATATGAGTTAATTTAACATGTTATGTATAAGGTGGGTAGGAGAGAAAAAGAAAAGATACTTATATAAGGAGGACTTCTTCACTTCTTCACAATTGCAATATCTGACCAATGAATATAATGGTCATTTATAGCTTCTATCACAATAATATAAAATTTGGGAACAAAACCTATATGAGACTGAAAAAGACCGTTCACCACACGCTTGTAAAATAAATTATATCTACCAACAGCTTGCACCTCTTCATCGTTGACACCCTTCTTCATCGTTGACACCCTTAATTGGAACTAGATTTTAAGGCAAATCTTCTCCACAACTCACTTTGGAACACTTTTATAGATAGTTTCAACAAACTTACTTTGCTCGTGAATACTTTGGAGTTCGATATTTATAGTTATGGAGAACGCTATTCAAATTGATATGGTCGAATCTTACAACAAAGTCTAATTGAGCCTCCCTCTATTAGGAGATAGCTTCGAATCAAATTCTTTAGTTTGGACAATGATTGCATTGTTTTAGTCAAACAACCGAGACTAGTGTATTACCAATAGTATAAATATTTTGTACGTGTATTTTCTTACATATTAACAATTGTATACAAATAATAACTAAATTTATGAGTAGAAGTTTGGATGGAGTTTTATTAAATAGGTAATCTTAAATTATATCTAAAAATATATAAGATTTTTTTTTTTTTATATACATTTAGGAGAACAAATCAAAGATTCAAGAAGATGTCATTCATGCCATGTTTTAATTTTTATTCTTTCTTATTTCTCAAAGATTAAAAAAAAAATATATCCTCTCTCGCATATGGTTCGTTATTTGATTATTTTCTCTTGAGTGAAATTTAAGTGAAACACATTCTCTACCAAGGTAATTGCAAGATGCAAGCTTCACACTAAGAGGAATCAAAGTCCCTATCAACGTCCTTAAGTGTCAATTTTTATTCTCCATCTCAATATAAATTAAACTTATTTTCGTGAAGATATCTATTTATAAAAGCAAAATATCTCAGAGTCACAAAAATAAAAATGAGATATAGATACGAGACATAAATATGATACCAAATAGATATGGTAACATGTCATTTGTAAAAAACTAGGACACCGATATGACAATGATACATTAATTAAAAAGAATTATTTCAAAAAATTTATCAATTTTATATTAGAAATAAATTCATATAAATAAGTTTATATGTTTGTATACTTAAAAAAAAACTTAAGGTACGTTTCACTCTCAAAATATATTCAAAGTCAAGGGTATGATACGAAATGCTGGATTATAAATTTGTAATGTATCCATTGTATTAACAAGTATTCAGTACATGCCCAACACGTTTCAGATTAGTGAAACTAAGTTATTCTCATGCTTTCTTTACACCTATTTAAAGTAGTTTGAAAACTAGCACGTCAAATATTATAATTGACTAACTACAACTTCAATTTTATCCTTTAAGGATGGATGGTTTTGACCGAAGAGAAATAAAATCCTACATTTAGTACATAGTTGCAAAGATGGACATGAGAATGAACTATTCTCATATGGAAAGAGATTTAACACGTAAGTTATATCTCATATCCTCTCTTTACCAATTATTTAGTTTTATTTAGTATGTTTCATAAAGATAGGTCTATCAATAGCAAAAATAAATAAATAGAATAGATTAAATTATCCAAAAGTAATGGCTAACATAATTTAAAAAAAAATCATAAAAGGAAGAATGGATTAAATTGGCTCATTGCTAACATAATTAAAAAAAAAACACAAACAATCAAAAATCAAGATTTGGAAAGTGTTAAACAGTTTTGATATATAGAAATTTCAAGACTTTACTACTGCAATATTCCAATGAAATCTAACACTAGAGCATCATAAAATTTAGAGAAATGATTGAAATGGTGAATGGGTCATTGACGATAGAAATGGAAATGGTAAATGGGTCCTTGACGATAGTCGACCGCTATACTCTGGTTTTGGATGTAAGTGATGATTATCGGCAATATGAGTTGTGTCATTACCACACCGTTATCAAGAGGAAGTAAAGTATAGTAGAATAGATCAAGCGATCCATTTGTTGAGAGTACTGTAAGAGGCACACAAGGAATATTTTAGGTTACTTTTAAGATTAAAGGTAATAAAGTAATTACTGCCAGTTTTTTTTATGCATCTTATTTTGATCTAGCACATAAATGCTTCCTAATTATTTTATTTATTTTTTTATGAATTAGGTTATGAAGATCATTTGAATTATAAACGCTTTAATTCAAACAATATTTAATAACTAATCGTTTTAATATTTATACTCAAATATACTAACAAGTACTAGTAACACTAGTCTCAATGACTTAAAGAATACAACTATTATCTCGAACTATAAAGAAGTTAATTCTAACCTATTCTAATGGACAAATGCTTTATTAGACTATTGTAAGATTTCACTTCGTCAATTTAAGTAGCGTTCAACTACAACTATAAATATCAAATTCTTAAGTATTCATGAACAAAATCGGCCTAACAATGTCTCTTGGAACAATTTACCAAAGGTGTTAGAATGAGCAGTGTGGAAGGGTTGCCTTTAGATGTTTTAGTACCAATTAAAGATGTCAATATCCTAGTAGTGCAAAATGCAGGAAGGTTCGTAATTGAAAAGAATAACGAGAATAGTGAACATCGTGTCATCTACAAGCGTGTGGTGAATAGTCTAGTTAGTATGACTAGAGAACATCGTCCTTGCAGAATTTATATTATTGTGATAGAAGTTATAAATAACGATGATATTCCTTGGTCTTTTATTACAAAGGTGCAGAATTTTCTTTTTGTGCATGTGATATATCCATCGCCACCTACTTATAAGCTCTCATCTTTTCAAGAAGTTCTCGAGTTCCTTGTCCCCAAGTAGCAATACAACTACTAGAATGCTATCCCTTCTTATAATAAGCCCTCTCTCTCTCTCTCTCTCGAAATATGTGTGTGTGTATTTGTGGGTGTATTAATCTCTTTAATTAATGAAATATGGCATAGTCATAATGATATTATGAGTATCTTTTTTATTCCTCCCTTCCTTATTGCTATATAAAGAAAATGAAGATTATAAGTAAAAGTGTACAAGTAATTTGTTACTTTTGAACTTAAAATGCTTATAATTCAATTTATCTTTGTTATCAACAATAATTATCAAACGGTATATAATTTTGTCCAAGTAAGGTCGCTTCTGATTCCCTATATGATATCATAACACAAAATCGAGTGGAAGGGTTAACGATAAAATGATAACAAAAACCCATTCGTCGAACTAACTATAAAGGAAGGGTTGGTTGGAAACCATGTCTATACTTCTTTGCTTTAATCACAGGTAACTAAAGATATATAAGAACAACTGAATATGGCATGCCCAGTCAAAACAGAAAAAATTTCTTGCCATGTTATAGTTAATGAGTATGGTATGCACAAAGATCCGACGTCACACTTCATGATTGGAGACCAATACAATTAGCTAAGGTCGTCCATACCGTCTTTGGTCGAATTATGTCAAGCAAATGTTCCAGCAAGCAAAGAGATTTAAGGCACAAATGTCTCTGATGTGAAAGGCGCACCAATTCAATAAGATTTAAGTAACCATGAATAAGACACATGATACAGCTTGTAAACGAAAAAAAGTCCATGACTCATGTTATTTTCTTCCACTACAAACCTTCTAACCTCGTGCACTTTTTTGTCATTGACATCCTTAATTGAAATTAGAGTTGAAGGAAACACTTCTCCACAACTTATATGGAACACCTTTGATAGACAGTTTCAACAGATTTACTTTGTCGAGGAATACTTTAACATTCGATATTTATAGTTGAACGCTACTTAAATTGATGAAGTGAAATCTTACAATAGAGGTTAATAAATCATTTGTCTATTAGAAGGGAGCTTGGAATTCAATTCTTTATAGTTGGGATAAGGGATGTTTTAGTCCAACCAAGTATACTTTTTAGTTTTAAAATTAATTAATTTTTTTAGTTTAAAATAAATTGATTTTTTAGTTTTAATTTTATTCCGAATAAATTAATTTTGATGTGGTGTTATGTATTTTAATAAAATTAACATCAACTTAATCAACAAAAATTTGTATTTTTTTTTAAATTATAAACTAAATTAATAAAAATACCATTGAAATTTGCACTTTATCTAAAAAAAAATTACTCATAATTTTTTTTAAAAAAAAAATACTGTGGAATTTTCAAAAAAAAAAAAAAAAAAGCTTCAAAACTACTCTTTAACTTTCAAAAGTGTTTAAAAAAAGATAGATGAGGAGAAAATTGTGTTCATGGGGAGAAAATTGAAGGTTATTTTAGGGGAAGGTTTTCAAGATAAGTATAAGATCGTGAAAACATAACAAGAAGTAATATCCTAGCTTAAGGTCGCCATTAAGAACCTACTAGTAGGCTGCTTACTAAGTTTTACTCACTCCATGTTTATCATTTTTTTTCAAGTAACTAAGAGTTGGTCGTGGATGAGAGAGGACTTTGGAGTGTGGGCCATAGACTAACCTCTGTTTTTAATCTAGTATTTTTTTGTTATTCTTTTGAATCTACTTCTTATTTTGTGTTTGTAATGAGTATGTATATGTAACACCCCGAAAATGAAGGAAATTAGCTCCCATAAGAATAAGCCACTCATGAAAGACCCAAAGGATAGAGAGGAAAAAAATTAAAGTATTAAGCAAGAACAAGGGACTTAGTCAAGTCACTCTATGCCTATCAAGTGATTTCAAAGAGTTGCCTTTTGAAAAGGATTGGAAAGGAAAAAGTAAATGGAGAGGGTAAAAAAAAAGTCATTTTATATTATCAAGAATCTTTCCGGATTTGTAATATTTTATCTAGAAGAAATCTCAAGATTCAAAATAAGGGAAAAATGATAAAAAAGCAATTAGGAATTTGTAGAAAAATTATGATTGGTCGAGAAAAATAATTATAAAATATTCAAAAAGTAGAATATTACCAAAATACCTCTGGAAGAATGGATAGTTACAGAAATGACACTCTAATTAGAATCAGAGCATCAACGGTGACCATCCGAGCAAAATCCTTCGAACTCAAATCTCAACCGTCGGATCTCCTCCAAAATTTGATATGATCTAGAACGAACAAGCACAGATCATCACATCCAACGACGAGTATTCAAAGCCAAGGTCGGTAAGGCTATGATCAGAGTTGATATCTCACAAAAATTATCCAAAAAATTCGATCTCTAAATAACGAAGATTCTAGAGCTCTCAATGTCGGTTTAAGCATCTCCTATAAAGTGTGAAATAGGAGCAACAATATGGAATAAGAATCAAGAAAGGTTGATCCCCCAATCGAAAGCAATGAGTGTTTAGATTATGGGTCTCCTACTCTCAGATTTCTTCCAAATTCGAGAGCAATCCTCCACCATTTCTCTTCAATCTTATTCCTACATTTTCTCAACAAGATTACCCACAAGTTCTATGAACGAATAGAGTGCTGAAAGTGCCTAGAAACCATTCCCCCAATTCAATCCACCATTGAAGAACATCAAAAAAAACTTGAAAATCCAATCCGAGAATACATGATGACTCGTCGAGCAAAAATAATTCCAATTAGTTTCTGCACCTCCAAGGAATGCTTCCATAGAAGACCACAAAGAAAAATAAGCTCGAGAGCGTACCAAATTGAAGGAAATAGGTTTCGAAATTAAATTGGGGATAAGAGTTGAATTCCTATCTACATTCTCTTTTCCTTCAAATTAAGGATTCCTCTAGTTTCAGAGGAAGAAGTTGAGTAAACTTGATGAAGGAATCGAGAGCTGAAACGTCGTAGAACAAACTACCCACGAGATCGAAAGCTGGAGTTTCGAGTGAGTTGCATACCAAGAACGATTTCTAGAAGTTAAGGTCCTACACTCAAAGACGTTCCTCCAAAACCAATTCCTTTAGCTTGAAGATAAGATATGGAAGAGGTTCAAAGAAGAAATAGGGTCTTGAAACCCCTAGAATCGGCTACCCAATAAGAAATCCTTTGTTTTATCTCCAACGATAAATCAGATTTTGCATGAACTTTGGAAGCGAATATCTTAGGTTACGATCCACGAGAAGGTATCAAATAAATCCCTAGCCCTTTCTTGTAACATCCATCTTTAAGTTTCACGAAGAAATCAAGGAGAGAAACGCTGTAAATGTGGCTGTACAAGCCGAGTTTCAGATGGTGGCAATGCGAAAAATGTGCATCTTCTTCCTGTTTAGAGGAAGAAAACGATGATATGGCCAGTTCAATTGAACTGTCCAAGTCAACTCAAAATTCGACATTTTCTCAAATTTTCTCAATTTTAACCTCATTCTAGACCGATTCTCGTAAAAAAACATTATAGTTTCATCAACTAGACACAATAAGGAGAATGTGGAAGGAAATTTGAAGTAATTCAGATACTGGAAGCTCAAGAATGAAGGTCCCAAACGTCGACGACGAGACAAGTAGCCCCCTTGGACTCTTTGTTAAGAAATACTTGTAGAAGTCGCTTGGATTTTCATATGAACCCTAAAGCAAGTATGAATTAAGAATATATGAAAAAAAAACCCAAAGAACCCTGAGTTAAGACCCTGAACCAATCAAATAGCTCGAGATTTAAGTAATGTTAAAATAACCCACTATCTGAGCTTCGCTGTCTATTAAATTTTAATATTGAGCATTTATAGCATTTTGAGGTTAGATATGAAATTTGGTGGTCATTGGATAAGGATAAGTAGGTAAACCAAGAAACGGTGTAAAATGACCTTAAGGGGTAAAAACTATATTATTTCAAACCCTCCATTGTTGCTTCTACTTTGCATGAAAATGCTTCCACTAAATCATGTTACTAACTAGTTGATTTGGTTCGGTTCAATTCTTGGGTCCACTAGATTGAATCGACCTAGCTCAATTAAACTCTTGATAATATAAAAATCATAAGTTTCTTAAATTACGTTAACTTAAAAGTTTAGCCCCTAATTTTTTTTTAGAATGTTTAGCTTTGTGTCTAGTTGATCTCTAGATGTTTAAAAGTATCTAATAAAACTTCTATGCAAGGAACTTTTCTGTATAAGTGATGTAAGACTTAGGTTTATTATTAAGGAATTTTAAAGGAGTGATTTGATATATCATAGAGGACAAAAGATTTATTTGTTTCAAATATCTTATGTTGACCATTTTTTTTTTGTCAAGTATTTTGAATATTATCATTGTGAATTACTAATGTCGATTGAATCTCATTAATAACAATATCCCAAAACTCCGGTAAAGATGACATCATAATAGTCACCCATACACAAATGTTTACAACCTTAAAAGGTAAATTTGTAAGGAGTACACGAGAAAAGTGCTTAAAATAGTTTCAAAATATAGAAAAAAAAAATATATAGGGATTGGTCAAAGTTAACATTTGTTTTCTGGTTAGCATGGTACCATCAAAACTTGTTTATTTCTTTGAAATGTTTGAGTTTACAATTTACACGTTTTCATTTAGAAATGAAGCAAAATTAGTCTGGTTGTCAAATGTTGTCACGCTTAAAACTACCATAAAGGTATAATCGACCTATTATCCTTCCACCAATAGGAGCAAAAGGCAACGTTACTAAGTGAAACTAGTTTCATGTCATTTATTCAGTAATAAGGTGTTAGCATGCATTTGGAAATGAACTCATATTTAAAAAATTTAGATAAAATAGAAAAGAATTGTTATCTCAATGATAATGATACTATGTGAAACTAGCCTCAAGATGCTTCCTTAACTCTTAGGGGCGGTAAACCAACGGTTCCTTCACCCAAGACCCATGGCCCAACTCCCAACATGGAAGGGATAATCTAGAGAATCATTCCAAGAACCCTAACGGATGGGTTACAAACTCACATTATCAAGCTCAACAACAAACAATGTCGCCGGCAAACTTATGAAGACTACATGAAATTATGAATATATTAATGGTGGAGGACTTTGGAATAAGGTTTGGAATCGATAATTACTCTTATTTCTTTTCCTTTAGACACTCGGTGGTTGGGAGCAAATCGAACAAAGTGTTCGTCCAAAATTTTTTAAAGAGCACAACCAGATTCGAACCGGTGACCCTCTTGATCTGCAGTCAAATGCTCTACCACTAAGCTATGAACCCATTTTATATGATTTTAGCCTTAGTGACCCCTTCTACCAAGTGTCAGTCCAAAAGTGTAAAACGTGTCGGTCGAAAATAGAAAGGCCAAAAATATAATTCAAACATAGTTCATCTACCAACTACCCAAAGCTATTAAATACAAATTGAAGAAAATAAGAAATAACATAAATAATCTTAAATGTAATTCAACTCCCGAAGATAAAAAGTCTTCAAATTACATTCCAATATCAAGTGATATTTTATTACAACTCAATTCTTTTCTTGATTGATTGTAATTGAACTTAAAAGTATGACAAATACGCTGGATTTATTTTAAATTTCCTTTAAAATTGTTGTGCACGAAGTACAATGGAAATAATATATATATTTTTTTTTTACTGTTTTGTAATTTGTATGGTATTATTAGAGGCTTTTGAATGAAATATGATAATTGATTCTCGGTCCTCTTTGACAATTTTAGATACCTCCATATTCAATATTTGATGCGTCACGTTTCACTATGAGATCTGCCCTTGGGTCAATAAGACTTAAGTAGAGAGTTTATTTGACTAATGATTTGATTTTTTTGGGGTGTAGAGATATCTTTTACAAATCAAGACTTTGTATTATTTTCAAGACACTCATCAAAACATTTGTAAATATGCGTGATGTCTTGAAGGATTTAAGACACATAATTGAGAGAACCTAAATTTTTTTTTTGAAGTTGGCTTTTCTAGGATACGTCATTACGAAAGTTTGACACAAACTCAATGGACCATTGAATGGGTTTTATAAGGCTCAAATAAATTTAAAATCCAAGAAAGCGGATGAGTTTGATATTATTTGATTTTGGGTATGGCACAACTAGCTGATTTCTTTTGATTGCATTAATGAATGTATGTAGATGTTTAAAGTGTTCATCTTAATGGTTTTAGAAAATATCAACACATCATCAATATAAACTATTGATATTTTTTGAAAGAATTGAAAATATCATTGATAATAATCTGAATTCGGATGGAGTATTTTTTAGCCTAATTCGCATGACGTTCCTCACATATTTTCTAAACTGGACATTAAATGCTATTTTATATTTGTCCTTTTAGGTAATTAGAATTTTTCGAAATCCCAATTTCATATCGAATTTTATAAAAACATTTGACTCTAAATTCTTTTTATCAAATCATTTTTTATTTGGTTTGGATATCTTATTTATTCTAAAACCTTATTCAAAGGTTTGTAGTTAATTACGAGTATCAGAATTTCTGGTTTCTTTTCAACATGTTGTTAACCTAAAATGTCAGACACGACCACATGCTCTTTGAAGACCTTATCAACTTCCTCTGCAAAATATCACCTAAAATTTCAAAGTATTTAGTGTTTGATGCTTTTTGACTTAACCCTAGGGTTCTATTTACGGTGAACTTGTGATAATTTTTGTCAAATTATATATTTGAATACCTAATACATTAAGATATAATATCTTATTTAAATAATATTAAAATTTCGTAGAATATCATAATATATGTTTAATTAATATGAATCTCATTCAAATTTTAAATATATATTTTTATTTAATGTTTATGATACACATCAATTATTTTAATATTTAACATATCAAATATGTTAATATGTTTTGATATTATATTTCAAGACTATAGAAACTTACTCAGAGGACTTGAGAGTTATGTTGGCCCACAATGCATCTCATGGACGATGCAAAACTATGGTGGCGCTCGAAGGTGTATTGTATAAAAAACTAGTCATGCACCAAAAAATCATGGGAAGACCATTGATGGAATTGAAGCAATCGACGCTCCCCTGGATGGGTTTCCAATCAAAGACCTAATGTTTGATGTTGACTCTTTTGAAGAAAGAGCCACACGATCGAAGAACAAGAAACGTGGCAGTAGCTCTGAGAACTCTATTACACTCATAAAAAAATGTGTCGAAGAGTTAGACATTACATAGAAGATCTTGCTTTCATCGAGGAGACCCGAGTTTGATTCTCGACAATGAAATTTTATTTTCTTATTTCTTTTATTTTATAGTTTCATATTTAAACTTTACCTAGGTTTTGAGAAGCATTATAATGGATGAGTTCAATAGTATCTTAAAATCAAAAGACTCTTATGAACTTGGTTTGAGAGTCACTATAAAGATCAAGTTATCTTAGATTAAAAAGACTTTTATGAACTTTGAACCTTTAATAGGGTTATGTCATAGATATTTGGTTCAATTTCAACAAGTGAGGTTGAGGTGATTCAAATGGTTAATGTGATAATCCGGTAATTTTCAAGGTCTCTTTTGTTGAACGCCATCATGGCTGCGATGACTGAGATGAGCACCCAAGTGAGTTTGACAAGGAGGGTCGTAGAGAACCCCATCCCAAGCCAAGCTCATTTTGGGCTTAACAAACTTAAAATCCAAAAACACAAACCCTTAAATGGGAACTCGGATTCTAAGGAATTAAAAAACTTTATTTTTGACGTAGAACAATAATTGAAGGTTACACGAACTTGCTCGTAGGACCTAAGAGTTACGTTGGCCACAATGCATCTCATGGACGATGGCGCTCGAAGGTGGATGATATAAAAAATGGGTCATGCACCATAAACTCATGGGAAGACCGTTGATGGAATCGATGCAATTGACGCTCCCCTGGATGGGTTGCCAATTAAAGACCTGAGGTTTGATGTTGACTCTTTTGAAGAAAAAACCAATGATTGAACACCTCAAAATGTCGCGGTAGCTCTAAGAACTCTACCATACGACCTGAGAGTTGAGGGCTACAAGAACTTTCTCATACGACCTGAGAGTTACGTTAGCCGCAATGCATCTCATGGACGATGCAACACTATATAGTGCTCGAAGGTGAATGGTATATAAAATGGGTCATGCACCATAAACTCATGGGAAGATCGTTGATGGAATCGATGCAATCAATGATCCCCGGATGGGTTGCCAATCAAAGACCTAACATTTGATGCTGACTCTTCTAAAGAAAGAGCCACATAATCGAACAGCTCGAAGCATCCTGGTAGCTCTGAGAACTCTAACACACACAAGGAAGGACGTGTCGAAGAGTTAGACATTAAGCAAAAGATCATGTTAAAACTCTTCAGCGATCTGACAAAAGACTTCAGGACATTCTCACAAAAAATCCATTGTCATCTAGCGGTTAGGATATTTGGCTTTCATTGAGGAGACTTGGGTTCGATTCCTGTCAATGAAATATTATTTTTCTTATTTCATTTTATTTTACCGTTTCTATCTTAGATTAAAAAGACTTTTATGAACTTGGTACTTAGAGTTATGTTATAGATATTTGGTTCAATTTTACAGTTTCTATCTTAGATTAAAAAGACTTTTATGAACTTGGTACCTTTGTTAGAGTTATGTTATAGATATTTGGTTCAATTTCAACAAGTGGGGTTGAGGTTATTCAAATGGTTAATGCGATAATCCAGTCGTTTTCGAGGTCTCTCTTGTTGAACGACATCATGGTTGAGATGAGCAGGTGATTCAAATGGTTAATGCGATAATCCAGTCGTTTTCACGGTCTCTCTTGTTGAACGACATCATGGTTGAGATGAGCAGGTGATTCAAATGGTTAATGCGATAATCCAGTCGTTTTCACGGTCTCTCTTGTTGAACGACATCATGGTTGAGATGAGCACCCGAGTGAGTTTGACAAGTTGGGCTGTAGAGAACCACAGCTCAAGCCAAGTTCATGTGGCCTTAAAAAACTTAAAATCCAATAACACAACCCCTTAAATGGAAACCGGGATGCTAAGGAATTAAAAAGATTTATTTTTGACGTAGAACAATACTCGAAGATTACTGGAACTTGCTCATAGAACCTAAGAGTTACGTTGGTCGCAATGCATCTCATGGACGATGCAAAACTATGGTGGCGCTCGAAGGTGAATGGTAAAAAAAAGGGTCATGCACCATAAACTCATGGGAAGACTGTTGATGGAATCAATGCAATCGACGCTCCTCTAGATGAGTTGCCAATCAAGGACTCGATGTTTGATGTTGATCCTTTTGAAGAAAGCGCCAAACGATCGAACAGCTCGAATAGTCTCGGTAACTCTAAGAATTCTTTCACACACATGAAAGGACGTGTCGAAGAGTTAGACATTACCCAAAACATTATAGTAAAACTCATTAGCGATTAGACAAAAGACTCCAAGACAACTACACTTAAAATTCATTGTTGTCCTACGGTTTGTATATTTTGCTTTCACATAGGAGATTCTAGTTTAATTCTCTGAAATTGAATATTATTTTCTTATTTCTTTTTATTTTATAGTTTCATCTTTTGTCACCAATTATATTTAAACTTTGCCTAAGTTTGAGAGGCACTTTAATGGTCAAGTTCAATAGTATCTTAGATTAAAAAGACTTTTATGAACATCGTACCTATGTTAGTGTTATGTTATAGATATTTGTTTCAATTTCAACAAGTGGGGTTGAGGTGATTCAAATGGTTAATGCGATAATCCGGCTATTTTTTAGGTCTCTCTTGTGAAACGCCATCATGGTTGAGATGAGCACCCGAGTGAGTTTGACAAGGAGACTCGAATTTAAACTTTACCTACGTTTGAGAGGCACTATAATGGTCAAGTTCAATGGTATTGTAGATTAAAAAAATCTTTTATGAACTTTGTACCTTTGTTAGTGTTACTTTGTACCTCTGTTTGTATTACTTTGTACGTTTGTTAGTGCTATGTTATAGACATTTGGTCAAGTTCAACAAGTGGGGTTAAGGTGATTCAAATGGTTAATGTCACTTTATTTGATTCAAATTGTTAATGTGATAATCCAGTTGAATAGTTACCAGTTATTTCCAAGGTCTCCCTTATTGAACGCCAACAAGGCTGGAATGATTGAGATGAGCACCCGAGTGAGTTTGACAAATTGAAATAAAAACACTCAAACAAATCAATAAAATTGAAAAAAAACTAGCCTTTTGACACTTCCTTCAACTCGAAGCGGCCGTAAACCAAGGATTCCTTCGCACAAGACCCATGATCCAACTCCGAACATGGAAATGATAAGTTAAAGAATCATTCCAAGAACCTCAATGGATGGGTTACAAACTCACATTACCAATCTTGACAACTGGATGTGTCATCGGCGTTAGAAGAACGACCGCATCAGAGCAAGTCATGGGGATAGAAGATCCCTTTGAAGGATGATAGACCAACCGTAATCTTCAGCCAAACGAGCCAAGCTTTTATAGAAGCAAGAACCCTTGTATGAAAGTGTGAATGTTTGATTAATCCACCACACCTAAATGGTGTGAAAGTTATCTTATTTATAATCAAATAAATTACAAGGATATGAAAATAGTAAAAAATGAAAATAACAATAAATAGAAAGATACCTATGATAATAAGAAAAATATCTAATATTTGCCTTATAATAAAATATCAAATATAATATATATGGTAAACAATAATTTATTACTAAATATCCTTAACACCCCACCGCAAGCTAAGCGTCGGATTTAAACGAACGTGAAGCTTGAATCTGAAAAATTCAAAGAGGTTGAGAAACAATAATTCAAACGACCGTGATTCTTATCATCATCCCCCTTTTCAGGATTTGTCCTCGAATCAGAAAAATCATCACCTACATCAAAGGGACTCAACTTAGCAACATTGAAAGTAGAATGTATTGACAATTCTATAGGAAGATCAATTTTATTGTTCTATGCAATAAAATGAGTCATTTTACTAAATGTCTTACCCAGCATTTATAGTCAAATAAAGAATTAGAAATCCAAGCTATCTTTAGATTTACAGACACCACTCCCAATTTAGATAAGATAGTAAGTTATACTACTTGAATCAGGTGTGGTGAAGGTCGAATAAACACGTGACCTTCAAATCTTCAATATTACTCTCTCCCCTATGACATTGAAAATGAAAATTCGGAAATTTTAAAAAGAAATAATCACTAATTTTAGATTGAATATTCAGGTTATGCAAGTTAGTCAACTTGAATTAGGTTTCGTGAACGTGGATCAAACACGTGACTTTTAGATCTTCACTGATGCTAGGAATCTAAGCTATCTTTAGATCTACAGACAACACTCCCAATTGAATTGTGTTATCTATGCTTAACATTAAAATGAAAATTCATCAGTAAAATTATTTAAGCTAATTCATTGAAATTTTTATCTATGCTTAACATTAAAATGAAAATTCATCAGTAAAATTATTTAAGCTAATTCATTGAAATTTTAAAAAGAAATCATCTCTAAATTTAGATAAGATAGTAAGTTATACTACTTGAATCAGGTGTAGTGAAGGTCGAATAAACACGTGACCTTCAAATCTTCAATATTACTCTCTCCCCTATAACATTGAAAATGAAAATTCGGAAATTTTAAAAAGAAATAATCACTAACTTTAGATTGAATATTCAGGTTATGCAAGTTAGTCAACTTGAATTAGGTTTCGTGAACGTGGATCAAACACGTGACTTTTAGATCTTCACTGATGCTCTCCAAACTGAGCTATCCCACTAACATTAAAAATAAAAATTCATCGGTAAAGATATTTTCACTACTTCATTGAGATTTTAAAAAGAAATAATCATTAATTTTAGATTGAATAGTCAGGTTATGCAACTCAGTCAACTTGAACGTGGATCAAACCCGTGACCCCTTGAGATCTTTAGTGACTCTCTCCCAACTAAGCTATCCCTTGTAACATTCAAAATGAAAATTCGAAAAATTTAAAAAGAAATAATCACTAATTTTAGATTGAATAGTCATGAGTCAAGTTCTGTGACTTGAATCCGGTGCGGTGAACGTGGATCGAAGAACACGTGACCTTCAGATTTTCAATCTGACGCTCTCAAAACTGAGTTATCCTCAGTAATATTTGGAAAAAAAATCATAAATAAAGGTATTTCCGCTAATTCATTATATTTTAAAAAGAAATAATCACTAATTTTAGATTGAATAAAGTCAACTTAATGGACTTATGCAACGTAAACCAAGTGGAGTGAACGTGGGTTAAACATGTAACCTTCAGATATTGAATCCCATCTGAGCTATCCTTTATAACATTAAAAATCAAAATTCATGTGTAAGGGTATTTTCGCTATTTCATTATTCATTGAAATTTTAAAAATAAATAATAACTAATTTTTTATTGAATAGTTAACTTATGCAAATGGAAATAGGTGCAGTGAACGTGAAGATTAAAACATGAACTTTAAATCTTCAATGTAACGCTCTCTCAACTGAGCTACCCACACTAACATTAAAAATGAAAATTCATCAGTAAAGGTATTTTCGCTAATTCATTTTAATTTTAAATATAAATAATCACTAATTCTTAATAAGATATTCAAGTTATCCAACTTGTATAAGGTGCGGTGAACTAGAACACGTTAGGTATTTCCGATAATACATTGAGATTTCAGAAAGGAATAATGACTAATTTTAGATTAAATAGTCGGGTTATGCAACTAAAATCAGGTGTGGTGAACGTGGAGATCAAACACGTGACCTTCAAATCTTATGTTTGACGTTCTCCCAATAGAGCTATCCCCGCTAATATTAAAAATGAAAATTCATAAGTAAAGGTACTTCCACTAATTCATTATATTTAAAAAACAAATAATCACTCATTCTAGATTGAATAAGCCAGTTATGTTTTTAGATTGTATGGTCAGGTAATAAACTTGTATCAGGTGCGTTGAACGTGGATAAAACACGTGTGACCTTCAAATCTTCCGTCTAACAATCTCCCAACTGAGCTACTCTTGCTAACATTAAAAATGAATATTCATCAATAAAAGGTATTAGGTACGCTTTTGGAAATTCAACAAAAGACATTAGTATTAGACCGAGATGCAAGATTTAAATCTCGCATCTGGAAAATTCAACAAATATTGGAAGACATGTTGAGGGTATATGTGATGGATTTTGCAGAAAGCTGAGATAAGTACCTACCCCTTATGAAATTCGCTTATAATAATAGTTGCCAAGCCACCATACAAATGGCCACATACGAGGTTCTCTATGGACGAAGATTTTGATCCCCTATCTTTTGGGAAGAAGGGCGGCAAACGATAACTATTGGGCCAGAGCTAGTGTAAATTACCAACACCGCAGTCCAGAAGATTAAAGCTAGGATACAAACCACACAAAGCCGAGAGAAAAGCTATGTAGACCTAAGGCGCAAGGACATGGAATTATAGGTAGGGGATAATATATTCCTAAAGGTAGCACCCCATGAGAGAGGTGCTCAGTTGGGGTAAAAAGGGGAAGCTAAGCCTTAGGTTTATCCGTCGCTTTGAGATATTAGAAAGGATTGGATCTGTGGCCTATAGAATCGGACAATGCCCAAATTTGTCTATAGTACATAATATTTTTCATGTATCCATACTACAGAAGTATACCCTAGATCCTTCGCACGTACTGGCTCATGAAACTCTCTTCTTGAGAGATGACCTAACGTATAAAGAAGACACGATTCAAATAATAGACAAGAAAGTCAAAAGATTGAGAAACAAGGAAATCGCTCTTGTTAAGGTCCTATTGGAAGAATCATAGAGTAGAAGAAGCCACTTAGGAAACAGAAGGCAAATAAGAACCTTGTACCCTGACCTATTTTAGAATAAGTACTTTCGATGACCGAAAGTTTTCAAAGGAGAGGAGAATTCGCAACACTCAAGATCTTCAATAAGAGACAGTGTATAATCCCTTCTAGGTTGTATCTAGAAGCAAAGAACAGTAGAATTGAAAAAACATTGAGAAAATGGTACTTTTTCTAATTTTTATAAACTTCCTGAATCATTAAATTTTTTATAGAATAATAATTACAAGGTGCTTAAAAAAGGAAGGCTACGATCGGAGAAGACTTTTCTGGTAGAAGATTCAGAAAAATAAAGAATGAAATTATAGAAATTCTAATTCTAGATGTTTCAATGATAGTGGAAAATTCGTCTATAAATTATGAATTAGGGTAGACTATTAGGGGCAAGAATCAAGCTTGTTCCTGGACACGAATCATAGTGCTAGTAGGTTTACATACGAATAAGTCCATGTTAGGTTACCCTCTAATGTTTTCCTAAGCTAAAACTTCAACTCCTAAAGCCTAACCCAAGACATTATGTATAAACCTAGGTTCATCAATAATCCATGTACCAAGTACCTAGAATTATGTGAATAACATACGAAATAAGTTTCTAGGATCCATACCCATAAGTAACCATTATCTGCTATTACGATGTTTAGTAAAAGACCCCTATTCCTCTTTAGGTAGGATGTCCTGCAATATGTATCATGAGTTGGATGTTATGATAGGCCTACCTTTCCTATCAGCTAAACGAGATGTCCTGCACCACGATTTACCAGTAGGATTACATGATTATGACGACAACACTCATGCTTTCATGGGGAGAAAATTGAAGGTTATTTTAGGGGAAGGTTTTCACGATCAGTATATGATACATGACACGATGACCTCTTAGTTCTAAGATCCTAAAAACATAACAAGAAGTAATATCCTATCTTAAGGTCGCGATTAAGAACCTACTAGTAGGCTACTTACTAAATTTTACTCACTCCATGTTTATCATTTTTTTTCCAAGTAACTAATAGTTGGTCGTGGATGAGAGCAGACTTTGGAGTGCGGGCCATGGACTAACCTCTGTTTTTAAAATAGTATTTTTTGTTCTTCTTTTGAGTCTGTTTCTTATTTTGTGTTTGTAACGAGTATGTGTATGTAACACCCCAAACATGAAGAAAATTAGCTCCCATAAGAATAAGTCACTCATGAAAGACCCAAAGAACAAACAGAAAAAAATTAAAGTATTAAGCAAGAACAAGGGACTTAGTCAATTGAGTACCCTAACAAGTGATTTCAAGGAGTTAAAAGGGCTTTTAAAAATGATTGGAAAGGAAAAAGTAAATGAAAAGGGCAAAAAAATCATTATATCAATTATCAAAAATCTTTCCCGATTTGTAATTCCTTATCTAGAAGGAATCTCAAGATTCAAAATAAGGGGGAAATAATCAAAAAACAATGAGGAATTTGTAGAAAAATATTAATAAAATATTCAAAAAGTGGCAAATTTGATATGATCTAGAACGAACATGCACGGATCATCACATCCAACGATTAGTATTCAAAGCTAAGGTCGGTAAGGGTATGATCGAAGTTGATATCTCCGAAAAATTATCAAGAAAGTTCGATCTCTAGATAACGAAGATTCTAGAGCTCTCTATGTCGGTTTAAGCTCCTCCTATAAAGTCTGAAGTAGGAGCAACAATATGTAATAAGCGTTTAGATTATGGGCCTCCTACTCTCAGATTTCTTCCAAATTCGAGAGCAATCCTCCACCATTTCTCTTCGAACTTCTAAATAACGAAGATTCTGGAGCTCTCAATGTCGGTTTAAGCATCTCCTATAAAGTCTGAAGTAGGAGCAACAATACGGAATAAGAATCAAGAAAGGTCGATCCCCCAATCGAAGGCAATGAGCATTTAGATTATAGGTCTCCTACTCTTAGATTTCTTCCAAATTCGAGAGCAATCCTCCACCATGTCTCTTCAAACTTATTCCTACAGTTTCTCAACAAGATTACCCACAAGTTTTATGGAGGAATAGAGTGTTGAAAGTGCCCAGAAACCATTCCCCCAATTCAATCCGCCATTGAAGAACTTCAAGAAAAACTTGAAAATCCAATCTGAGGATACATGATGACTCGTCGAGCAAAAATGGTTCCAATCAACTTCTGCATCTCCAAGGAATGCTTCAATAGAAGACCACGAAGAAAAATAACCACGAGAGCATGTTGAGTTAAAGGAAATAGGTTTCGAAATTAAATTAGGGATAAGAGTCGAATTCCTATCTACGATCTCTTTTTCTTCAAATTAAGGATTCCTGTAGCTTCAGAGGAAGAAGTTGAGTATGAAGGTGTTAATATAACACATGCTGAAGCAATTTGAATCTTAAGGAACTTTTAGAACGTCAATTATAGTAAATAACTAGCATGTTCATAAGTATTAAAACTTAATGAGTTTGAATACTAATCTTTTGTACTTCAAATTCATTTTTCGTCACGAACCGGTTTCGAACCACTACTAGTGTCTTCTCCACTATCCTCCGGCCTAAGAACGGGATTGTGGAATCCGGTGAGTAACTAAATTTGGGATGGATTTTGTATATATGAATAGAGTGTTTGTGAGAGGTTTTTCTCAAGGTTTTTCACCAATAAGAAGACCTTTCATGTATTATGATTACTCTATTTATAGAGTCATGTTTGCATGTTCATGCAAATTTGAGATCACCAAATTTTGACACTCAAAATTCCACTCAAATGTTTGGGGTTATGTGACAAGCATGCATGCTTGAGTTAACCAAATTTTGACACTCAAAATTTCACTCAAATTTGTGGGGTTTATTTGACAAGGAAGTTTGGTTAAACCAAATTTTGACACTTCAAAATTCCACTAACATGGATTTTTCCATTAAATGAAGTCAACATGTTGACTTTCTTCATATTGATGTAATAATCAATTTGAATTATTAATTTCAAATTAAAGTAATATTAAATGATTAATTACTATTTAATTAATATTTAATATTAATTCAAATTACAATCCCAATTAATTCCGGCTCATATTTGATTAAGATATTAAATCTTATTTAAATATCTCAGATTCTCTCTTTTTGTTTAATTCGTAAATAAAACAAAAATGCGGTTAAATATATCGTATATATGTAGCGTAGTCTCCCTAATTTGAATTCGAAGACTTCGAACTCACTCATCACACTGTTCTATGGTTTAGTTCAATATGAGCTAGCAGAGGGACCTAATGAACCTATACATCATGGGCTCCAACGATCCAAGATTAACCGATTAAACTCATTAATCTTGTTAACCAACATTCTTAACTACTAGGACATTTCACTATAGCCTAGTAGTTGCACTCCCCTCACTATAGATATATTTTTGTCCATTTGATATAACCATGATTAGTAAGTCAATCCTTCACAGGTTGTTCGTAACTAGAGCTGGGTCAATTTACCATTTTACCCCTGAAGTTAATTCTTGTTTCTTATGTTTCACTGATCCTCTAATGAACAATTGGTTTGTGGTCCAACCAGTAAATCGGATCCCTCTCAGGTCAATGAGAGGGTGGGACCCCTTGTTCAAGACCTGAAGTCAGTATTTAAGGGAACTACCTCTCTTCTATCCCTAAAAGTGGGTAGGAGTGAATTCCATCTTGCACCCTACGTCCCTAGCCATTTACCCTCTTACCCCTAAAATGGGAGGCCTATTGAGTCGGCAAACTTGAGCCACTCTCACCCATGCAAATCTAAGGATAATTCCGAATAAACAGGAGTTCATGGTTAGCTCAGGATTCAGATCGAGTTACCTAGGTCATCGAATGAAAAGAAAATCAGTCTCAACAGTAAACGACATTATAAAGTGAGAGTAATTTTCTTCATGGTCTGATCTTATGCAATACTCATTACATAGGACACCCCCATTCACTTGTCTGCACATGTACAATTTATATCATATACAAAAGTGGGTCGCATCCATAGTGTCCCCAGAATAAGGTACTCAGTCTTATCCTTATATTATAGATCATTTTCACTATATACTTGAACTTGATCAACTCTTATGTCTCTACTTATAGTTCAAGTAATCATACTATAGCCCGAGTGTTCTTAGTTTATTGAATTTAGATTAATGATCGTAAAGTTCACTTTATTCAATAACAATCTTTACTGAATAAACAACAATTATAACTTGATTGAAAATAGAATATGTTTTTGTTTACAAACTTGAGTTTTAGGACATAAAACCCAACAAACTTCCACTTAGACTAAAACTCTAGTGGGGTTTTATAATGTTGAGTAGAGAGAAAGACATAAATACAATAAACTAGGGCATCACATACTCATGCCTTTTCTCCCACTTGCCCTAGATTACATAACTCGTAGTCCTAGACTCACTAGGTGCCCTACATACACTTTAGCCGTGAGGGGCTCTGAAAATGGATCAGCAATGTTGTGCTCTGAAGCTATCTGTGTGACGATCATATGTCCTCGTTGCACAATCTCCCTTATGAGATGATATTTGCGCTCAATATGTTTTCCTCGCTTATGACTTTTTGGTTCTTTTGAATTTGCAACTGCTCCACTGTTATCACAATAAAGAGTGACGGGAAGATGCATATTTGGAACGACTTCCAAATCAGTTAAGAACTTCCTAAGCCATACAGATTCTTTCGCTGCTTCACAAGCAACGGAATGTGTTCATATAACACATGCGTTAGCAATTTGGATCTTAGGCACTTTTAGAACATCAATTATAGTAAATAACTATCATGTTCATAAGTATTAAAATTTAATGAGTTTGAATACTAACCTTTTGTACTTCAAATTTCTTTTTCCTCACGAACCGGTTTTGAACCACCACTAGTGTCTTCCCCACTATCCTCCAGCCTTAGAACGGGATTGTGAAATTCGGTGAGTGACTTAAACTTGGGAGAGAGTTTGTATATATGAAGAGAGTGTTTGTGAGAGGTTTTTCTCAAGGTTTTTCACCAACAAGAACCACCTTCCATGTACCATGATCACTCCATTCATAGAGTCATGTTTGCATGTTCATGCAAATTTGAGATCATTTTGACACTCAAAATTCCACTCAAATTTGTGGGATTTATTTGGCGAACATTCAAGTTTGGTTAAACCAAATTTTGACACCTGAAAATTCTATTAACATGGATTTTTCCATTAAATGAAGTCAACATTTTGACTTTCTTCATTTTGATTCAACAATCAATTTGAATTATTAATTTCAAATTAAAGTAATATTAAATGATTAATTAAACTATTTAATTAATATTTAATATTAATTCAAATGTCAATCCCAATTTAATTCCGACATATATTTGATTAAGATATTTAAATCTTATTTAAATATCTCAGATTCTCTCTTTTTGTTTAATTCGTAAATAAAACAAAAATGCGGTTAACCCATGACATTATGTATAAATCTAGGTTCATCAATAATCCATGTACCAAGTACCTAGAATTAGGTGAATAACATGCTAAATAATTTGCTAGGATCCATACCCATAAGTAACCATTATCTACCATTACGATGTGTACTAAAAGGCCCCTATTCCTCTTTAGGTAGGATGTCCTGCAATATGTATCATGAGCTGGATGTTATGATAGGCCTACCTTTCTTATCAGCTAAACGAGAAGTCCTGCACCACGATTTACCTGTAGGATTACATGATTATGACGACACAACTCATGTGTTCATGGGGAGAAAATTGAAGGTTATTTTAGGGGAAGGTTTTCAGGATCAGTATATGATACATGACACGATGACCTCTTAGTTCTAAGATCCTGAAAACATAACAAGAAGTAATATCCTAGCTTAAGGTCGCGGTTAAGAACCTACTAGTAGACTACTTACTAAGTATTACTCACTCCATGTTTATCATTTTTTTTTCAAGTAACTAAGAGTTGGCCGTGGATGAGAGCAGATTTTGGAGTGTGGGCCATGGACTAACCTCTATTTTTAAAATAGTATTTTTTGTTCTTCTTTTGAGTCTCCTCCTTATTTTGTGTTTGTAACGAGTTTGTATATGTAACACCCCAAACATGAAGAAAATTAGATCCCGTAAGAATAAGCCACTCATGAAAGACCGAAAGGTCAGAAAAAAAAATTAAAGTTTTAAGCAAGAACAAGGGACTTAGTCAATTGAGTACTCTAACAAGTGATTTCAAGGATTGGAAAGGAAAAAGTAAATGAAAAGGGCAAAAAAGTCATTTTATCCATTATAAAAAATCTTTTCCTATTTGTAATTCCTTATCTAGAAGGAATCTCAAGATTCAAAAATAAGGGGGAAATGAACAAAAAAACAATGAGGAATTTGTAGAAAAATTATGGATTTTTCGAGAAAAATAATAATAAAATATTCAAAAAGTGGAAAATTACCAAAATACCCCTGAAAGAATGGATAATTAGAGAAATGCCACTCTAATTAGAATCAGAGCATCTACCGTGACCATCCGAGCAAAATCCTTCAAACTCAAATCTCAACCGTTGGATCTCCTCCAAAATTTGATATGATCTCAATGAACACGCACGGATCATCACATCCAATGACTAGTATTCAAAGCCAAGGTCGGTAAGGCTATGATCGGAGTTGATATCTCCAAAAAATTATCCAGAAAGTTCGATCTCTAGATAACGAAGATTCTAGAGCTCTCAATGTCGGTTTAAGCTCCTCCAATAAAGTCTGAAGTAGGAGCAACAATACGGAATAAGAATCGAGAAAGGTTGATCCCCCAATCGAATGCAATAAGCGTTTAGATTATGGGTCTCCTACTCTCAAATTTCTTCCAAATTCAAGAGCAATCCTCCACCA
This sequence comes from Cucurbita maxima, assembly GCF_002738345.1. Lineage (NCBI taxonomy): Eukaryota > Viridiplantae > Streptophyta > Magnoliopsida > Cucurbitales > Cucurbitaceae > Cucurbita > Cucurbita maxima. The sequence continues at coordinate 6,724,648 of NW_019272020.1, read as the reverse complement.
TTTTTCTTTGAACATCTAAATAGTGAAGATTCTGGAGCTCTCAATTTTGGTTTAAGCATCTCCTATAAAGACTGAAGTAGGAGAAACAATACAGAATAAGAATCGAGAAAGGTCGATCCCCCAATCGAAGGCAATGAGCGTTTAGATTATGGGTCTCCTACTCTCAGATTTCTTCCAAATTCAAGTGTAATCCTCCCCCATTTCTCTTCAAACTTATTCCTACAGTTTCTCAACAAGATTACTTACAAGTTCTATGAAGGAATAGAGTGCTGAAAGTGCCCAGAAACCATTCCCTCAATTCAATCTGTCATTGAAGAACTTCAAGAAAAATTTAAAAATCCAATTTGAGGATAAATGATGACTCGTCGAGCAAGAATGATTCCAATCAGTTTCTGCACCTCCAAGGAATGCTTCCATAGAAGACCACGAAGAAAAATAACCTCGAGAGCCTGCCGAATTGAAGGAAATAAGTTTCGAAATTAAATTGGGGATTAGAGTCGAATTCCTATCTACGATCTCTTTTCTTTGAAATTAATACTTTAATTTCATCTTCAAAATTTATTTCTACTTAACTCAGTTGACTTATAATCATAATAGCCACCCATACACAAATATTTACAACCTTAAAAGGTAAAATTAGAACGACTCAACTCTTAAAAATTTTTCCTATTTCTTTTCTAGAAATAACTTCACTGCATTTCTTGGTGTCAAAATAGGTTAAGATAGAGAATCTATTCTCTTAAAAAAAAAAATGATCTTGGAGATTGTGTAATGCTTACTCTAAAACTATTTGTTTATACAGTAGTAATATTCTTTGTTTCTCTCTTCATTTTCGGATTCCTATCTAATGACCCGGGACGTAATCCGGGACGTGAAGAATAAAACAAATGATTTTTTTCCTTGCTTGATTTTGAAATGTTCTAAAAATTTTATCTATTCCACATCTTTCCTAAGCTCTAAAAAAATGCCAAGTAATTGACAGAAACGGAAAGAGAGGGTTTCGGTACAAAAAACTCGTACAACGGATTAGCAATCCGACGTTTTAGTCCACTCAATCATCTCTCCCCAAATTGAAAAAGGATAATTACTATGATACATAGTATAAAAAATAGAAAATGAAGGCTTGAAAAACGCCCTTCTCTATCTCTCTTTATTATCTTTATCTACCCTTTAATTATATGGATATATAATTATATCGATATATATAATTATCTAGATATATCGATGGATATCGATAAAATCGATAAATACTTTTATGAGCAATTCCATCTAGATAAATTAGATAAAGTAAGGGCTCAAAAGAAGAGATATCTCCAATCCTAATATATAATTAATACCAATATATTAAAGATTGCTAAAAGCATATATTTCTAAATAAAAAAAAAAATATAGTACCTCTTTTATTTTATTTCATCCCAAAAGTCCTTGTCATTTTATTTCCACGGCCTGGCCTCGCCTGTCCAGGGTTGAGCCCTATGATTTGATGCGGACTTAAAAAGCCACTTACAGACGCTTTACGCCCAATCATTCCGGATAACGCTTGCATCCTCTGTATTACCGCGAGTGCTGGCACAAAGTTAGCCGATGCTTATTCCCCATATACCGTCATTGCTTCTTCTCCGGGAAAAGAAGTTCACGACCTGTAGGCCTTCTACCTCCAAGCGGCATTGCTCCGTCAGGCTTTCGCCCATTGAGGAAAATTCCCCACTGTTGCCTCCAGTAGGAGTCTGGGTCGTGTCTCAGTCCCAGTGTGGTTGATCATCCTCTCGGACCAGCTACTGATCATCGCCTTGGTAAGCTATTGCCCCACCAACTAGCTAATCAGACGCGAGCCCCTCCTCGGGCGGATTCCTCTTTTGCTTCTCAGCGAACGGGATATTAGCAGCCGTTTTCAGCTGTTGTTCCCCTCCCAAGGGCAGGTTCTTACGCGTTACTCACCTGTCCGTCACTGGAAACACCACTTCCCATCCGACTAGCATGTGTTAAGCATGCCGCCAGCGTTCATCTTGAGCCAGGATCGAACTCTCCATGAGATTCATAGTTGCATTACTTATAGCTTCCTTGTTCGTAGACAAAGCTAATTCGGAATTGTCTTTCATTCCAAGGCATAACTTGTATCCATGCGCTTCATATTCGCCTAGAGCTCGCTCCTAGAAATATAGCCATCCCCACCCCCTCACGTCAATCCCACGAGCCTCTTATCCATTCTCATTCGATCACGGCGGGGGAGCAAGTAAAAATAGAAAAACTCACATTGGGTTTAGGGATAATCAAGCTCGAACCGATGACTTCCGCCACGTCAAGGCAACACTCTACCGCTGAGTTATATCTCTTCCCTTGCCCACATTGAGAAATAGAACTGACTAATCCTAAGGCAAAGGGGCGAGAAACTCAACTCCACTATTCTTGAACAACTTGGAATTGGGTCTTCCTTCTTTTCGCACTATTACGGATACGAAAATGAAAATAATGGGCAAAATTGGATTCAATTGTCAACTGCTCCTATCGTAAATAGGATTGACTACGGATTCGAGCCATACCACATGGTTTCATAAAACCGTACGATTTTCCCGATCTAAATAAAGCAGGTTTTACATGAAGAAGATTTGGCTCAGCATGTTCTATTCGATACGGGTAGGAAAAGAACCCAACTCGGTATTATTAAAAAAATAGAGAAATCAGAACCCAGTCAAGATGATACGGATCAACCCCTTCTTCTTGTGCCAAAGATCTTACCATTTCAGAAGAAACTGAAAGAAATGATTTTAGTTACGAATAGTGGACAAGTTGGTGTATTACCAAATCACGACCTATTGCCACAGGTGTAGATATAGGTATTTTGAGAATATGCCTTACAGATAATGAGGGATGGTTAAGGATGACTCTGATGGGTGGTTTTGCTAGAATAGGCAATAATGAGGTCCCTATTTTAGTAAATGATGCGGAGAAGACTAGTGACATTGATCCACAAGAAGCTCAGCAAACTATTGAAATAGCGGAAGGTAACTTGAGGAAAGCTCAGGGCAATAGACAAACAATCGAGGCAAATTTAGCTCTCAGACGAGCTAGGACACGAGTAGAGGCTATCAATGGCGTACCTAGTTTATCCTTCTAAATAATCAAGTGAAATGAAATTTTCATGTAAAAAAGAATTACAATTAAAAAATGAAATAAATATAAAGTGGGATGGAAAAGATAGAAAATCAATAGAATTGAGTAGAAAAACTTATTAGATACCATACTATTGGATTTGAACCAATGACTCCCGCCGTATGAAAGCAATACTCTAACCACTGAGTTAAGTAGGTCATTTATCATCACAAAGAAAAACAAATGGGCCCTATCACATCGATAGATTATAAATCTAATATTATTGATAAGCAATACCAATCAAACAAATAAACAAAATTGATCAGAGAATATTCATCTTGACAAGAAATAATCTACATGATAAGATATGTATCACAAGCACAAGGGCTATAGCTCAGTTGGTAGAGCACCTCGTTTACACGCTCGCCAATGTTTTTCAGAGAAGTACATCATGTAATCAAAAAGGTTGATCTTATTGAGAAATCGATGTCTTACTCCATTACTTTTAGGGAACAAAACAAGAGAACAGTAGCCTAACAAAAGAAAGGTTCGGTCCGAATCGAGTGCCCCATTTAGGCACTAAAAAAAAATCCATCATTGATTTGAGATATTGATAAGGTGAATACCCAGTCTATTCAATGCTAGGCATAATGAGTATCAGGACCTCAAACAAAATTATCTTTCGTCCTATCTTATGAACAACTTTAAGGTGTATGAAGTTTCATATTTTATGCTTTAAGCAGAAGCAGGACGATAGAGATTCCATTTAACTTAAGTTGATCTAGGTCAGAAGCAGACCTACGTCAGGATAACCCTTCTTTGAAACACTTTGGTAGTGCTCCTAGATTCGAATCAAAATAATGAATCAGAGCACATGAAACCATCTCTTTTTCTTTCTGTCAAGAAAAAATATGGTAGACTAACTTGCTTATTATTTATAGCAGTTAATGAAAGAGCCCAATGCAAAAAAATGCATGTTGGGTCTTTGAAACAGTTCAAATCATTTTGATAATAATAAGTTTGATCTGTTTTACCGAGAAGGTCTACGGTTCGAATCCGTATAGCCCTATATTTTTAATAATTAAAAAAAAGAATTGTTTTCCTTTCCTCATTATTGTTTGTATTTGTATTGTCTGTAACTGTCCACTTGATTTGGTTCATCATTAATGTCTCATCTTTGTAGATAAATTACATATGCAAATTTGCCTAGTTTCCCATACAAAATCAAGAAATTTGTAATACTTCTTCTCTTTGGGCTACCTACCCCAATTCTAGTAAATTTTGGGTTTCAAAATCATGACATGAAACCAGTTAAAAACTCCACCCTAACCCAATGCAAATCGAATCCAATAGTAAATCACATGGATCTACGAACGACTTACTGTATTTGATTTGTGGCCAAGCTAGAGTTTGAGAATTTGGTAACTTTCATTGTAAACATTGTCAAATAGGCTTTTCTCTTGGTATACCTTATCTAGTACAGCACAAAACTAAAGTAGTCGTCTTCTGTTTCCTTACTCAATCACTAAAAGTTCATAAATAGAAGTTCCTACTTTAATATATAAATTATATATAAATATATAACATTTATTATGGATATAATAGATATTATATAAATAGGAATCTAGTGGATGAATCGTCAAACGAGACATGTACCGAAGCAAACAAACGAAAGGAGGTGATTCGGTAAAAAAAAAATGAATTGTNTCTTCAACGAGACATGTACCGAAGCAAACAAACGAAAGGAGGTGATTCGGTAAAAAAAAAATGAATTGTTTTTTTGAGGATTACTTAAAACAACAATTCATTTCAATTCGAATCGACTAATCCGGTATATTTTTCACATTGATAGGAGTACGTTTATGTTTCTGCTTTATGAATATGATATTTTCTGAGTATTTCTAATAATATCAAGTGTTATTCCGATTTTGTCATTTCTTATTTCTGGAGTTTTAGCCCCTCTTAGCAAAGAGCCAGAGAAACTTTTGAGTTATGAATCGGGAATAGAACCAATGGGCGATGCTTGGGTACAATTTCGAATCCGTTATTATATATTTGCTCTAGTTTTTGTTACGAATAGTGGACAAATTGGTGTATTACAAATCTTAATTGTATTTACATTTCATTTTAATATTGATATATATTTCTAGAAATATTATTTACTTTCTTTAATATATTTATATATAGTATTTTCTAAAAATTATATATTCTATCTAATAAATGAAAAGAATGAAATTATTTCATGTTTAAATTATAACATTTTCAAGTTATAAAATTTATTTATACTTTACTTGTTTTCTTTTATACTTGGTCTTGAAGTAGAAAACGTTCCATTTGTTTCTGAATAGCTTCTTTCAAAAGGGCTTCCGCTTCAGGGGTAAATGTCTTAGTGGAAGATATTATTTCTTGAAACTGAGGTTTATTCATTTTTACGTAAGTACGTAACTCAACGAGAAATTTTCTTACTTGTTCAATTTCTAATGAATCAAGATAACCATTCGTTCCGGTATAAATAGTCATTATCTTTTCTTCTACCGTGAGAGGGGCTGATTGGGATTGTTTGAGTAACTCACGTAATCGTTGACCTCTTGCCAATTGATTTTGAGTAGCTTTATCGAGATCAGAAACGAATTGCGCAAAGGCTTCTAATTCGACAAATTGAGCCAATTCCAATTTTGATTTTCCGGATATTTGTTTTATGGCTTTAATTTGAGCTGCAGATCCTACTCTGGAGACGAAAATACCCACATTAATAGCAGGTCTGATTCCAGCATTGAATAGATCCGCAGATAAGAATATTTGTCCATCAGTAATGGAAATTACATTAGTAGGAATATAAGCTGAAACATCTCCCGATTGGGTCTCAACTATTAGTAAAGTAGTCATACTTCCTTCACCTAAAGTAGAACTTGATTTAGCGGCTCTTTCCAAAAGGCGTGAATTCAAATGAAAAACATCTCCCGGATAAGCTTCGCGGTCGAGCGATCTTCGTAAAAGAAGAGACATTTGTCGATAAGCTTGTGCTTGTTTGGAGGGATCATCATAAATGATTAAAGTGTGTTGTTTTCTGTACATAAAATATTCAGCCAAAGCTGCTCCTAGGAGCAAGGTATTGTAATATAGCCGGAGAATCAGCCATTTCGCCTACTATAATAGTGTATTCCATTGCCCCCCTTTCCGGTAAAGTAGTAACTACTTAGCCACAAAAGAAGCTTTTTGACCAATAGCTACATAAACACATATTACATTTTGCCCTTGTTGATTCAGAATCATATCCGTGGCTACTACAGTTTTACGGGTCGGCCTGTCCCCCATAATTAATTCTTGCTGGCCACGATCGATAGGAATCATTGCATCAATAGCAATAAGTCCTGTTTGAAGAGGCTCATATACGGAACGTCTCGAAATAATACTAGGAGCGGGGGATTCAATTAACCGAGAGTTAGAAGCTGAAATTTCACCTCGGCCATCAATTGGTTTAGCCAGGGCGTTTATAACACGACCTAAATAAGCCTCGCTTACTCGTATGTGAGTAATTCTTCCCGTTGCTTTTACACAACTTCCCTCCTAAGTACAAGAAAAAAGTGCTTAAAATAGTTTCAAAATATAGAAAAAAAAAAGATAATAGGGATTGGTCAAAGTCAACATTTGTTTTCTCGTTAGCATGGTACCATCAAAACTTGTTTATTTCTTTGAATTGTTTGAGTTTACAATTTACACGTTTTCATTTAGAAATGAAGCAAAATTAGTCTCGTTGTCAAATGTTGTCACGCTTAAAACTACCATAAAGGTATAATCGACCTATTATCCTTCCACCAATAGGAGCAAAAGGCAACGGTGAAACTAGTTTCATGTCATTTATTCAACAATAAGGGTGTTAGCATGCATTTGGAAATGAACTCATATTTCAAAAATTAAGATAAAATAGAAAAGAATTGTTATCTCAGAGATAATGATACAATGTGAAACTAGCTTCCAGATGCTTCCTTAACTCTTAGGGGCGTAAACCAACGGTTCCTTCACCCAAGACCCATGGCCCAACTCCCAACATGTAAGGGATAATCTAGAGAATCATTCCAAGAACCCTAACGGATGGGTTACAAACTCACATTATCAAGCTCGACAACAAACAATGTCGCCGGCAAACTTATGAAGACTACATGAAATTATGAATATATTAATGTAGGATTTTTTTAATTTATCGATTTTTAAAATGTTAAATTATGTAAAATTACTGACAAATAAGAATATTTTAGAGAGCTTTTCCTTTTATTTAAGATTTTGATATTTAAGAAAAGAGAAAATGAATAAAAATAGGAGACATTTTATAGATTTAGGAGGGAAATAAGGTTATTTAAAAAGCTAAAAAACAAGGAGATGAAATATTAATGATATTAATAGGTCATAGGTTGTTGAAGAGGAGTGAGTGAAAATAAAAAGGGAGATGATTTATGCAAGTCACTAATAGTTAGAACCTTATTTTAGAATGTTAAGGGCTTTAATTTTGAAAGTTCGAATATTTTTGGTACTAGTGGTTTTGTCAATATAAGAATGCAACTTATATTAAAATTCATACTAAAAAATTACTTTTTTTATGTTTATGTCACGAGCCATTTCCGAAGCAAGTTAAAAGAGGTTGAACACAAAGTAAAATGTTTTCTCGAAATAAAAAAAGAATTAAAATATAATGAACGTATATATTTACAATATATTCAAAATAGAGTTTATAGGCTCATAGTACAAAATAAGGGAAAGGTTAAAAAAAATCATTTTAAAACATCAAAAATAGTTAGGCTATCAAAAATAGTTTTGGTGGGTGTTGTTGGTCTAGGGCAACTACTCTTAGTTACATGAAAAAGATGGAAAAGATGGAGTGAGTACAAGACTCAGTAAGTAGCCTAATTGTACGTTTTTAACCATGTTCATAGTGGGTGCTTGGATACCACACTCTTTTCTTAATGATAGCTTGGTTCTTGTCGGAGAATAGTGGCCCTTAGGTTCTAAGTGGTGGAGGACTTTGGAATAAGGTTTGGAATCGGTAATTATTCTTATTTCTTTTCCTTTAGACACTCGGTGGTTGGGAGCAAATCGAACAAAGTGTCTGTCCAAAATAAAAGGGCCCAACCAAATTCAAACTAGTGACCTCTTGATCTGCAATCAAATACTCTACCACTGAGCTATGAACCCATTTTACATGATTTCAGCCTTAGTGGCCCCTTCTACCAAGTGTCAGTCCAAAAGTGTAAAAAGTGTCTGTCAAAAATAGAAAGGCCAAACCAAGTTCAAATGGGTGACCGGTTAAATTCTCTACCATTGAGCCATGGATCCATTTTGTAGGATTTTAACCTGAGTGACCCCTTAGACATAGTGTCGGTCCAAAAAGTGTAACAAATTTCTATCCAAAATAGTAGGGCCCAACTAGGTTCGAATTGGTGACCTCTTGATCTGCAATCAAATGCTCTAATATTGAGCTATGGACCCATTTTGTATGATCTCAACCTTAGTGACCCCTTATATAGATTATCGGTCCAAAAGTGACCCTACCGAATCGGCTATGGACCAATTTTGTATAAATTGGTGGATTACCTATCGGAAATTAAACACAGATCGTTAGATGCAAAGTCGAAAGTGCTAACCACTACACCATAGAACCACTTGTTAAACTTTATTTTGGCAGCGATTTTGATAAGCGCCAATAACGCTAGATTTTGCAAAGCTAGAGGTCGTAGTATCCTTGCAAACTTTTACAAAGAAAGCTAACTTAACGAATTGATTTCAACCAGGAGCAGGTTAAAAGGATAAATAACTCTTAGATTGAAGTTGGAATCTATGATTGTCACTCTTAGATTCCAAGACGACTCACTCAAGAATTAACTTGATCACGACTAATCTAATGAATAGATTTTAACACCAAACCTAAAACAAGGTTTGAAAGAAACATAACACCAATAGGTTTCAAACACAAAGTTTTTGTATTCCAAAATGTTTTCAAACTTGAATATTACAAGCATTTAAATAGGCCAAAAAGATAATTCAAACATAGCTCATCTACAACCTACCCAAAGCTATTAAATACAAATTGAAGAAAATAAGAAATAACATAAATAATTTTAAATGTAATTCAACTTCCGAAGATAAAAAGTCTTCAAATTACATTCCAATGTCAAGTGATATTTTATTACCACTCAATTCTTTTCTTGATTTATTGTAGTTGAATTAAAAGTATGACAAATAAGCTGGATTTATTTTAAATTTCCTTTAAAATTTTGTGCACAAAATACAATGGAAATAATATATATATATATTTTTTTTTACTGTTTTGTAATTTGTATGGTATTATTAGAGGCTTTTGAATGAAATATGATAATTGATTCTCTGTCCTCTTTGACAATTTTAGATACCTCCAATATTTGATGCGTCACGTTTCACTGTGAGATCTGCCCTTGGGTCAATAAGACTTAAGCAGAGAGTTTATTTGACTAATGATTTGATTTTTTTGGGTAGTAGAGATATCTTTTACAAATCAAAACTTTGTATTATTTTCAAGACACTCATCAAGACATTTGTGAACGTGCCTGATATCTTGAAGGATTTAAGACACATAATTGAGAGAACCTAAATTTTTTTTTAAGTTGGCTTTTCTAGGATACCTAATCACGAAAGTTTGAGACAAACTCAATGGACCATTGGATGGGTTTTATAAGGCTCAAATAAATTTAAAATCCAAGAAAACGGATATGAGTTTGATATTATTTGATTTTGGGTATGGACACAACTAACTGATTTCTTTTGATTACATTAATGAATGTATGTAGATGTTTAAAGTGTTGATCTTAATGGTTTTAGAAAATATCAACACATCATCATTATAAACTAATGAAATTTTTTGAAAGGATTGAAAATGTCATTGATAATCATCTGAAATTCGGATGGAGTGTTTTTTAGCATAAATTGCATGACGTTCCTCTCATATTTTCTAAAGGTGACATTAAATGCTATTTTATATTTGTCCTTTTAGGAAATTAGAATTTTTCGAAATCCCAATTTCATATCGAATTTTATAAAAACATTTGACTATAAATTCTTTTTATCAAATCTTTTTTTTTTTTTTTTGATTGAATATCTTATTTATTCTAAAACCTTATTCAAAGGTTTGTAGTTAATTACCGATATCAGAATTTCTAGTTTCTTTTCAACATGTTGTTAACCTAAAACGTCAGACATGACCACATGCTCTTTAAAGACCTTATCAGCTTCCTCTGCAAAATATCACCTAAAATTTCAAAGTATTTAGTGTTTGATGCTTTTTGACTTAACCCTAGGGTTCTATTTACGGTAAACTTGTGATAATTTTTGTCAAATTATATATTTGAATACCTAATACATTAAGATATAATATCTTATTTAAATAATATTAAAATTTCGTAGAATATCATAATATATGTTTAATTAATATGAATCTTATTCAAATTTTAAATATATATTTTTATTTAATGTTTATGATACACATCAATTATTTTAATATTTAACATATCAAATATGTTAATATGTTTTGATATTATATTTCAAGACTATAGGAACTGAACTTACTCAGAGGACTTGAGAGTTATGTTGGCCCACAATGCATCTCATGGACGATGCAAAACTATGGTGGCGCTCGAAGGTGAATTGTATAAAAAACTAGCCATGCACCAAAAAATCATGGGAAGACCAATGATGGAATTGAAGCAATCGACGCTCCCCTGGATGGGTTTCCAATCAAAGACCTAATTTTTGATGTTGACTCTTTTGAAGAAAGAGCCACACGATCGAAGAACACGAAACGTGGCATTAGCTCTGAGAACTCTATCACACACATAAAAAAATGTGTCGAAGAGTTAGACATTATACAGAAGATCTGGCTTTCATCGAGGAGACCCGAGTTTGATTCTCGACAATGAAATTTTATTTTCTTATTTCTTTTATTTTATAGTTTCATATTTAAACTTTACCTAGGTTTGAGAAGCACTATAATGGATGAGTTCAATAGTATCTTAAATTCAAAAGACTCTTATGAACTTGGTTTGAGAGTCACTATAATGATAAGTTCAATAGTATCTTAGATGATATAGAAAATGGGTCATGCACCAAAAACTCATGGGAAAACCATTGATGGAATCGATGCAATCGACGCTCCCCTGGATGGGTTTCCAATTAAAGACCTAACGTTTGATGTTGACTCTTTTGAAGAAAAAGCCCCATGGTCGAACACTTCGAAATGTCGCGGTAGCTCTAAGAACTCTACCATACGACCCGAGAGTTGAGGGCTACAAGAACTTTCTCATACGACCTGAGAGTTACGTTAGTCGCAATGCATCTCATGGACGATGCAAAACTATGATAGTGCTTGAAAGTGAATGGTATAAAAAAGGGTCATGCACCATATAACTCATGGGAAGATTGTTGATGGAATCGATGCAATCGACGCTCCCCTGGATGGGTTGCCAATCAAAGACCTAACATTTGATGTTGACTCTTTTGAAGAAAGAGCCACACAATCGAACAGCTCGAAACATCTCGGTAGCTCTGAGAACTCTAACACACAGGGAATGAAGTGTCGAAGAGTTAGACATTAAGCAAAAGATCATGCTAAAACTCTTCAGCGATCTGACAAAAGACTTCAGGACATCTACACCAAAAATTCATTGTCGTTTAGCGATTATGATATCTGGCTTTTATCGAGCAAGCCTGGGTTCGATTCTCGACGATGGAATATTATTTTCTTATTTCATTTTATTTTACCGTTTCTATCTTAGATTAAAATGACTTTTATGAACTTGGTACCTTTGTTAGAGTTATGTTATAGATATTTGGTTCAATTTCAATAACACAGGTTGAGGTGATTCAAATGATTAATGCGATAATTCAGTCGTTTTTGAGGTCTCTCTTGTTGAATGACATCATGGTTGAGATGAGCACGTGATTCAAATGGTTAATGCGATAATCCAGTCGTTTTCGAGGTCTCTCTTGTTGAACTACATCATGGTTGAGATGAGCACCCGAGTGAGTTTGACAAGTTGGGCTATAGAGAACCACACCTCAAGCCAAGTTCATGTGGGCTTAACAAGCTTAAAATCCAAGAACACAACCCCTTAAATGGAAACCGGGATGCTAAGGAATTAAAAAGCTTTATTTTTGACGTAGAACAATACTTGAAGGTTACTGGAACTTGCTAATAGGACCTAAGAGTTACGTTGGTCACAATGCATCTCATGGACGATGCAAAACTATGGTGGCGCTCGAAGGTGAATGGTAAAAAAAAGGGTCATGCACCATAAACTCATAGGAAGACTGTTGATGGAATCAATGCAATCAACGCTCCTCTGGATGGGTTGCCAATCAAAGACCCGATGTTTGATGTTGACCCTTTTGAAGAAAGAGCCACACGATAGAACAACTCAAAACGTCTCGGTAACTCTGAGAATTCTATCACACACATGAAAGGACGTGTCGAAGAGTTAGACATTACCCAAAACATTATAGTAAAACTCTTTAGCAATTAGACAAAAGACTCCAAGACAACTACACTTAAAATTCATTAGTGTCCAACGGTTTGGATATTTGGCTTTCACATAGGAGATTCTGGTTTGATTCTCTAAAATCGAATATTATTTTCTTATTTCTTTTTATTTTATAGTTTCAATCTTTTATCACCAATTATATTTAAACTTTACCTAAGTTTGAGAGGCACTTTAATAGTCAAGTTCAATAGTATCTTTAGATTAAAAAACTTTTATGAACATCGTACCTATGTTAGTGTTTTGTTATAGATATTTGTTTCAATTTCAACAAGTGGGGTTGAGGTGATTCAAATGGTTAATGTGATAATCCGGCTATTTTTGAGGTCTCCCTTGTTGAACGCCATAATGGTTGAGATGAGCACCCGAGTGAGTTCGACAAGGAGACCCGAATTTAAACTTTACCTACGTTTGAGAGGCACTATAATGGTCAAGTTCAATGGTATTTTAGATTAAAAGAACTTTTATGAACTTTGTACCTTTGTTAGTGTTACTTTGTACTTTGTTTGTATTACTTTGTACCTTTGTTAGTGCTATGTTATAGACATTTGGTCAAGTTCAACAAGTGGGGTTGAGGTGATTCAAATGGTTAATGTCACTTTATTTGATTCAAATTGTTAATGTGATAATCCAGTTGAACAGTTCCTAGTTATTTCCAAGGTCTCTTTTATTGAACGCCAACAAGGCTGAAATGATTGAGATGAGCACCCAAGTGAGTTTGACAAAATTGAAATAAAATCAAATAAAATCACTCAAACAAATCAATAAAATTGAAAAAAAATTAGCCTTATGACACTTCCTTCAACTCGAAGGGGTGGTAAACCAAGGATTCCTGCGCCTAAGACCCATGATCCAACTCCCAACATGGAAATGATAAGCTATAGAATCATTCCAAGAACCTCAATGGATGGGTTACAAAATCACATTACCATCTCGACAACTGGACGTGTTGCCGGAATTAGAAGAACGACTGCAACAGAGCAGTCATGGGGATAGAAGATCCCGTTGAAGGATGATAGACCAACCGTAATCTTCAACCCAACAAGCCAAGCTTTTGTAGAAGCAAGAACCTTTAATTAAAGAAATTAACATCTTCTTATACAAAATTTGGATAAACCAAGAAATAAAGTTAGAATTAGATTACGAGATCCAAGAGTGAGAAGCAAGATTTGGAACCTTTTTCTAAATTGAGTCACTCCACAATCAAACTTGATCAAGGCTTGATTAAATAACTCAGATGCAGTCTACCACAAGAATTGTATGAAACTTAAAAACGATAAAGATATACTCGGATTTCTATAAGGGGGAACCTCTCAACTTGAGAGATCAATTTCATTGATCAAAAATATGCTTTTACACAATAATTTGTGGGTATTTATAGTCTCCCCACAAAAATGTTAGTGCCCGTGATTTAATCTCGATCCCTTTAAATCTCCACAAAAGACGAAGTCAATTTGAGCATTACAAACTTTATGAAATTAAAATAATAAATAAAGTTTTCTAACCACTATGAAATGATGCTTGCAACTTCATCCGCTACTTCAACCGTGCAAATATTTACTTTTGAATCTCCAAATGGTCTTGACTCAAACGAATCAGCTAGTAACACATGAACTGATGGTTGAACCTAACCTATCCAACTTTGTAGATGAAGTATGAATGCTTGTTGAATCTTCTTGGCCTTGGGTTGTATAATATGTCCAGTTGGAACACTGTGCTTTTTATCATCATCCCCCTCTTCAAAAGAATTCGTCCTCGAATCAAAAAAATCATCACCTACATCAAAAGAACTCAACTCAGTAACATTGAAAGTAGAATGTACACCGTGATTCTTATCATCTATCCCTCTCTTTAGGATTCGTCATCGAATCAGAAAAATCATCACCTTTATCAAAGGGACTCAACTTAGCAACATTGAAAGTATAATGTATTGACAATTCTACAGGAAGATCAATTTTATTGTTCCATGCAATAAAATGAGTCATCTCATTTTGCTAAATGTCTTACAGAGCATTTATAGTCAAATAAAGAATTAGGAATCCACGCTATATTTAAATCTACAGACACGTGGATTGAACACGATTCATTATATTTTAAACATAAATAATCACTAATTTCACTAATTTTAGTATGAACGTAGATCAAACACGTGACTGATCTTCAATCTAAGAAATAATCACTAATGTAGTGAACATGGATCAAAAACATAAATAATCACTAATTTTATAGTCAAATTATGCAACGTGAACCAAGTGCTGACCTTCAGATCTTCAGTATGACGCTCTCCCCGCAATTACTAGAAATGAAAATTCATCAGTAAACACGTGACTGATCTTCAATCTAAGAAATAATCACTAATGTAGTGAACATGGATCAAAAACATAAATAATCACTAATTTTATAGTCAAATTATGCAACGTGAACCAAGTGCTGACCTTCAGATCTTCAGTATGACGCTCTCCCCGCAATTACTAGAAATGAAAATTCATCAGTAAAGGTATTTTAGCTAATTTTTTATTGAATAGCCAGATTGTGTGAAACAGGTTGGTGAACATGGAGATCGAACACGTGACCTTCAAATCTTAAATTGGACGCTCTACAAACTGAGATATCCCCGCTAACATTAAAAATGAAAGTTTTTAAGTAAAGGAATTTTCGCTAATTAATTGAAATTTTAGAAAGAAATAATCACTAATTTTAAAATGAACAGTCAAATTATGCAAGATCGAACATGAGACCTTTAGATCTTCAATCTAACGCTCTCTCAACTGAGTTATCCACACTAACATTAAAAATGAAAATTCATCAGTAAAGGTATTTTCGCTAATTCATTTTAATTTTAAATAGAAATAATCACTAACTTTTAATAAGATATTCAAGTTATCCAACTTGTATAAGGTGAGGTGAACTAGAACACGTTAGGTATTTCCGATAATTCATTGAGATTTCATAAAGGAATAATGACTAATTTTAGATTGAATAGTCGGGTTATGCAACTAGAATCAGGTGCAGTGAACGTGGAGATCAAACACGTGACCTTCAAATCTTCAGTCTGACACTCTCTCAACAGAGCTATCTCCACCGCTAATATTAAAAATGAAAATTCATAAGTAAAGGTACTTCCGCTAATTCTAATTCATTATATTTAAAAAAGAAATAATCACTAATTTTAGATTGAATAAGGAAGTTATGTTTTTAGATTGTATAGTCAGGTAATAAACTTGTATTATGTGCATTGAACGTGATAAAACATGTGTGACCTTCAAATCTTCAGTCTAATAATCTCCCAACTGAGCTACTATTGCTAACATTAAAAATGAATATTCATCAGTAAAGGTATTGGGTACGCTTCTGAAAATTCAACAAAAGGCAATAGTATTAGACCGAGATGCCAGATTTAAATCTCGCTTCTAGAAAATTCAACAAAAGGCATTGGGTACGCAGTTATAGTACGACATTCCACCCATAAACAGATGGTCAAACAGAAATGCTCAAGCAAATATTGGAAGACATGTTGAGGGTATATGTGATAGATTTTGCAGGAAGCTGAGATAAGTACCTACCCCTTATGAAATTCGCTTATAATAATAGTTGCCTAGAAACCATACAAATGGCCACATACGAGGTTCTCTACGGATGAAGATTTCGATCCCCTATCTTTTGGGAAGAAGGGGGCAAACGACAACTATTGGGCCAGAGCTGGTGCAAATTACCAACGCCGCAGTCCAGAAGATTAAAGCTAGGATACAAACCGCACAAAGCCGAGAGAAAAGCTATGTAGACCTAAGGCGCAAGGATATGGAATTGTAGGAAAGGGATCATATATTTCTAAAGGTTCCCCATAAGAGGGGTGCTCAGAAAGGGTAAAAAGGTAAGCTAAGCCCTAGGTTTATCCGTCCTTTTGAGATATTAGAAAGGACTGGATCTGTGACCTATAGAATCGGGCAATGCCCAAATTTATCTGCAGTACGTAATATCTTTCATGTATCCATATTACGGAAGTATACCCTAGATCCTTCGCACGTACTGGCTCATGAAACTCTCTTTTTAAGAGATGACCTAACGTATAATGAAGACCCGATTCAAATAATAGACAAGAAAGTCAAAAGATTGAGAAACAAGAAAATCACTCTTGTTAAGGTCCTATGGAAGAAGCCTAGAGTAGAAGAAGCCACTTGGGAAACAGAAGGCAAATAAGAACCTTGTACCCTGACCTATTTTAGAATAAGCACTTTCGATGACCGAAAGTTTTCAAAATAGAGGAGAATTTGCAACACTCAAGGTCTCCAATAAGAGACAGTGTATAATCCCTACTAAGTTGTATCTAGAAGCAAAGAACAAGTAGAATTGAAAAAACATTGAGAAAATGGTACTTTTTCTAATTTTTATAAACTTCCCGAATCATTAAATGTTTTATAGAATAATAATTACAAGGTGTTTAAAAAAGGAAGGCTCTGATCCGAGAAGACATTTCTGGCAGAAGATTCCGAAAAATCAAGAATGAGATTATAGAAATTCTAGATGTTTCAATGGTAGTGGAAAATCTGTCTATAAATTATGAATTAGGGTAGACTATTAGGGGCAAGAAGCAAGCTTAATCGAGTACCCAATCGAGAGATACAAGTTTTTTGTTTTGGGGTATCGTGTTCATGGGTTTACCTCAAATTCGAGAACTATAGTCCACTATTCATTTCCAAACTTGTTCCTGCACCTTCTAAATAAGTTTACCCATAAGTTTGGTGAAGGAAAGAGGTCCTCAAAGTGCTAATAGGTTTTCACACGAATCAGTCCATGTTAGGTTACCCTCTAATGTTTTCCTAAGCTAAGACGTCAACTCCTAAAGCCTAACCCAAGACATTATGTATAAACCTAGGTTCATCAATAATCCATGTACCAACAACCTAGAGTTCATGGTTTGCTCAGGATTAAGATCGAGTTACCTAGGTCATCGAATGAAAAGAAAATTAGTCTCAATAGTAAACACATTATAAAGTGAGAGTGATTTTCTTCATGGTTCGATCTTATGCAATACTCATTGCATAGGACGCCCCCACTCACATGTCTCCACATGTACAATTTTAGTGATCACATTGTTTATATCATATACAAAAGTGGGCCGCATCCATAGTGTTCTCAGGATAAGGTACTCAGCCTTATCCTTATACTATAGATCATATTGACTATATACTTGAACTTGATCAACTCTTAGGTCTCTACATATAGTTCAAGTAATCATACTATAGCCAAAATGTTCTTAGTTTATTTGATTTAGATTAATGATCGTAAAGTTCACTTTATTCAATACAAATCTTTACTGAATAAACAACAATAATAACTTTATTGAAAATAGAATATGTTTTTGTTTACAAACTATGAGTTTTAGGACATAAAACCCAACAGACTCCCACTTGGACTAAAACTCTAGTGGGGTTTTATAACGTTGAGTAGAGAGAAAGACATAAATACAATAAACTAGAGCATCACATACTCATGCCTTTTCTTCCACTTGCCCTAGATTACATAACTCATAGTCCTAGACTCACTAGGTGCCCTTCATATACTTTGGCCGTGAGGGGCTTTGTAAATGGATCAACAATGTTGTGCTCTGAAGATATCTGTGTAACGATCACATCTTCTCGTTACACAATCTCTCTTATGAGCTGATATTTGCGCTCAATATGTTTTTCTCGCTTATGGCTTCTTGGTTCTTTTGAATTTGCAACTGCTCCACTGTTATCACAATAAAGAGTGATGGGAAGATGCATATTTGGAACGACTTCCAAATCAGTTAAGAACTTCCTAAGCCATAAAGATTCTTTCGTTGCTTCACAAGCAGCAACATACTCAACCTCCATGGTGGAATCAGCAATGCAACCTTGCTTTATGCTTCTCCATATTATTGCTCCTCCATTTAGAGTGAAGACAGATCCTGATGTCGATTTCCTAAAATCTACATCGGTCTGAAAATCTGAGTCAGTGTACCCTATAAGGATCATATCCTTAGCACCGTACATTAACATATAGTCCCTCGTTCTCCTAAGATACATGAGAATATTCTTAACGGCAGTCCAATGAGCACGTCCCGGATTGGACTGATATCTGCTGACAATTTTCACAACATAGCCTATGTCGGGTCGGGAACATAGCATGGCATACATTAGACTACCGACCGGTGATGCATAGGGAATGTGTCTCATATTCTCAACTTCTTGAGGTTTCTTAGGACTTTGTTCCTTCAACAAATGAACTCCATGCTTTAAAGGTAATAATTATTTCTTGGAGTTCTGCATCTTATATCGAATCAACATTTTGTTGTACGATGCTAGAGACAATGCTAGTGTTTTTTTCTTGCGATTCCGAACAATTTGGATTCCAAGAACAAACTGAGCCTCTCCCAAATCTTTTATTTGGAATTGTGTCGCTAGCCAATGCTTAATGTCAGTCAGAAATCTCACATTATTTCCAATGAGTAAGATATCGTCAACGTACAACACTAGGAAAGCTACTGTAGAGTTGACTATTCTTTTATAAACACAAGGTTCATCAACATTCTGTTTAAAACCATAAGATTTGATCGCAGTATCAAACTTTATATTCAATGATCGAGATGCTTGCTTCAACCCATAATGGATCTTTTAAGCTTGAAAACCCTTTGCTCGTGATCCTGTTCAATGAACCTCTCTAGTTGAGCCATATAGATACTCTCTTCAAGATTGCTATTTAGAAAGGCTATCTTAACATCCATTTACCAAATTTCATAATCATAAAATGTGGCAATAGACAAGAGTATTCTAATCGATTTAAGCATAGCAACAGGAGATAAGGTTTCTTCATAGTCCACCCCCTCTCTTTGGGTATAACCCTTTGCTACTAGTCGAGCTTTAAAGGTTTGTACCTTACCGGTTTGGTCTCGTTTCCTCTTATAGATCCATTTGCAACCAATAGGTTTTACCCTATCTGGTTGATCTACAAGTTCCCAAACTGAATTGAAGTAAATTGACTCCATTTCAAGATTCATGGCTTTAATCCACTAATCTCTATCTTCATCATTCATTGCTTGTTCATAGGTCAATGGATCCTCAATGCCATCATCAGGTATAATGACTTGAGTTTCTGCCAAACCCAAGTAACGATCGGGTTGAGTTATAACCCTCCCACTTCGCCGAGGCATTCTCAACTTTTGAGAAGGATGTGATTGACCAGAAGTGTTAGCTCCATCAACAACTCTTATTGAAGGACCAGCTTGATCAACAACTCTTGTTGTTGTATCAGTAGCTTCTTTAGAAATCTCACTTAATACTAGTTTGCTACGAGGTTGATGATTTCTTACGTTGTCTTCCTCCAAGAATGTAGCGTTTGTTGATACAAACACTCTATTTTCTTGAGGGTCATAAAACAAACCACCTTTCGTCTCTTTGGGGTATCCTACGTATAGACATAATTTTGAACGACGTTCTAATTTCTTGGGATTTTACACCAACACATGTGCATCCCCAAATTCAGAAGTGACGTAAACTACCTTTATGCCCTTTTCATAACTCATAAGATGTTTCTGAAACACTCTTAGTAGGAACCATGTTCAAAATGTATGTAGCAGTCTCCACTACATATCCCCAAAACGGATCGGGTAATTGAGCGAAACTCATCATAGACCGAACCATGTCTAACAAAGTTCTATTTCTCCTTTCTGATACACCATTTTGTTGACGCATACCAGGGGCTGAGAGTTGAGACCTTATTCCATGTTCTATCATATAGTTCTAAAATCTTAAGTCCATGTACTCTCCTTCTCGATCTGATCGAAGTGTTTCAATAGTTTTACCTAATAGATTCTCAGCCTCAGTCTTATACTCTCTGAATTTTTCAAGAGCTTCGAGCTTGTGACGCATTAGGTAAAGATAGTCATACCTTGAATAATCATCAATAAAACTGATGAAATATTCATACCCTCCGCGTGCTTTGACATTCATTGGACCACGGAGTTCTGTATGCACGAGTTCTAAGGTTTCTTTGGCTCTATAACCTTTTTCAGAAAACGATCGTTTAGTCATTTTACCCTCAAGACAAGACTCACATGGAGGTAAAGAGTTGTCTTCTAACTCATTTAGAATCCCCTTTTATCCAATCTCTCAATCCTATTGAGATTAATGTGGCCTAGTCTTAAGTGCCAAAGATAGGTATTAGGAGAAATCTTTTGTCATTTATTTTGAGTTTCAGCTTTTTTAAACATCTCGGTATTTAAAATGGCTTTTATTTCGCTCGATTTTAACATATATAAGTTTTTTTTTCTAGTTTTGTATAACAAATATGAATACCTCTTTTGCAAATGAACACTTCATTGATTTCAAAAGATATTTTATACAACTGTTCTAATAAACAAGAGATAGATATTAGATTTCTTTTCATTTCAGGAACAAAAAGTACATTATCTAATATAATGAATCTATCTCCAAAAAACAACTTTAAATATCCTACTAATCTTGCTGAGACAACCTCTCCTGTTCCAACATTGAGTGTTATCTCGCCGTCCGCAAGCATTCTCCAGAAGCTAGTTTCCTAGTAAAAAGAACAAATAAGATTAGTCGCCCTTGAATCAGTATACAAGTTGAGTTTTCATACTCTACTAAACATATTTCTACAACGAGTAAATCATATTTACCTTGTTGTGTCTTTTCGGCTTTCTTCTCTGCAAGGTATTTTGGGCAGTTTCTCTTCCAGTGCCCGTTTTCGTTGCATTGGAAACATTTTTCTTTATCTGCTTTTTGAACCTTGTGTTTGCGGTTAGTAGGAATCTTATTTTTCCCTTTACCCTTCGTCTTCATCTAAACGCTTTTAGAAGTTGAAGGTCCAGACTTATTTTTTGAGGACGATCCTCGTAGTAATTTCTCGAAAATAGCAACATTTGCTTCTCCTGTTTGTCCCTTGTTCGTTAAGAGGGATTGATAAGTCTGTAGCTCATTGAGAAGAGCAGTCAAGTTATATTCTATTTTTTTCATTACCACATTTGTGCGGAACTGGAAGAAGCTCTTCGGAAGAGACATCATGATAAAACTGACTTGACTCTTCTCATCAATGACAGCTTCATTTTCTTCTGTCACATTGAATTGACCATCATGTCCAGTAAATCTTCTCTAACTAGGTCTCTTCTTACATACGGCAGTTGTAAATGTATTTTATGGCTACATGTCTAAGGGAAAAGAATAGTTGTCCAAACATCCCTTTTAGAGATTCCATAATCTCTTTAGCAGTACCCATAACATCGTGTTTCTTAGCCAAAACATCAGATATGCTCGCTAGAATGTACACTCGGGCTTTGTCATTTGTCTTTATCAATCTGTCTTACGCATCCTGAACTATTTTGCTTGCATTTGAGCTGGGGTTCTGAGGACATTCCTCAGTTAAAAAAAACTTAAATCATCAATTACCAATATTGTGTTTAAGTTTGATTTCCAAGTTGCGTAATTGTCGCCGTTTAATTTCTCAGAAGCGAGTAATTTGTACTTTTGAGTTTGTCATGCTATGATATAAAGAAAATTCTATTAGTGATTTGACTTAATCCTGTTTAATCCAATCAGTTTTAGCAAATGTAATAATGTACCAAAAAATTATTAATTTGCAACGATACTTTAGTGAGTTAGAGCAACTGCTACCGAGGGGCAGTCAATCACTCATTCACTAAACCAAGACATTCTTGACTTTAAACACTAATCCCATAATAACTCTTGTTCCTTTAGTGTTTTTAGTTATCGCTATTTTGGTCAAGAATATACTAACTCTTAGTAATTCTTCAGAAGTATGACCCTCCATTTTCAGACCTCAGAGATCGGTCCCAACAATGCTATGGAATGAAAAAGCCAAAGTTGGGAACGGACCTAAGAAATCCTATCCATTTCTAGAGTTTGCGTTGTTTCGACTCCCATGTTACGACCCTCCGAATGGGTAGCTGCTTTAGGGAAACATGTAGGTGGAACATGGGAATCTCACGGTGCAATCTAGTGGTGGAGATCATAAGAGGTGTTGATATACTTTCTTCTCCCACTTACTATAAATACTTTCTCTATTCACCTTGTTATTGACTCATGCAAATACCTTTCGAATGGAGGACGCTCCCAGGGCGACACAAGGCCGAGCATGAATCTCACGGTGTGAATTTTCCAGAGAGCGTAAAAGGAAAACGATGTATCTCATATATCTTTTTCCTCCCACTAAGTATTTTAGACAGTTGGGTATACCTATTACTTAGTTATCTTCCGGCTAATTAAATATAACTTAAGTCTAGGTGATTTTTCTAAAACTTATATCACTTAAGAATGCTTATAAAACTGGGCTAACTAAGCTCAAGTACTGGTCCGATCTCTAGGTAGTAGGTGTTCTGTAAACTGTCAACGTAAGTACCTCCAGCCTTAGACAAGATCGTGCCAGGTGAGCCTTCTCGTAACTGCAATTTTGTAAGATATCGACCTATTTTAACTATTAAAATTGATCGTGCTTGGTTCTTAACCCTAAGTGAGCATGTACTTAACTTTATTATAGATTTTAACGTCTATCTCGTTTTATGACGTTGAAAATAACCTATAACATGCATCTAACATGTTTTATATAACAATTATATAATCATTCATTTCATGCAATAATATAACAATTTATATCTATCACTCATGGAACCCTAAACATGCATACTATACATTATAATACTTATAACATACTTGGAATGCATGAAACATGCTTAGCCTATGGTGAGATTTTAAATCTATATGACAAACTGTGTATATACATTTTCTATTTAATTAAAACATACATTCATGATGCATAATTAATTAAACACGCTAAAGTGAATTGATTTTTCCATTTTAAAACAAGCAATTAACTAAATTATTACATTAATGATTAAAAATAACTTGAACCGCTCCCGAGGATCACGAACTGGGCGACTCAACCTTTAAAAACGTTGAACCGGACCCCAAAGGCAGAAAAACCTCCCGAACTGCCTCTTCCATCTTCTTCTTCGGTTCAGCTTGCTATCTCTTCCATTTTCGATCAATTACAACCTAAAATGAACTCTAATGACTCCATAAAAATTAGAAGACCTTTCTTCATAAATTAAAGCCCATACACATTAGGCTTATTACAATAATTGTATCAAATAGAAGCATAAAAAAATGCCAAAAGCAAAACCATCTACTTTAGAAACCACAAAATTTCATTCATGAAATGGTACCCACCATGATCAAATTAATGTAAATAAAGTGCCTAAAACTTGCTCTGAAACCAATTGATGGTGTTAATATTACACATGCAGAAGCAATTTGGATCTTCGGCACTTTTAGAACATCAATTATAGTAAATAACTAGCATGTTCATGAATATTAAAATTTAATGAGTTTGAATACTAACCTTTTTTAGTTCTAATTCCTTTTTCCTCACGAACCGGTTTTGAACCACCACTAGTGTCTTCTCCACTATCCTCCAGCCTTAAAACGAGATTGTGGAACCCGGTGAGTGACTAAACTTGGGAGGGATTTTGTATATATGAAGAGAGTGTTTGTGAGAGGTTTTTCTCAAGGTTTTTCACCAAGAAGAAGACATTTATGTTTTATGACACTCTATTTATAGAGTCATGTTTGCATGTTCATCCAAATTTGAGATCACAAAATTTTGACACTAAAAATTCCACTCAAATGTTTGGGATTATGTGGCAAGCATGCATACTTCAGTTAACCAAATTTATTGGATTTAGATTAATGATCATAAATTTCACTTTATTCAATAACAATCTTTAATAAATAAACAACAATAATAACTTTATTGAAAATAAAATATATTTTTGTTTACAAATTATGAGTTTTAGGACATAAAACCCAACAATTATAACTTACCATATATATTCTATTTGATCTTTTAATATAGGATATTTGTCTTCTATTACAGCTCACCATAGGTATCATGTTTGCCTTTTATTACAGGCTCTTTTCATTTATTGTTATTCCCCTATCCTTTATAATTTATTTGATTATTTGAGAACTTCATTTAGGTGTGGTGGTTTCAGCAAATACATGAGATTATAAAACGTAGGGTAATGTGCTTATCAACAATGTGAAGTTAACATGACAATAATAATAGGTTCTAAGGCACAAAAATATGTGGATAAATTTCAAATATTGAGGCGCATAAAAGATATGGACCAACAACTAATATTGATAGATCCATTACAAGGAATTTGGTCTAGTGTATGATTCTCGCTTCGGGTGCGAGAGGTCCCGAGTTTGATTCTAAAAATGCCCCCAACAATTATATCAAATTGAAGTATGCAATATAATAAGATTTGAAATAGGTTTTTTAAACCTTGAATCAAGAAGTAATTCAAATGGATATTTGGAAAGAAAAAAAAAGCTATATTTAATTATAATTTACAAGTGTCTTTATAACATGTTAATTGAAGAGAGCAAACAACAAGAATAAACAAACAAAGAAAATTTGTGTATGTATCATTCTCTTCAAATCTTGGAAACTATGAGGATTCCTCTCCTTTCTCGACATCAAGACTTACTTTTTCGGGACTTGGACCATAAACAGTCATCTACTCTTACTCCTACTCCCTTCTCTAAGAATCAACATAGCATAATCATTCTATGAAGACTGAGGTAGTCTTATAAAAGAAGATGAGGGTACCACTTTCAAATCATTCCACAAGGACTTGAGAAAGTTTTGTAAAAGAAGATGAGGGTACAACTTTCTATTGCAGAATTTCTATGTGAATAGAGAATGAACCATATTCTTGGGAGATAAGATAGAGCCTCGAGCCTAACTTCAAAGGCATTACACAAATTGTTCTATGATATTCTTTCTAGGAACTCTTTGTTATGTTGTGCGCTAAAGGTTTCCGAAAAGGGACACAGATTCTCTATTGCACTGATCTTCCAATAGAAGTTTTACCTAGGTCATATGTCGTCAAAATCCTTTTAAGGAAGATGCGCCAAAATAACCAGTGAACAATAACATTTAAAGAAGTTTCAGAGGGCAAGAAGAGGATTGTGATAGAAGTTGCCTTAGGTAAAACTTCTTTAAATGTCTTAGCCAATCATGACCTCATAATGAGGAGTCTCTTGGACAACAATAGCATATGGACAACAAATGTCTTAGCCAATTGTAACGGTCATGATTGCTCAAGGCATGTTGCCCAAATAACTGGTAAACAATAACATTTCCCAAATAACAACCTTGGACAACAAATCGTTTACAAGAATGGTTGAGACATGCAACATGCAACCACAGGCAACACGCCTTGAGCAATCATGACTGTGACATCTGCCCCCACACAATTTATTGGATGAGGCTGACTTTAGGTCCATCGATGCGCTTCCAGCTGATCTCATAATGAGGAGTCTCTTCCAACCTACTAGGTGCTGTTGAAAATCACTTCTCGGTTTGTTGAGTCTACATGTCTTCTCTGTTCGTGTCTTTCCTACTTTCTTCGCTTGAAACTTTTTCTTAATTGTATGACGTCATACCACCTGCTTCTGCTTGATGTCTTCTTGGTCGAAATAATAACGTTTCAAGTTACTAACGTGGACAACAAGGTTAGTCCGCATCCATAAGAGCAATTAGATTCTATATGATGTCTTCATAATCTTATGGATATCTTTAACTAGTCCATAGTATTTTCACACCCGTCTTTGGTTTTGTTGCTTTGAACTCGAAGTTGATATGACCTTAACTTATATGAACTCTTTATTTTTCTTGAAATTATTGTGGTTGACGCTTCCGACTAACCCTTCTTTTTATTCGTCTAGATGATATTTCTGTGTGAACATGTGTTGCTTCAATTGTTTGTTTTTGTCTCCCTTGTTTAGTATCTAACCTTTTTTTTGTCTCTCCTGGTGGGGATAAATCCATTATCTGATCTTGTTTTGCGTCGTGGTGTTCATGTAGTGGCAACAAGGTTTCTATTGAGATTGGCTCACTCGAGCTTCCCTTTTCAATTACAACAATAGTAGAAAGCGTAGATTCATCATGGCTATGATTCTTTTTCAACTGTTGTATCGACATCATTTTCAACCCTCTTGGTTGATGGATGTTTTTCTGAATGATCGTCGGGTTAGACTCCGTTACTACTAGACATTTTTCTAGGGGCATGTAAATGACTTTGTGTTTCAGCAGGATGTTCATTCCTGGCACGACGTTGAAGTCATCCATTTCAACTATCACTAAACAATTTGCCTAGTCCAAGGCTCTAGCTTGATTAGAGTTCTCATTGTGACTCTTGACAGACAAAGCTTCCAATTTGACGGCGTTCATCTTTCCTGTATCTTGATGCCAAAGGATGTTAAAATATTTTGCATCGGTCTCCATCATGTTGTGGGTGGCTCTAGAGTTGACAATGGTGTTCCTTACTACTTTGTGCTTTATCCAGACCTCGACATACATAATATATATATATTCATTTAACTATAAGACATATAGTCCATGGAAAATTGTAACTCTTATACTCATTAATATTATAATGGTTACTACCTAAATTATAAACTAAAGTTGATAATTGATGTTCAATTAGCCATCCTTAAATTTGTAATCATTGTGAAGTGATTGAAATTACAATGGAAGTAGTTTAAACTCCCAGTACCTTAAATGAAGTTGGTCTCTTCTAATAAAACACGAATTTCTCTTGAATATCATTAATACAATTATGCTTCATATTGAACTTACCAAACATGAAACTAAAACTACGTTCAATTTAACTCCATTTTATTGTCATCTTGAATGACGTGTAGGATATATTCTTTATTTACCTTGATATTTCATATTAGTTATGCTTGTTGCAAAATCACAATTTGACAACAACAAAGATGAACTTGGGTCTGTTTATTATTTTAAAGAAAATTTCTTTCTCCATCTTATTCCTAATAACTCTTCAATTAAATTCTTATTATGCTAAGAAACAATTTTTTACTCGCAAGAAGTAAAATATGCAACTTTAACTAAAATTTCATCGAAACAAATTTTATTGTCATACAACATAGATGACAATTATAGCCTTCAAACAAAAACTAGAGTAGTTGTGGTGAATGGGATAGAAACTCAAAGTGTTCATCCATAATATGCAACCACTACCTAAATTATGACCTATAAATTTAAAAACATAAGTTGTAGTTGAAAATTACATAAAACAATCCCCTAAATCCAAGAACTCGTGTCCAATTAGTCAATCCTAAAGATAGTAACTAACATAGAGTAATTGAAGCTCCACATGAAGTAATTTAAAGTTCCAGTTACTTAACTAAATTTTATCTCGTCTTTAATGAAACATGAGTCGCACTTAAGTTCATGAAATGTTTACAGACTCCAACTCTTAGTACTATTAATGCAATTATATTTCATATGAGTTTGTCATAAATCAAACTATGTTACATTCAATACAACTTCATTTTCTTGTCATAGGAAGCAAAATAGAAGAATTAAATCAAACAAACTAATGAACTGAGCCGAATAAATCCAACCCAACCCAAACAGGTTAGTTTGATTCATTTGTTGGGTTGTAGTTTATTTGAACACTTGCATACTAGACCATCAACTTTTTGTTTTATAGTCCAACAAACGCTCAAGAAAATAGATTTCAAACTTGAGAGAAAAAAATATATTAAGAAGTTAAAAATGTTGCAATTTTTTAGAAAGGGCATTTGGTCTAGTGGTATGATTCTTGGATAGGGTGCGAGAGGTCCCAATTCAATTCAACAACTAAGTGTATATTTTTCCATCTTAATCCTCAGAAACCAAAAATTATGGCAATTAAAACTATAGTGATGATGCTCTTTTAATATCATTTTATCTTTTCCACTTTCAATAGGCATGCCTACCCAAATCCTAACTTTCGATATTTGCTTTACTTGTGTACTCCACGATATGTGTCTCAAATGGAACTATCAAACTTTACACTATTTTCTTCTCAATAAAACTTATACTATTTTCTTCTCAATACAGTAATTGTCGCTAACCCTATGTAAATAATTTAACAGCGGTCTAGATCTAAAAGATATAATAAATGATTATTGCTCATGGATTTCATTAACAAAGAAAATAAATGAAATAATGATGATACATTCCATAAAAAACTTAATATATAGCCAATAATAAGGACATTTGGTCTAGTCGAATGATTCTTGTTTTGGGTGCAAGAGGTCTCGAGTTCGATTCTCGGAATGCCCCTCCAAAAGAAAAAAAGCACTAAAATAATTATCATGGGGCCTAACCCAAAGGAATTTATGGCAAATGCATGCACAACTTATGTAAATTTATTTAACCCAAAGGAATTTATGGCAAATGCATGCACAACTTATGTAAATTTATTTGCACAACTTATGT
The DNA here is from genome assembly GCF_002738345.1 of Cucurbita maxima. Lineage (NCBI taxonomy): Eukaryota > Viridiplantae > Streptophyta > Magnoliopsida > Cucurbitales > Cucurbitaceae > Cucurbita > Cucurbita maxima. Next base: position 6,695,645 of record NW_019272020.1, on the reverse strand, counting down.
AAATTTCATGTATTGAGGCACAGCAACTAAGAATTATAGATCTGCTATAAAGGCATTTGGTCTAGTGGTGTATGATTATCGTTTCGGGTGTGAGAGGTCTCAAGTATATTGTGAAAAAAATATTCTTCTTTTTTATCACATAGAATTGTCATTCTTTTGTCTTTTAAAATCCCTTACCTTATCAATCATCAGGCAGGTTTATGAAAAAGAAATTCCACGAGTGTGACTTAGATATCCTTTCTTTGTGGTATCAGTCATGCTATTTGAATAGCCTAAAGTCATCATAGCCTCTCCACCAGCTCCGAAGACTCCTTCGGTATCAATGTGCTCCAATGAAAGAGATCAGACCCTTTCCTGAACCAGAACCGGGTACAAAATGCCGAGGTAGAAAGTCGAAGGCAAGCTCTTTTCGCGTATACGCAATCTTGAGTATGAGTGCTTGGTAAGAGAGAATGTCGAATGAGAAAGACATTCGATTACGACAACATTCGCAACTACCAAAGTGCACTAAACCTAGTAGAGATCTTCGACCTAACGATAATGGAACTTCAAGCCCATTTAATCAATTCGCTTTGTACCTTATTGTTGACCGAACCGGTTGCACGCCAGACCCAAATTCTCTCTCAGTCACCCGGAGACGAAAGTAAGATCAGATTTGAAGTTTACGAATCGAAGAGAAAATGGATCTAAGTTATACACACTTTCATTTTCAAAAGCTTCGCTTGGCTACGGTACTTTATTTAGAATGTACAACAATATGGTCATCTCTCAGCCGTGTATAGAGAATTCCTTGATCATTTCCTTGGCGGATAACACAAATGAAATCGATTCCCTAACCGCCCATCTTATGAGTCCATTCTTGTCTTGGTTGTTTGTTGTACTATTATATACCTCTCTCGATTGATCGAAAGACGTTCGACAACTAGGAGGGCCTATCGTGAGGGAACTTTCTTTTTCATGGTAGGCAAAGTTAAAGAGGGAGATGCGTATGTCCACGGTGATCAAGGTAGAGTGACTCCTTCTTTAAAAGAGGTTGGTTTTATCGAAACTGTTAAATCCGCTTTCGTTAAAGAAAAAATAGAAGCCCTTGGTTTGGCCGATGTCGATTCGTATGGCAATGCAGTTTCGACTCAGGATGAGGATTCCGCCTTTCATACTGCTGCTATGAGCTGAAAGAGCTGGTAAGTTATCTCACTAAACGAAAAGAAAAGACACATACAGGTTGACTTCGTTACAAGTGGCGGGGGCTAGCCAAAGAAGGTCAGTCGAACTAGGTTGGGACCCTTGATCTGATTCAGCTAGGTTCTTCCATGCGAAAATGTATGTGTATCCGTATCTTCTTTTTGTTTATACGTTTGGAGAAACCTGCTAAGCCCGCCTTTCTTACCTAGTGTGATTCAATCTTTCAGCTCAAACTTTCCTCTTGTCTGATGGAAAAGGTAGGAGTACGACTACCTTTTCCTTTTTTTGCCCGGGCCAAGGGATCATTCAGTTTCTACCAAAAAGTTTGTTATCTAATAGTTGCCGTAATTGAATGTATTTCTCATTTCATGTTAGATACTCCAAAAGCTTCCTAGTCTGTAGTAGACGAAACCTTGGACTTCTATTGAACTTATAGCATTGCCTGGTGAGCTCGCCGTTGAGGTTGGCCTTACAGGAGATCGAGTAGCCTTTCTTTCCTTGCTTGGTATGCTTTCCCGCTTATCGTGTAACTAGCCAACTAGCCAAAGAGAGAGGGAGAGGGATCATGTCAATCAATTTGTATGTGCATTTTGTTTGTCCTGTACTTGTCTGCTTAGCTTTCTTAGCCAACATCCCAAGTTTCCCCCGAACCAAGAGGTTCGCTTATCCATACCCAACAGTCACACTTTCAGCTGAAAGACTCATTTTTTTTCATAAGGTCGGTTCATAGATCAAGAAAGTATGAAGCTGCTTACAGGGACGGTTACGCGATACATCTTTTCATACTCGCCTTTTCTTTAACCCTGCTATCAACCGAGCCATTCTCGTTTGTTGCTTTAAGGGGTCTCCCCATTGTAGATTACTTTGATTGGTTCTCGCATCCCTGTGCCAAAAAGTATGGGCGAGTTTGGTTTGAGTGTTCATCGATTGGGTGGATCCATATGCTCCGGAGGGGTGAGACGAGGTGCAGCACATCTGTTTTGGGTATGTTGTCCGCTAAATATTTTAGGAAAGGGGTACAAATTTTCTACATAGGTCATCTGTGGTCACAATCCTTTTAAGGAAGATGCTCCCAAATAATCGGTGAACAATAGCCTTTAAAGAAGTTTCAGAGAGCAAGAAGAGATAGAACAGAGAATAGGAGTGAGTCGTGCAAGGAAGAAGAAACTAATAGGTTTAATTTGGGTTCGTTTGAACTAAAAAACGAACCAAAATTTTTCAAACGAACCAAAATTTAAGACTCACTAGCCCAAAGTCCATATGTGGTAAAAAAAAAAAAACCTTCCGTGGCCCAACCCTTATTCGCAGTCTACATCAAACCATTTCTTTTTCAACTTACACGTATGCTCCAAGCCAAACTCACGTAACTAGTCAGAAGATGCGGCCCACAACTGAAAGGAAGACAAGTGTCACAATCGCACTCTTGCAGTAGTGAGACAATAACTATGTGACATTTGTTCTAATCCAATGAACAAGTCAACCATGCAAAATTTAGACTGAACGAACAATAGCAGTGTATGCTCAAATCACGTTTAGAAGAAATATTTTAGAAAGCGTGAGTGAGAAAATACGTTAAAAACAATTTCAAATAGAGCAATGTTATAAGCTAAAAGTGAATAAACAACAACTGGTCACGTTCTCCTATAGTACATTTTGGGACATTTTAGTTCTGATGGATGTAGATATGATTTTGAGGACTAATCATACACGTCGTAGGGTTAATCTGGTTGACGCTGTCCAAAAACATGACGTTGAATATCATCAAAGAGAAGACGACATCGGGCCTATTGAAGGTGTTTTCAAATATGTACGAAAATACGTCGGCTATGAACAAGGTGTATTTGATGCAGAGATTGTTCAATCTACAAATGTCGATTTGTTGCAAATCATATAAATTAGTTCAACATGATTGTAAGTCAATTGAGTTGGGTGAAAATTATGTTAAAAAATAAAATTAAAGCATTGATGTTTATGTAATCTTTACTCGAGTCGTGGTATACTGTTGTTGCTGCAATCAACAGTTTACGAGGATCTAATAAATTGAAATTTAATGAAATTCAAGATGTCAGCGAAAGCCCAAACGGGAAATTGGAGATTCATCCGGCAATGCTCTCATTATTGATCGAAGGGGAAGAAGTAAATCAAAGAGCCCAAACAAACATGGGCGATCAAAATTAAGAAACCGTGAAAAATCTTCAAACAAACAAAACGTAAAGTGTTGAAATTGTGGAGAAAAATAACACTTTTGGACCGACGGTACAAAATTGAAGAAAAGAAAAATCACAAATTTGAAGATAACAATAATTCTATATATTCGGTAGAAGATACTGAGAATGCTTTAATCCTTAGCGTGAATAGCCCAATTGAATTTTGGATTTTAGATTCAGTTGCATCGTTTCATTCGTCTCCAAGTAAGGAATTTTTTCAAACTTTCAAATAAGGAAATGTTAGGAAGGTGTATATTGTCGACAATAAAACGTTGGAGATTGAAGGGAAGAGAGATGTCTACATATAAACTCTAACAGGAAATGAGTGAGTGGACATTATAGAATGTCAGAAATATTTCTGATCTCAAGAAGAATCTGATCTCTATTGGTTAGTTAGATAGCACAGGTTATGCAGCCGAGTTTAGAAAGAGTTTGGGAAAGATTGTGAAGGGTGTCATGGTGGTAGCATGACCTAAAATATGGAACCCTATACACCAACTAGAGTGTATAAACAAGGTTGTTGTTGATAAGAGTGTTTCCAATTCAAGTAACAGCAACAACAACCAAGTTTTTACACCCTACAGTAGTGTCAATAGACTTGCACATATGAGCATCAAAGAAATGAAGATGATGGGTGCAAATGGAGTTTTAGAAGGCCTAAAATCTATTGATATGGGTAATTTTGAGAGTTGCGTTATGGAAAAATATAAACGAGTTAGCTTCACAAAAGCTGCTATTGAACCAAAGAAAGTGCGATTGGAAATGGTCCATACAGACGTTTGGGGACCATCTCCAGTTTCTTCATTTCTAGTACCAAAATTTCATGGATTAGATGTCTCGCACTCTGCAATGAAAACTCTCTGTTTTCCTAAGGCTAGTCATATATCTCATGACCACTCTTTTCCTCCTCACCATATCTAGACACTATAACGTTGATCCAGTATTGTCTTATATAGTTAACGTTCACTCTTTAACGTCCAAGGACATTTTATAACTATCACGAAAATCAAAACATACAATAAATTTATACAAGTTTTACAACATATCATATACTACAAAATAGGGTTAGACTGCTTACTTGGTCGCGGAGAGACGTGTCATTGAGCTGAGTCATAGAGATATACGACTCTTTATCCTAAGAAAAAATTTATATAATTTAAAATCCGGCTGCTCTGATACCAATATGTCACAACCCAAATTTCAAGGGTTCAAAACTCAAATAGAAACTAAAATTGAAAGTGAAAACAAATAAAAACAAATAAAAATAAAAGTAAATTAATATAAAATAATGTTGTAAAATTAAAATGAGATTGAGAAAACAACACCACATTAAATATAAAATTAAATTAAATTATAAGACGGCGTTGTTCAAATTTATCCAAACAAAAAAAGTGTTTGGGATAGAATTACAAAAAAAAATACAAAAAAACTCAAACGCAAAGACAGACTAACGCTGCATAACAACCCCATCTGTGAGTGCACAACCTTTGAAGGATCCCTCATACGAACCCATCCAAAATAATCACACCTGTGACTGCATCTCTTGACTTTAAACTGTTAGTCTAAACATGGTTTCGTCACCAAAGCTTTAGAGTTTAATCTATCTTTACAAAAATATTTTTCTCTTAATTTATAATTAGTCATCAAAAGTAATAATTAGGTACAAATTTGGTCTAGAATTCAAAACTTTCAAATCTTGCGGTTCCTTAACCAGATTCAAATCCAGATTCTTGAACTCCTTGTACCTTAAATAAAGCTGGTATCCTCTAATAAAATAGGAATTTCTCTTAAGATCATTAAATTCTTATAGACTCTAGGCTCAATATCATTAATACGATTATGCTTTATCTTAAACACGCCAAACATGAAACTAAAGTGCATTCAATTTAACTCAATTTTATTGTCATCTTGAATGATGTTTAGGGTATCTTCTTGATTTACCTTAAAGCTCGTGTGACATGACAGTTCATATTAGTTAAACATTCTGCAAAATCACAAGTTAAAAAACAACAACGATGAACCTAGGTCTATGAGTCATTTCAAAGACAATTTCTTTCTCCATCTTATCGATAATAATAGTTCAACTAAATCCATATTATGCAAAGAAACAAGTTTACGATTCATAAAAACAGCTACCTAAATTATGTCCTAAAAATTTGAAAACATAAGTTGTAGTTGATAATTACACAAAAATTTCCCTAAATTCATGAATTCGTGTCCAATTGGTTAATCCTAAAGATGGTAACTAGCATATAGTAATCGAAACTCCACATGAAGTAATTTAAAGTTCTCCAAAGTTTATCCCATCATTAATGAAGCATGAATTGCATTGAAGTTCATGAAATGCTTATAGACTCCAACTCTGAGTACTATTAATGCAATTATGTTTTATTGAGTTTGTCATAAATGAAACTAAGGTGCATTCAATACAACTTTATTTTCTTGTCATACGAGACAAAAGGGAAAAATTAAATCAAACAAACGGATGATTTGAACCGAATCAATCCAACCCAAATTGATTTAGTTTGTTTTTTTTGTTGGGTTGTTGGTTTATTTGATAACCCTTTTATATTATAACAATGTCCTCCAACTACTCAGAGAAAATATATTTGAGTGAAAGCTAAAAATATTGGATGTTCAAGAAAAGGCATTTGGATTAGTGGTGTGATTCTGATTTTGGGTGCAAGAGGTTTTTTGAGTTCAATTCTTGAAATGCCCCTATGTCTAAATCTTTTCTTATCAAAGGACTTCATATTTGACATCAACCTAACTTCATATTCGACATTTTATACTTACCATCATGCTCTTAATACTCATAGTCTTTCTTAACATCCCATCCCTAGGCTTTATTCTCCAAGACACATTATTTTATACTTACCATCACGCTCTTAGTACTCATAGTCTTTCTTAACATCTCATCCCAAGGCTTTATTCTCCAATACACATCATTTTATACTTACCATCATACTCTTAATACTCATAGTTTTTCTTAACATCCCATCCCAAGGCTTTATTCTTCAAGACACATCATTTTATACTTACCATCATGCTCTTAATACTCATAGTCTTTCTTAACATCCCATCCCAAGGCTTTATTCTCCCCGACACATTCTACATCTAAGGACTTCACGTGTTTCCTGCAATACGACAAAATACGACCTTAATACCTAGGCCTAAGGCTTCATACATACGTTTTAAGTGGTAAAACAAGGGCATTTGGTCTAGTGGTATGATTCTTGCTTTGGGTGTGAGAGGTCTTGAGTTTGATTCTCAAAATGCCCCTTCAAGAGATTGTAGTACGAATTGTGGGGATGTAGCTTACATAGTAGAGCGCTCACTTTTGATGTGGAAAGTTACGGGGTTGATACCTTGCATCTCCAAAATGAATCAATCACTAAATATATTATTTCTTTTCAATTTTTACTTATTTACGACATAATGAGCCGGGATAGTTTTTCATGTCACTATTTTGAAAATTACTTCTTTTTAATTTTTCCTTATTCATGACATGTTGAGTAGCGATATTTCTTCATTTTCACTATTATTGATGATGGAAAATTTAGGGTTTTGTGATGCAAGAATTGTAGGGATGTAGCTTCGTTTAGCATGCGAGAGGTACGACTTAGCATACGAGAGGTACGGGGATCGATACCTTGCATCTCCAATAGAAACTATTTTATTATTAATATTTTCAATATTTCCTTGGGGATCAATATCTTGCATCTTCAATTGAATCGATTACTAAATATATTATTTCTTTTCAATTTTTTCTTATCTTTTCAATTTTTTCTTATTTAGGACATAATGAGCTAGGATAGTTTTTCATTTTCAATAATGAGCTAGGATAGTTTTTCATTTTCACTATTACTGATGACGAGATGCTTAGGACTTTATGATGTAAGAATTGTGGGGATATAGCTTAGATGGTAGAGCGCTTTCTTTGCATGCAAGAGATATGGGGATTGATACCCTGCATTTCTAGATTTTTTTCATTTTCACTATTATTGATGATGAGAAATTTAGGGTTCTATGATGTAATACTTTATTTTTATTCGCTCATTTAGCATGCGAGAGGTACGGGGATTGGATCGATACCCCATATCGCCAAAAGAAACTATTCGCTATTACTATTTTATTTCTATTCAATTTTTTCTTATTTATGACATAATGAGTAGCGATATTTTTTCATTTTCACTATTATTCATGACGAGACATTTATGTTTTTGTGACGTAAAAATTGTGAAGATGTAGCTTAAACGGTAGAGCGCTCGCTTTGCATGCGAGTTGTACGGAGATTGATAACCTACATCTCCAAAAGAAAGTATTTAATTTGTTATAATATTTTTTCATTTTCACAATTATCGATGCCCCGCATCACCCAAACAAACTATTTATTATTAATATTTTGATATTTTTTTTTTATTTTCACTATTATTGATGATGGGAAATTTAGGGTTTTAGGATGTAAGAATCATGGGGATGTAGCTTAGATGGTAGAGTGTTTGCTTTGTATGTGAGAGGTATGAGGATTGATACCCCGCATCTCCAAAAATAAGACTATCTATTATTAAATAATATTGTTTCTTTTCAATTTTTCCTTGTTCATGACTTATTGTGCAGCAATATTTCTTCATTTTCACTATTATTGATGACGAAAAATTTAAAGTTTTGTGATGCAAAAATTGTGGGGATGTAGCTCAGATGGTAGAGCGCTCGCTTAGCATGTGAGAGGTACGGGGATCGATACCTCGCATCTCCAAAAGAAAGAAATTATTTTTTTTTAAGTATGAGTTAATTTAACATGTTATGTATAAGGGGGGTACGAGAGAAAAAGAAAACATACTTATAAGGATTAATTTAACATGTTATGTATAAGGTGGCTATGCCATTTTTATAGATAAAAGAGAGTAATGTCCCACAAGCACATATAGAGAGAGGACTTATTGTAAGTAACGAAAGCAATCCAGTAGTTATACTGCTACTTGTGGAGAGGGAATTTGATGACTTCCTCAAAAGATAAGAGCTGATAGGATGGCAGTAGTGTCCAATGACAGAACTTCTTCACAATTGCAATATCTTACCAATGAATATAATTGTCATTTATAGCTTCTATCACAATAATATAAAATTTGGGGTCAAAGCCTATTTGGGACTGAAAAGATCGTTCACCACACGCTTGTAAATTAAATTATATCTACCACCTCTGAAATTTTCCACGGCAAACCTGCCAACAGCTTGCACTTCATCGTTGACATCCTTAATTGGAACTAGATTTTAAGGCAAATCTTCTCCACAACTCACTTTGGAACACTTTTATAGATAGTTTCAACAAACTTACTTTGCTTGTGAATACTTTGGCGTTCGATATGTATAGTTGTGGAGAACGCTATTTAAATTGATATGATCGAATCTTACAACAAAGTCTAATTGAGCCTTCCTTTATTAGGAGATAGCTTCGAATCAAATTCTTTAGTTTGGACAATGATTGCATTGTTTTAGTCAAACAACCAAGACTAGTGTATTACCAAAAGTATAAATATTTTGTACGTGTATTTTCTTACATGTTAACAATTGTATACAAATAATAACTAAATTTATGAGTAGAAGTTTGGATGGAGTTTTATTAAATAGGTAATCTTAAATTATCTCTAAAAATATACAAGGTTTTTTTTTTTTTATATACAAATACTAGAATAAAACAAAGATTCAAGAAGATGTTTTAATTTTTATTCTTTCTTATTTCTCAAAGATTTAAAAAAAAAAAAAGTTATCCTCTCTCACCATATGGTTCGTTATTTGATTATTTTCTCTTGAGTGAATTTTAAGTGAGACACATTCTCTACCAAGGTAATTGCAAGATGCAAGCTTCACACTAAGAGGAATCAAAGTCTCAAGTATCAACGTCCTTAAGAGTCAATTTCTATGATCCATCAAAACATAAATTAAACTTATTTTCGTGAAAATATCTATTTATAAAAGCAAAATATCTCAGAGTCACAAAAATAAAAATGAGATATGGATACGAGACATAAATATGATACCAAATGGTAACATGTCATTTGTAAAAAAAACTAGAACACTGATGTGATAATGATACATTAATTAAAAAGAATTATTTCAAAAAATTTATCAATTTTATATTAGAAATAAATTCATATAAATAAGTTTATATGTTTGTATACTAAAAAAAAGCTTAAGGTATGTTTCACTCTCAAAATATATTCAAAGTCAAGGGTATGATACAAAATGTTGGATTATAAATTTGTAATGCATTCATTATATTAACAAGTGTTCAGTACATGCCCAACACGTGTCAGATTAGTGAAACTAAGTTATTCTCATGCTTTCTTTACACCTATTTAAAGTAGTTTGAAAACTAGCTCGTCAAATATTATAATTGACTAACTACAACTTTAATTTTGTCCTTTAAGGATGGTTTTGACCAAAGAGAAATAAAATCCTTAATTTAGTACATGGTTTCAAAGATGGACATGAGAATGAGTTATTCTCATATGGAAAGAGATTTGACCATCAGTTATATCTCATATTCTCTCTTAACCAATTATTTAGTTTTATTTAGTATGTTTAAGAAAGATACTTCCATCAATAGCAAAAAAATAAAATAAAATAAAGAGAATAGATTAAATTAGCCAAAAGTAATGGCTAACATAATTAAAAAAAAACATAAAGGAAGAATTGATTAAATTGGCTAATTGCTAACATAATTAAAAAAAAAATGTAACAAAAACACAAAAGAAAGAACACAAG
>NW_019272020.1:6608783-6685390 GCF_002738345.1 Cucurbita maxima | reverse complement strand
GAATGCTCAAAGCTACTTGCAAAGTATTGTCGATTATGATCCATAATACTCACTGGCTAGAAATTGAGGTTTGTTCATGTTTGAAATTGTGACAAACCAAAAGACAAGATGCTTATTAATATTGTTTGTGATTGTTGTTGTGAATTCTTCATCTTTGAATACATATTTTGGTTGGCTCATGAATTTTTCCATCTTTTAAAAATATTATTTTTTTAGTTCGAGCCTAATTTCATAATTGGCGATTGAATCACAATATTGCAATATTTTAAGTTACTTTTAAGATTAAAGGTCGATAAATAAACTAATTACTGCAAGTTCTTTTTATGCCTCTTATTTTGATCTAGCACATAAAGTAATTATTGAGTTTGACAAAATTGAAATAAAATCAAATAAAATCACTCAAACAAATCAATAAAATTGAAAAAAAAATTAGCCTTATGACACTTTCTTCAACTTGAAGGGGCGGTAAACAAAGAATTCCTTCGCCCAAGACCCATGATCCAACTCCCAACATGGAAATGACAAGCTATACAATTATTCCAAGAACTTCAATGGATGGGTTACAAACTCACATTACCAATCTCGACAACTGGACGTGTCACCGGCGTTAGAAGAACGACTGCATCAGAGCAAGTCCATGGGGATAGAAGATCCCGTTGAAGGATGATAGACCAACCGTAATCTTTAGCCCAACGAGCCAAGCTTTTGTAGAAGCAAGAACCCTTGTATTAAAGAAATTAACAACTTCTTATACAAAATTTGGATAAACGAAGAGATAAAGTTAGAATTAGATTATGAGATCCAAGAGTGAGAAACAAGATTTGGAATCTTTTTTAAAATTGAGTCACTCCACAATCAAACTTGATCAAGGCTTACTGAATAACTTAGATGCAATCTACCACAAGAATTGCATCAAACTTAAAAACGACAAAGATATATTCAGATTTCTATAAGGGGGAATGTCTCAACTTAAGAGATCAATTTCATTGATCACAAATATGGTTTTACATAATAATTTGTGGGTATTTATAGTCGCCCCACAAAAAAAACTTAGTGCCTGTGATTTAATCTCGATCCCTTTAAATCTCCACAGAAGACGAAGTCAATTTGAGCATTACAAACTTTATGAAATTAAAATAATAAATAAAGTTTTCTAACCACTCATGAAATGATGCTTGCAACTTCATCCGCTACTTCAACCGTGCGAATATTTACTTATGAAATGACGGTTGAACCTAGTCTATCCAATTTTGTAGATGAAGTATGAATGCTTGTTGAATCTTCTTGGACTTGGGTTGTGTAATAGGTCTAGTTGAAACACTGTGATTCTTATCATCATCCCCCTCTTCAAAAGAATTCGTCCTCGAATCAGAAAAATCATCACCTACATCAAAAGAACTCAACTCAGTAACATTGAAAGTAGAATGTACACCGTGATTCTTATCATCATCCCCCTCTTCAGGATTCGTCCTCGAATCAGAAAAATCATCACCTACATCAAAGGGACTCAACTTATCAACATTGAAAGTATAATGTATTGACAATTCTATGGGAAGATCAATATTTTTATTTCATGCAATCAAATGAGTCATTTTACTAAATGTCTTACAGAGCATTTATAGTCAAATAAAGAATTAGGAATCGACGCTATCTTTAGATCTACCGACTCACTCCCAATTGAATTGAGCTATCTATGCTTAACATTATAATGAAAGTTCATGAGTAAAATTATTTACGCTAATTCATTGAAATTTTAAAAAGAAATCATCTCTAAATTTAGATAAGATAGTAAATTATACTACTTGAATCAGGTGTGGTGAAGGTCGAACAAACATGTGACCTTCAAATCTTCAATATTACGCTCTCCCAACTAAAGCTATACCTATAACATTGAAAATTAAAATTCGGAAATTTTAAAAAGAATAATCACTAAATTTAGATTATATAGTAAGTAATTTTAAAAAGAAATAATCAATAATTTTAGATTGAATATTCGGGTTATGCGAGTTAGTCAACTTGAATTAGGTGCAGTGAACGTGGATCAAACACGTTACTTTTAGATCTTCACTGGTGCTCTCCAAACTGAGCTATACTGCTAACATTAAAAATAAAAATTCATGGGTAAAGATATTTTCACTACTTAATTGAGATTTTAAAAAGAAATAATCACTAATTTTAGATTGAATAGTCACGTTATGCAACTTTTTGTCAAACTTGAATCTCCAGCTAACTTGAATCTTCATGGGTAAAAGTCAAAGTAATTTTAAAAAGAAATAATCACTAATTTTAGATTGAATATTCAAGTTATGAAAGTTAATCAACTTGAATTAGGTGCCATGAACGTGGATCAAACACGTAACTTTTAGATCTTCACTGATGCTCTCCAAACTGAGCTATCCCGCTAACATTAAAAATAAAATTTATCGGTAAAGATATTTTCACTACTTCATTGAAATTTTAAAAAGCAATAATCATTAATTTTAGATTGAATAAAGTTATGCAACTTAATAGACTTATGCAACGTAAACCAAGTGCGGTGAACATGGATTAAACATGTAACCTTCAGATATTCATTCCCATCTGAGCTATCCCCGCTAACATTAAAAATCAAAATTCATGTGTAAGGGTATTTCCGCTAATTCATTATTCATTGAAATTTTAAAAATAAATAATAACTAATTTTTTATTGAATAGTTAGCTTATGTAAATGGAAACTGCAGTGAACGTGAAGATTAAACACGTGATCTTCAAATCTTTAGTTTGACACTCTCCCAACTAATCTATCCCCACTAAGATTAAAAATAAAAATTCATAAGTAAAGCTATTTCCAATAATTCATTATATTTTAAGAAGAATTTATAATCAACTAAACTATAAGATACAATGAATGTCGATCAAACACAAGACCTTCCAATATTCAATCTGATGCTCTCCCAACTAAGCCATCCCAGATAACATAAAAAAATGAATAATCACATGTTTTAGATTGAATAGTCAAGTTGTGCAACTTAGTCAACTTATGCCAGTTGGATAAAAAACGTGACAGATCTTCCTCTAATTCATTGAGATTGAGATTTTAAAAAGAAATAATCGCTAATGCAATGAACGTGGATCAAACACGTTACCTTTAAATCTTCAATATGACGCTCTCCTCACTAATATTAAAATTGAGAATTCAAAAAGTAAAGGTAAACTTATGCCAGTTGGATAAAAAACGTGACAGTATCTTCCTCTAATTCATTGAGATTGAGATTTTAAAAAGAAATCATCGTTAATGCAATAAACGTGGATCAAACACACGCTACCTTTAAATTGTTAATATGACACTCTCCTCACTAATATTAAAATTAAAAATTCATAAAGTAAAGGTAAAATTATGCCAGTTGGATAAAAAAACGTGCAGTGAACATGGATCAAACACATGATCTTCAAATCTTCAGTCTAACACTCTCCCAACTAAGCTATCCCCGCAATCATTAGAAATAAAAATTCATCAGTAAAGGTATTTTAGCTTATTCATTGAGATTTTAAAAAGAAATAATGACTAATTTTCTATTGAATAGTCAGGTGGTGAACATGGAGATCGAACACCACGTGACCTTCAAATCTTAAATTTGACGCTCTCCAAACTAAGCAATCCCTGCTAAAATTAAAAATGCTCTCCAAACTGAGCTATCCCTGCTAAAATTAAAAATGAAAATTTTTAAGTAAAAGTATTTACGCTAATTAATTGAAATTTTAGAAAGAAATAATCACTAATTTTAAATTGAATAGTCAAATTATGCAAGATCGAACACGAGACCTTTGGATCTTCAATCTAATGCTCTCTCAACTGAGCTATCCACACTAACATTAAAAATGAAAATTCATACGTAAAGGTATTTTCGCTAATTCATTTTAATTTTAAATAGAAATAATCACTAATTTTTAATAAGATATTAAAGTTATCCAACTTGTATAAGGTGCGGTGAACTAGAACATGTTAGGTATTTCCGATAATTAATTGAGATTTCAGAAAGAAATAATGACTAATTTTAGATTGAATAGTGGGGTTATGCAACTAGAATCAGGTGCGGTGAACGTGGAGATCAAACACGTGACCTTCAAATCTTCAGTCTGATGCTCTCCCAACAGAGCTATCCCCGCTAATATTAAAAATGAAAATTCATAAGTAAAGGTACTTCCGCTAATTCATTATATTTAAAAAAGAAATAATCCCTAATTTTAGATTGAATAAGCAAGTTGTGTTTTTAGATTGTATAGTCAGGTAATAAACTTGTATTAGGTGCGTTGAACGTGGATAAAACACGTGTGACCATCAAATCTTCCGTCTAACAATCTCCCAACTGAGCTACTCTTGATAACATTAAAAATGAATATTCATCTGTAAAGGTATTGGGTACGCTTCTGGAAATTCAACAAAAGGCAATAGTATTAGATCGAGATGCTAGATTTAAATCTCGCTTCTGGAAAATTCAACAAAAGGCATTGGGTACGCAGTTATAGTACGACATTCCACCCATAAACAGATGGTCAAACAGAAATGCTCAAGCAAATATTGGAAGACATGTTGAGGGAATATGTGATGGATTTAGCAGGAAGCTGGGATAAGTACCTACCCCTTATGAAATTCGCTTATAATAATAGTTGCCAAGCAACCACATAAATGGCCACATATGAGGTTCTCTACGGACCAAGATTTTGATCCCCTATCTTTTGGGAAGAAGGGGGGCAAACAAAAACTATTGGGCCAGAGCCATGCAAATTACCAACGCCGCAGTCCAGAAGATTAAAGCTAGGATACAAACCGCACAAAGCCGAGAGAAAAGCTATGCAGACCTAAGGCGCAAGGACATGAAATTGTTGGTAGGGGATCATATATTCCTAAAGGTAGCACCCCATGAGAGAGGTGCTCAGGTAGGGTAAAGAGGGGAAGCTAAGCCCTAGGTTTATCCGTCCCTTTGAGATATTAGAAAGAATTGGATCTAGAATCGGGCAATGCCCAAATTTGTCTGTAGTACATAATATCTTTCATGTATCCATACTACGGAAGTATACCCTAGATCCTTCGCACGTACTAGCTCATGAAACTCTCTTCTTGAGAAATGACCTAACGTATAAAGAAGACACGATTCAAATAATAGACAAGAAAGTCAAAAGATTTAGAAACAAGGAAATCGCTCTTGTTAAGGTCCTATGGAAAAATTATAGAGTAGAAGAAGTCACTTGGGAAGCAAAAGGCAAATAAGAACCTTGTACCCTGGCCTATTTTAGAATAAGCACTTTCGATGACCGAAAGTTTTCAAAGGAGAGGAGAATTTGCAACACTCAAGGTCTCCAATAAGAGACAGTAATACACTACTAAGTTGTATCTAGAAGCAAAGAACAAGTAGAATTGAAAAAACATTGAGAAAATTGTACTTTTTCTAATTTTTATAAACTTCCCGAATCATTAAATTTTTTATAGAATAATAATTACAAGGGGCTTAAAAAAGGAAGGCACCGATCGGAGAAGACTTTTCTGGCAAAAGATTCAAAAAAATCAAGAATGAAATTATAGAAATTCTAGATGTTTCAATGGTAGTGGAAAATCCGTCTAAAATTATGAATTAGGGTAGACTATTAGGGGCAAGAAGCAAGCTTAATCGAGTACCCAATCGAGAGATACAAGTTTTTGTTTTGGGGTATCGTGTTCATGGGTTTACCTCAAATTCGAGAACTAGTCCACTATTCATTTCCAAACTTGTTCCTGCACCTTCTAAATAAAATTACCCATAAGTTTGGTGAAGTAAAGAGGTACTCAAAGTGCTAGTAAGTTTTCCCACAAATCAGTCCATGTTAGGTTACCCTCTAATGTTTTCCTAAGCTAAAACCTCAACTCTTAAAGCCTAACCCAAGACATTATGTATAAACCTAAGTTCATCAATAATCCATGTACCAAGTACCTAGAACTATGTGAATAACATGCTAAATAAGTTGCTAGGATCCATACCCATAAGTAACCATTATTTGCCATTACGATGTGTACAAAAAGGCCCATATTTCTTTTTAGGTAGGATGTCCTACAATATGTATCATGAGCTGGATGTTATGATAGGCCTACCTTTCCCATCAGCTAAACGAGATGTCCTGTACCACGATTTACCAGTAGGATTACATGATTATGACCACACCACTCATGTGTTCATGGGGAGAAAATTGAAGGTTATTTTAGGGGAAGGTTTTCAAGATAAGTATATGATACATGACACGATGACCTCTTAGTTCTAAGATCCTAAAAACATAACAAGAAGTAATATCCTAGCTTAAGGTCGCGATTAAGACCCTATTAGTAGGCTACTTACTAAGTTTTACTCACTCCATGTTTATCATTTTTTTTTCAAGTAACTAAGAGTTGGCCGTGGATGAGAGCAGACTTTAAAGTGTGGGCCATGGACTAACCTCTATTTTTAAAATAGTATTTTTTGTTCTTCTTTTGAGTCTGCTTCTTATTTTGTGTTTGTAACGAGTTTGTATATGTAACACCCCAAACATGAAGAAAATTAGATCCCATAAGAATAAGCCACTCATGAAAGACCCAAAGGACAGAAAGGAAAAAACTTAAAGTTTTAAGCAAGAACAAGGGACTTAGTCATTTGAGTACCCTAACAAGTGATTTCAAGGAGTTAAAAGGCCTTTTAAAAAGGATTGGAAAGGAAAAAGTAAATTTTTTTCAATTATAAAAAATCTTTCCAGATTTGTAATTCCCTATCTAGAAGGAATCTCAAGATTCAAAATAAGGGGGAAATGATAAAAAAAAAAAAACAATGAGGAATTTGTAGAAAAATTATGGATTTTTTGAGAAAAATACTAATAAAATATTTGAAAAGTGGAAAATTACCAAAATACCCCTGAAAGAATGGATAATTATAGAAATGCCACTCTAATTAGAATTAGAGCATCTACCATGACCATCTGAGCAAAATCCTTCGAACTCAAATCTCAATCGTTGGATCTCCTCCAAAATTTGATATGATCTAGAACGAACATGCACGGATCATCACATCCAACGCTAGTATTCAAAGCCAAGGTCGGTAAGGCTATGATCGGAGTTGATATCTCCGAAAAATTATTTAGAGAGTTTGATCTCTAAATAACGAAGATTCTAGAGCTCTCAATGTCGGTTTAAGCTTCTCCTATAAAGTCTGAAGTAGGAGCAACAATACGAAATAAGAATCGAGAAAGGTTGATCCCCCAATCGAAGGCAATAAGCGTTTAGATTATGGGTCTCCTACTCTCAGATTTCTTCCAAATTCGAGAGCAATCCTCCACCATTTCTCTTCGAACTTCTAAATAATGAAGATTCTAGAGCTCTCAATGTCAGTTTAAGCATCTCCTATAAAGTCTGAAGTAGGAGCAACAATACGAAATAAGAATCGAGAAAGGTTGATCCCCCAATCGAAGGCAATAAGCGTTTAGATTATGGGTCTCCTACTCTCAGATTTCTTCCAAATTCGAGAGCAATCCTCCACCATTTCTCTTCGAACTTCTAAATAATGAAGATTCTAGAGCTCTCAATGTCAGTTTAAGCATCTCCTATAAAGTCTGAAGTAGGAGCAACAATACGGAATAAGAATCGAGAAAGGTCGATCTCCCAATCGAAGGCAATGAGCGTTTAGATTATGGGTCACCTACTCTCAGATTTTTTCCTAATTCGAGAGCAATCCTCCACCATTTCTCTTCAAACTTATTCCTACAGTTTCTCAACAAGATTACCCACAAGTTCTATGAAGGAATAGTTTCTGCACCTCCAAGGAATGCTTCCATAGAAGACCACAAAGAAAAATAACCTCGAGAGCGTGCCGAATTGAAGGAAATAGGTTTCAAAATTAAATTGGGGATAAGAGTCGAATTCCTATCTACGATCTCTTTTCCTTCAAATTAAGGATTCCTTAAGCTTCATAGGAAGAAGTTGAGTAAACTTGATGAAGAAATCGAGAGTTGAAACATCGTAGAACAAGCTACCCAAGAGATCGAAAATTTGGCGTTTCGAGTGAGTGTCATATTGAGAATGATTTCTGGAAATTAAGGTCCTAGACTCAAAGACATTCCTCCAAACCAATTCTTTTAGCCTGAAGAAAGGATATGGAAGAGGTTTAATGAAGGTATAGGGCCTTAAAACCCCTAGAATCGGCTACCCAATAAAAAATCCTTTGTTTTATCTCCGGCAATAAATCAGATTTTGGATGAACTTTGGAAGGGAATATCTTAGGCTACGATCTACAAGAAGGTATCAAATCAATCCCTAGCCCTTCCTTGTAACACCCATCTTTAAGTTTCACGAAGAAATCAAGGAGAGAAATGCTGTAAATGTGGCTGTACAGGCTGAGTTTCAGATGGCAGCGACGCGAAAAATGTGCATCTTCTTCCTGTTTAGAGGAAGAAAATGGTGATATGGCCAGTTCAACTAAAAGCTCAAGAATAGAGGTCTCAAACGTCGGTGACGAGGTAAGTTGCCACCTTGGACTCTTTGTTAATAAATACTTGTAGAAATCGCTTGGATTTTCATATGAACCCTAAAACAAGTATGAGTTAAGGATATATGAAAGAAAAACCCAAAGAACCCTAAGTTAAGACCCTGAACCGATCAAATAGCTTGAGATTTAAGTAACGTTAAAATAACCCACTATATGAGCTCCGCTGCCTATCAAATTTTAATACTGAGCATATTATAGTATGTTAAGGTTAGATATGAAATTTGGTGTTCATTGGATTAGGATAAGTAGGTAAACCAAGAAACTGTGTAAAATGACCACAATGCCCCTAAGGTCATTTACCTTCAGCTCATGACCTAGATGACCTTCAAATGCCATGAAATTCATCAGTAGATCTTATTTTATGAAATGTTATATGAATCCTTATCCCAAGAGGTTATATAAGGTAATGAAGTTTGGGAGTTATTGGAAAATTTTAGTTAGCGAAACCAAGGTATGGGAGAAAATGCTATCCATATGACTTTTGCCATGAAGCACAATGTTTATAAGTTTTATAGTCAATGTTGCCAGTGTTTGCTACAAAAAAAAAAAAAAAAAAAAAAGATAGGGATGTTAAATTTTTAAATTACTTTTGGAAAGTATGGTAGATAAATTGGGTACCAAATTTGTTTTCAACTGCATGTCATCCTCAGACTCATGAGCAAACTGAGGTGGTTAATAAAATATTATGAACGTGGGTTAGAATTATTATTTATAAGAATATTAAGCCATAAATTGGTAACAAATTATTGTTTTCAGCTGCATGTCATCTTTAGATTAATGAGCAAACTGAGATGATTAATAGAACATTAGGAGCACTGCTTAGGGCTATTATTTGTAAGAATATTAAGTCTTGGGATGAATGTTTGCCGTTTATTGTTCTCTTCTTGAAGTTGTTTATGGATTTAATCCACTTACGTTTCTTGATTTGCTTTCTATTCATTCTAATATTTTTGTGAGTAAAGCCGCCACAAGTAAGGCAAATGGGATCAAAACATTGCATAAAGAGAGGAAGGAGACAATTGAGAAACAAAATTTCAATGTTGCTTCAAGAATTAACAAAGGACAGAATGAAATCATTTTTCAACCCGGTAACTGGGTTTGGATACATTTTCACAAGGAGTGATTCTCATCTCAAAGGAAGACAAGGTTACATCCAAGAGGGGATGACCCTTATCAAGTTCTTGAAAGAATTAATAACAATGAATATAAAATGATCTTCCATGAGAATTTCAGGACATCCTACTTTCAATGTTGCTGACTTGAGTCCTATTGATGTAGGTGATGATTTTCTGATTCAAGGACGAATCTTTTTGAAGAGGGGGAAGATGATAAAGATCACGGTGTTCCAAATGTTCCAACTGGACCCATTACACGATCCAAGGTCAGGAAGAATCAACAAGTATTCATTCTTCATCTACAAAATTGGATAAGCTCGGTTCAACTATTATTTCATGTGTTACAAGCTTATTAGATTGAGGAAGAACCATTTGGAGCTTCATAAGTGAATATTTACATGGTTGAAGGAGCAGATGAAGTTACAAGCATCATTACATACATGAGTTGTTAGAAAACTTTATTTATTTTTAATTTCATAAAGTTTGTAATGGTAGAATTGTCAAATTGACTTCGTCTTTTGTGGAGATTCAAGGGGATCGAGATTAAATCCCGGCCACTAATTTCTTTTGTGGGGAGACTATAAGTACCCACAAATTATTATGTAAAAATAAGATTTGTGATGAATGAAATTGATCAATTGAGAAGTTTCCTTCAAAATCTAAGCATCATCTATGTCATTTTTAAGTTTCATGTCATTCTTGCGCTAGAATTGCATGTGAGCCATTTAGTCAAGCTTTGATATTGTGTGGTTGAGTGAAATTCTCAACCTTTATTTTTGGGATTTCTTTTCTCGATATTCATTGTAATTTATCCTAATACAAACAAGTTTATTTTTCTAGGGAATGTATTAAGCACATGAATTTATTAATTACAGTGAACTTTTGTATAAAACAAAGTAAATACAAATGGAGTAACATGAGATAGAAGTAAACATATAATAAAAAGAAACTACATAAACTTAAAGGAAGTTAATCCCATTTTACAAAATAAATATTGTTCCAAAGAAGTAGTTTTGAAAACTGGCCACTCTCTATCCATCTATGTTTGGAAAACTAAAATAAATAAAAATATTTTTCAAAAACTTAGTTTGGAGTGAAATTTTGCTTAAAATTCAAATGGTTTTTTTTTAATAAAAAGATAAAATACATAATTTTGAAAAAAAACAAAATAATTATCAAAGGGGCTTAATTTTTAACATATCTATCCTAAAGGAATGCATGGACTCTAGTGGCAATGTTGCTTCAACTGTGTGATAGATCATGTGAAGTTAACGTGACAATAATAATAGGTTCTAAAGCACAAAAATATGTGGATAAATGTTAAGAAATAGAAAATAGAACTGGAAAAGTGTATGATCTTCATTCAGGTTTACCACGTTTAAATAGATACAAACTATTAACTAATACCTAAAAATAGAAAAAAATAATATATCTAACTAAATCTTGTAAATAAATAAAATATACGATTAATCAAATTTATACTAACAACTCCCTAAATATCTGAGATATATTCTAACTAATATATCTCCAAAATATTCTCTCAATACTCCCCCTCAAGTTGGAGAGTGTATGTCGATCACACCCAACTTGTCCTTCAAAAGATCAAATTGCTGTCTTCCCAGAGCTTTAGTAAAAACATCTGCCAATTGCATTTTGGTCGAAATATAACATGGTTTGATGATTCCAGCTTGTAACTTTTCTCGAACTATATGACAATCTATTTCAATGTGTTTCGTACGTTCGTGAAAAACTGGATTGGCTGCTATATGTAATGCTGCTTGATTATCACAATATAATAATGCTGGTTCGGACAGTGGAACATTCAAGTCTTGAAGAATGTATCTTAACCAAGTTAACTCTAAACAAGTATTTGCCATAGCTCGATACTCGGCTTCTGCTGATGATCTGGACACATTAGTCTGCTTTTTAGACTTCCAAGAAATAATTGAATTTCCAAGGAAAATGCAGAATCCAGAAATAGACCGTCTGGAAGTTCGACAACCACCCCAGTCAGAATCGCAATATGCTTGTAATCTTAAATTGTTTTCAGATGGCAATAGGAGTCCTTGACCAGGAGTGCCTTTGATGTACCTCAGAACTCGAAGAGCTGCCTCCCAATGTGGTTTTCTTGGTTCATGCATAAATTGGCTAAGCATACGAACTGAATAAGCTATGTCAGGCCTAGTGACAGTCAAATATATTAATCTGCCAATCAACCGTCTGTATTTACTTGGATCGTTCAATTTCTCTCCTTCAGTTAAAGAAAGTTTCAGATTTTGCTCCATAGGAAATTTGTCTGGACGTGCTCGTGTAAGGCCTGTGTCTTGAAGGATGTCTAGAGCATACTTCCTTTGAGACATAAAAATTCCTTTTCTAGACCGAGAAAATTCAATGCCTAGAAAATATTTCAAATTTCCTAAATCTTTGATAAGAAATTTCTGGAGTAAACTAGTCTTGAGATATTGCATTTCTTTGAGATCATTGCCTGTCAACAGAATATCATCAACATAGATTAGAACTGCAGTGAAAGAAGTACCTTTACTCTTGGTAAACAAAGAGTAGTCTGCTTTGGACTGGGTGTAGCCTGCATTTTGTATAGTTGTAGAAAATATGGAGAACCAATTGCGAGAAGCCTGTTTTAATCCATAAAGAGATTTATGGAGCCGACATACTGTATTCTCCCCCTGTCGGCGAAGACCTGGTGGTAAAGACATATAAACTTCCTCGTCTAGATTACCATGGAGGAAGGCATTTTGAACATCCAACTGATGGGTGAACCATTTTCGAGCAGCAGCAACAGTGAGTAAGCAACGAAGTGTAGTAAGTTTTGCTGTAGGGGAAAATGTTTCTGTGTAATCAATACCTTCAACCTGAGTGTATCCCTTTGCTACAAGTCGAGCTTTATAACGTTCAACAGAACCATCAGAGTTGTATTTAATTTTGTACACCCAGCGACAACCAATAGCTTTATGACCAGGTGGTAGAGGAACGAGAGACCATGTATGATTACGTTCCAAAGCTGCAATTTCATCATTCATAGCCTGCTGCCATAAAGGGTCGCCAACTGCCTCGTCATAGGTTTTAGGTTCTGTCTGGGATGTAATAAGAGCTAGAAAAGCACGTTGAGTAGGAGAAAAACGAGAGAATGAAAGGTAATGATGAAGGGGATACCTGGTGCCAGTGCCGGGACTTGAGCTAGAGGTTAAATGATTGGCTCCAGAAGACATCTCATAATCCTTATGCCAAGCTGGAGGCTGTTTAGTGCGAGTAGAACGTCGGAGTGGAGCTGATGTATCAGGCGGGATAGGATTGGAATCAGTGGGCAAATCTGGAGAAGGTGGAGGAGACGACGAAGTAGTAGGTGAAGGGATAGGAGGTGAAGGAGGAATGGAAGGTGGAGGATGGATGCTTAAGTAGGATGGATCATGAAGTGGAACAACAGGAGTCGAAGGAGCTAATGTCGAAGTTTGTGAAGCTGATGAAAAAGGAAAATCATCTTCACAAAATTTAACATCACGGCTGATAAAGAATTTGTGAGATTGCATGTCATACAATTTGTAACCTTTATGACCACAAGGATATCCTACGAAAACACAAGGAATTGCCCGAGGTTCAAATTTTTGCTTAGGATGTACTATAGTTGCATAACATTTACAACCAAAAACTTTAAGATGATGAAATGTAGGTGATCGTTTGTAGAGTGCTTCAAAGGGTGTCTTGTTAGATAACACTGGTGATGGCGTTCTATTTATAAGATAAACAGCCGTTAAAACGCACTCTCCCCAAAAATTAAGTGGAACCTGTGACTGAAAAAGAAGAGACCTAGCTACATTTAGGATATGGCGATGCTTACGTTCTACGACTCCATTTTGTTGTGGAGTATAGACACAAGTGCGCTGAAATTCAATACCACAAGAAGTAAAGAATGGTTGCAAAGATAGGAACTCAGTCCCATTGTCTGATCGAACTATCTTGATAGTAGTATGAAATTGAGTTTGAACAAATTTAACAAAGTTCATTAACAAATGATGTACTTCTGACTTATGTTGCATTAGAAAAACCCAAGTACATCGAGTAAAATCATCAACAATAGTGAGAAAAAAACGCAAACCAGAATGGGTAGGAATTTTATGTGGTCCCCAAACATCACAATGTATCAGATCAAAGGCAGAATGGGTTGTTATTGAACTTCTTGGGAAAGACAACCTAGTTTGTTTTGCTAACGGGCAGATACTACAATTATGAGAATAACTCGCATTATTAAGATGCAATTGATCAGCTAGAAATTTAAAACGAGAAAAAGAAGGATGACCTAGACGTAAATGCCACAAATCAGATGACTGAGATACTTGATGAGCTGAAGATTTGATTGGAGATGAAGAAATATGATAGAGACCTCCAAATTGTTTACCCGAGCCAATCATCTTCCCCGTAGCCAAGTCCTGCATAACACAAGAATCAGGATAGGAGGTGACATAACATTTCAAGTTATTGGTAAGTTTGCTGATCGACATTAGGTTTAAATTGAATGAAGGCACACATAAAACGTTGTTTAACTTAAGGTTAGGGCTAAGGGAAATATTGCCAGTATGTGACACACGTGCTGTCTCTCCATTAGGCAAATTTATTGTAGACATGATGGCAGCCTTTGGATCAGTCATAACAGAAGATTTTGATACTATATGATCCGTAGCTCCACTATCGAGAATCCATGAATTAGAACTCGCAGAGTTAACAGATAATGTAGATATGGGAAACAAACCTGCAACATTGATGTGATTGTCAGAATTACCAGAAGGGTTTTGATTGATTGCAGATAAGGCTTGTGCTATCTGTCGTAATTGCTCAGAAGAAAAATTTGGAATGGAATTAGGTGACTGTTCTCCTGTATTCAACTGTGAAACATCGGCCATATTTGCAGATGATCGGTATCCACGATGATTGTGTTGATTGACTTGTCTTGTCCTTGTAGAATTATTTTTCTGTCGACACCGATCTTCTGTATGTCCCCTTTTATCACAAAACTTACAATGAAACTTAAGAATTCGACACTCATTGATTGTATGACCACTTTTATTGCAGTGTTCACATGATTTGTCCTTGGCGAATTTTGAATATGTTGTTTTCTTCTGCACTGCTGATGCAATCGAGAAATTCTCAGCAGGTTCAGAAGTTACCTGTCGCTGCATCTCTTCTTGTACAAGTAATGAATAAGCTTGCCTCACATTAGGTAATGGAGACATCATCAATATGTTAGATCTCACCGTTTTATAAGACTCGTTGAGCCCCATGAGCAATTGCATCAACTTGTCTTCTTCGCGTTGATCAATATGTATTTGACGTTGATTACACGTAAATGGTGTGCGGTACGCTTCCAGTTCATCCCAGAGTGCTTTGAGCTTGGTGAAATATGTTGACAGTGCCATGGTTCCTTGTGACATCGTTGCTATCGAGTTTTGTATTTGAAAAATTGCTGGAGCATTCTTTTGTGAGAATTGATCGCGAAGATCAACCCACGCTTGATGAGCTGTCTTGGCGTGAATAATGCTTTTAGCGATATCTGCTTCAACAGAATGAGTTAACCAAGATATTATCATACTGTTGCACTGATTCCAGAGTTCGAATTCGGTTGAATTTGCATCTTGGGGCGGTTCCTCAATTGTGCCATCAATGAAGCCAATTTTCTTCTTGGCAATAAGAGCATGCATAACTGATTTACTCCAAGATTGGTAATTTGCTCCACTTAATTTGATTGGAACAAGTGAATATCCTGGCTGATCAGAGTGATGCATATAGTAAGGATGTGTTAAATCAACATCCGAAATTTTAAAGCTGGATTTGGCTGAGCCCGCCATAAAGGAAACTTTGATATTTACGATCGATGCTCTGATACCATGTTAAGAAATAGAAATAGAAAATAGAACTGGAAAAGTGTATGATCTTCATTCAGGTTTACCACGTTTAAATAGATACAAACTATTAACTAATACCTAAAAATAGAAAAAAATAATATATCTAACTAAATCTTGTAAATAAATAAAATATACGATTAATCAAATTTATACTAACAACTCCCTAAATATCTGAGATATATTCTAACTAATATATCTCCAAAATATTCTCTCAATAATAAATTTCATATATTGAGGTGCGGAAAACATATACACACAGACAACTAAAAATGATAGATCCACTATAAGAGCATTTGGTCTAGTGGTATGATTTTTTTTTTTTTTTTTTTTTTTTTTACAAATTAGGTGGAATGAACAAACAAAAATAATGAGTTTAAAATTATCAAACAAAATATCAATTTTCAAATGGAATGGAGACCTAAGACTATTCCAAAAAAGAAAGGACAAAATAAAAATATTAAAAATATTTTCAACTAATGCATTTGGTTGAGAAATATTAGGATCAATATAAGAAAAGTATAGCATTAGCTAATTTTCATGGACACATGGATCCTTACCATGCTAAAATGATTGTTTTTATTGTTATCATACCAATAACAATTCATACGAGCTAAATCTTCCAATTGATAATTAGGCCAGAGAGAGAACTTGAATTTATTTTTAAATCTATCAACATGTTTGCTACTTTTATCACGAGTTTTTCTAATTTGCATTGTAAAATTATGTATTTCTATGGATATCATTTCTATTTCTAGAATTGAAACAAATTAGAATTCTGAACTCTCACGACTTCTGAGTGATAGGAAATTTTCCCGAAGCAAATCATAATGATTTTTGGTTCTCTTTTCATTCATTTTTTGATTTATTGCAATGGATTTACTAAAACTCTTTTTGTAAGCAGTCTTTTTCTTGATATCTTTGATTAATTTAGATTTATTGCAATGGTTTAGTATTTTGATTAGAGATTCCTCTTTCTTATTCTTAATCAAATTTTTTAGTGGGCTTGACTTAGTTGATACATGATTTATGTTGTCTTTCATTTTTTTCGTTTGTTTGAAAAAATATCTCGATCAATTCCGATTCTTTCTTTTTCTATTTATTGTTTTCTTTTCTTTTTCAATGTTGGTTTAAGCTCCTCCTATAAAGTCTGAAGTAGGAGCAACAATACGGAATCAGAATCGAGAAAGATCGATCCCCCAATCGAAAGCAATGAGCGTTTAGATTATAGGTCTCCTACTCTTAGATTTCTTCCAAATTTGAGAGCAATCCTCCACCATTTCTCTTCAAATTTATTCCTACAGTTTCTCAACAAGATTACCCACAAGTTCTATGGAGGAATAGAGTGTTGAAAGTGCTCAGAAACCATTCCCCCAATTCAATCGGCCATTGAAGAACTTCAAGAAAAACTTGAAAATCCAATTCGAGGATACATGATGACTCGTCGAGCAAGAATGATTCCAATCAGTTTCTGCACCTCCAAGGAATGCTTCCATAGAAGACCACGAAGAAAAATAACCTCGAGAGCGTGCCGAATTGAAGGAAATAGGTTTCGAAATTAAATTGGGGATAAGAGTCGAATTCCTATCTACGATCTATTTTCCTTCAAATTAAGGATTCTTCTAGCTTCGAAGGAAGAAGTTGAGTAAACTTGATGAAGGAATATAGAGCTGAAACGTCGTAGAACAAACTACCCACGAGATTGAAAATCTGGCGTTTCGAGTGAGTTGCATACCGAGAACAATTTCTGGAAGTTAAGGTCCTACACTCAATGACGTTCCTCAAAAACCAATTCTTTTAGCTTGAAGATAGAATATGGAAGAGGTTCAATGAAGAAATAGGGCCTTGAAACCCCTAGAATCGGCTACCCAATAAGAAATCCTTTGTTTTATCTCCAACGATAAATCAGATCTTGGATGAACTTTGGAAGGGAATATCTTAGGCTACGATCCACGAGAAGGTATCAAATAAATCCCTAGCCCTTTCTTGTAATATCCATCTTTAAGTTTCACGAAGAAATCAAGGAAAGAAACGCTGTAAATGGGCTGTACAAGCCGAGTTTTAGATGGTGGCGATGCGAAAAATGCACATCTTCTTCCTATTTAGAGGAAGAAAACGATGATACGGCCAATTCAACTTAATTGTCCAAGTCAACTCAAAATTTGACATTTTCTCTGGTTTTCTCAATTTTTACCCCATTCCAGACCGATTCTCATAAAAAAACATTATGGTTTCATAAACTAGACACAATAAGGAGTATGTGAAAGGAAATTTGAAGTAATTTAGATACTGGAAGCTCAAGAATGGAGGTCCCAAACATCGACGACGAGGCAAGTAGCCCTCTTGGACTCTTTGTTAAGAAATAGTTGTATAAATCGCTTGGATTTTTATATGAACCCTAAACCAAGTATGAATTAAGGATATATGAAAGAAAAATCCAAATAATTGTGAGTTAACCCCGAACCAATCAAATAGCTCAAGGTTTAAGTAACGTTAAAATAACCCACTATATGAGTACTGCTGCCTATCAAATTTTAATACTGAGCATATTATAGCACGTTGAGGTTAGATATGAAATTTGGGGGTCATTGAATAAGGATAAGTAGGTAAACCAATAAACAGTGTAAAATGACCATAATGCCCCTATATTATTTCAATATTCACTCGAGAAAGAAGGGTTAAAAACTATATTATTTCAAACCCTCAGTTGTTGCTTCTACTTTGCATGAAAATGCTTCAACTAAATCATGTTACTAACCAGTTGGTTTGGTTCGGTTCAATTCTTGGGTCCACTAGATTGAAACGACCAAGCTCAATTAAACTCTTGATAATATAAAAATCATAAGTTTCTTAAATTACATTAACTTAAACCCCTAATGTTTTTTTTAGAATGTTTAGGTTTGTGTCTAGTTGATCTCTAAATGCTTAAAAGTATCTAATAAGACTTCTTTTCAAATGAGTGATTTGATATATCATAGAGGACAAAATATTTATTTGTTTCAAATATCTTAGGTTGACCATTCTTTTTTGTCAAGCATTTTGAATATTATCATTGTGAATTACTAATGCCGATTGAATCTCATTAATAACAATATCCCAAAACTCGGGTAAAGATTGACATCAAAATTAAAACTTTAATTTCATCTTCAAAATTTATTTCCACTTAACTCAGTTGACTTATAATCATAATAGTCACCCTTACACAAATATTTACAAACTTAAAAGGTAAAATTATAAGGAGTACCAGAGAAAAGTGCTTAAAATAGTTTCAAAATATAGAAAAAAAAAGATAATAGGGATGGGTCAAAGTCAACATTTGTTTTCTAGTTAGCATGGTAGGGTCAAAACTTTTTTATTTCTTTGAAATGTTTGAGTTTACCATTTACATGTTTTCATTTTTCTACTTTTTTTTTGCCTACCTTTAGAAATGAAGCAAAAGTAGTCTGGTTGTCATGCTTAGACCTATTATCCTTCCACCAATAGGAGCAAAAGGCAACGTTACTATGTGAAACTAGTTTCATGTCATTTATTCAACAATAAGGGTGTTAGCATGCATTTAGAAATGTTTTCTCGAAATAAAAAAAGAATTAAAATATAATAAATATATATATTTACATTATATTCAAAATAGAGTTTATAGGTTCATAGTACAAAATAAGGGAAAGGTTAAAAAAAATCATTTTAAAACATCAAAAATAGTTTTGGTGGGTGTTGTTGGTCTAGGACAACTACGAGTTTAAAAAAAATCATTTTAAAACATCAAAAATAGTTTTGGTGTGAAAGGTTAAAAAAAATAATTTTAAAACATCAAAAATAGTTTTGGTGGGAGTTGTTGGTCTAGGGCAACTACTCTTAGTTACATGAAAAATATGGAAAACATGAGTGAGTACCTAATTGTAAGTTTTTAACCATGTTCATAGTGGGTGCTTGGGAGAAAATCGAACAAAGTGTCTGTCCAAAATAAAAGGGCGTTTTTAACCATGTTCATAGTGGGTGCTTGGATATCGGTGGTCGGGAGCAAATCGAACAAAGTGTCTGTCCAAAATAAAAGGGCCCAACCAGATTTGAATTTGTGACCTCTTAATCTACAATCAAATGCTCTACCAATGAGCTATGAACCCATTTTACATGATTTCAACCTTAGTGACCCCTTCTACAGAGTGTCAGTCCAAAAGTGTAAAAAGTGTCTATCCAAAATAGATAGGCCAACCAAGTTCAAACGGGTGACCGGTCAAATTCTCTACCACTGAGCCATGGATCCATTTTGTAAGATTTTAACCTTAGTGACCCCTTAGACATAATGTCGGTCCAAAAAGTGTAACAAATTTCTATCCAAGATACAAGGGCCCAACTAGGTTCGAATTGGTGACCTCTTGATCTGCAGTCAAATGCTCTAACATTGAGCTATGGACCCATTTTGTATGATCTCAACCTTAGTGACCCCTTCTACACATTATCGGTCCAAAAGTGACCCTACCGAATCGGCTATGGACCAATTTTGTATAAATTGGTGGATTACCTATCAGAAATTAAACACAGGTCATTAGATTCAAAGTCAAAAGTGCTAACCACTACACCATAGAACCACTTGTTAAACTTTATTTTGGCACCGATTTTGATAAGCGCCAACAACGCTAGATTTTGCAACGCTAAAGGTCGTAGTATGCTTGCAAACTTTCACAAAGAAAGCTAACTTAACGAATTGATTTCAACTAGGAGCAGGTTAAAAGGATAAATAACTCTTAGATTGAACTTGGAATCTATGATTGTCACTCTTAGATTCCAAGACGACTCACTCAAGAATTAGCTTGATCATAACTAATCTAATGAATAGATTTTAACACCAAACCTAAAACAAGGTTTGAAAGAAACATAACACCCAAATAGTTTCAAACACAAAGTTTTTGTATTCCACAATGTTTTCAAACTTGAATATTACAAGCATTTAAATAGGCCAAAAATATAATTCAAACATAATGCAGTTCATCTACAAACTACCCAAAGCTATTAAATACAAATTGAAGAAAATAAGACATAACATAAATAATCTTAAATGTAATTCAACTCCCAAAGATATAAAGTCTTCAAATTACATTCCAATGTCAAGTGATATTTTATTGCTACTCAATTCTTTTCTTGATTTATTGTAATTGAACTTAAAAGTATGACAAATTTCCTTTAAAATTGTTGTGCACTAAGTACCATGGAAATAATATATATATAATTTTTACTCTTTTGTAATTTGTATAGTATTATTAGAGGCTTTTGAATGAAATATGATAATTGATTCCCTATCCTTTTTTACCATTTTAGATACCTCCATATCCGATATTTGATGCGTCACGTTTCACTATGAGATCTGCCCTTGGGTCAATAAGACTTAAGCAGAGAGTTTATTTGACTACTGATTTAATTTTCTTGGGTGGTAGAGATATCCTTTTACAAATCAAGACTTATTATTATTTTCAAAATACTCATCAAGACATTTGTAAATGTGCCTGATATCTTGAAGGATTTATGATACATAATTGAGAGAACCTAATTTTTTTTTTAAGTTGGCTTTTCAAGGATACGTCATCACGAAAGTTAAACTCAATGGACCATTGGATAGGTTTTATAAAGGCTCAAATAAATTTAAAATCTAAGAAAACAGATCTGAGTTTTATATTATTTGATTTTGGGTATGGACACAACTAGCTGATTTCTTTTGATTACATTAATGAATGTATGTAGATGTTTAAAGTGTTGATCTTAATGGTTTTAGAAAATATCAACACATCATCAATATAAACTATTGAGATTTTTTGAAAGGATTGAAAACATCATTCATAATCATCTGAAATTTGGATGGAGTGTTTTTTAGCTTTAATCGCATGACATTCCTCTCATATTTTCTAAACTGGACATTAAATGCTATTTTATATTTGTCCTTTTAGGAAATTAGAATTTTTCGAAATTCCAATTTCATATCGATTTTATAAAAATATTTTACTATAAATTCTTTTTATCAAATCATTTTTTATTTGGATTGGATATCTTATTTATTCTAAAACCTTATTCAAAGGTTTGTAGTTAATTACCAGTATCAGAATTTCTGGTTTCTTTTCAACATGTTGTTAACCTAAAATGTTAGACACAACCACATGCTCTTTGAAGACCCTATCAGCTTCCTCGGCAAAATATCACCTAAAATTTCAAAGTATTTAGTGTTTGATGCTTGTTGACTTAATCCTAGGGTTCTATTTACGGTGAACTCTTGATAATTTTTGTCAAATTATATATTTGAATACCTAATACATTAAGATATAATATCTTATTTAAATAATATTAAAATGTCGCAAAATATCATAATATATGTTTAATTAATATGAATCTCATTCAAATTTTAAATATATATTTTTATTTAATGTTTATGATACACGTCAATTATTTTAATATTTAACATATCAAATACGTTAATATGTTTTGATATTATACTTCAAGACTATAGGAACTTACTCAGAGGACTTGAGAGTTACGTTGGCCCACAATGCATCTCATGGACAATGCAAAACTATGTTGGTGCTCGAAGGTGAATTGTATAAAAAACTAGTCATGCACCAAAAAATCATGGGAAGACCATTGATGGAATTGAAGCAATCAACGCTCCCTGGATGGGTTTCCAATCAAAGACCTAATGTTTGATGTTGACTCTTTTGAAGAAAGAGACACACGATCGAAGAACAAGAAATGTGGCGGTAGCTCTGAGAACTCTATCACACTCATAAAAAAATGTGTCGAAGAGTTAGACATTACACAGAAGATCTTGCTTTCATCGAGGAGACCCGAGTTTGATTCTCGACAATGAAATTTTATTTTCTTATTTCTTTTATTTTATAGTTTCATATTTAAACTTTACCTAGGTTTGAGAAGCACTATAATGGATGAGTTCAATAGTATCTTAAATTCAAAATACTCTTATGAACTTGGTTTGAGAGTCACTATAATGATCAAGTTCAATAGTATCTTAGATTAAAAAACTTTTATGAACTTTGAACCTTTAATAGGGTTATGTCATAGATATTTGGTTCAATTTCAACAAGTGAGGTTGAGGTGATTCAAATGGTTAATGTGATAATCCGGTCATTTTCAAGGTCTCTTTTGTTGAACGCCAT
Source organism: Cucurbita maxima (assembly GCF_002738345.1). Taxonomy (NCBI): domain Eukaryota; kingdom Viridiplantae; phylum Streptophyta; class Magnoliopsida; order Cucurbitales; family Cucurbitaceae; genus Cucurbita; species Cucurbita maxima. The sequence goes on along the minus strand of NW_019272020.1, from coordinate 6,662,696 downwards.
CATGGCTGAGATGACTGAGATGAGCACCCAAGTGAGTTTGACAAGGAGGGTCGTAGAGAATCCCACTCCAAGCCAAGCTCATTTTGGGCTTAACAAACTTAAAATCCAAAAACACAAACCCTTAAATGGGAACTGGGATGCTAAGGAATTAAAAAACTTTATTTTTGACGTAGAACAATACTTGAAGGTTACAGGAACTTGCTCGTAGGACCTAAGAGTTACGTTGGCCACAATGCATCTCATGGACGATGGCGCTCGAAGGTGGATGATATAAAAAATGGGTCATGCACCATAAACTCATGGGAAGACCGTTGATGGAATCGATGCAATCGACGCTCCCCTAGATGGGTTGCCAATTAAAGACCTGAGGTTTGATGTTGACTCTTTTGAAGAAAAAACCACACGATCGAACACCTCAAAATGTCGCGGTAGCTCTAAGAACTCTACCATACGACCTGAGAGTTACGGTAGCCGCAATGCATCTCATGGACGATGCAACACTATGATAGTGCTCGAAGGTGAATGGTATATAAAATGGGTCATGCACCATAAACTCATGGGAAGATCGTTGATGGAATCGGTGCAATCAATGCTCCCCGGATGGGTTGCCAATCAAAGACCTAACATTTGATGTTGACTCTTCTGAAGAAAGAGCCACATAATCGAACAGCTCGAAGCCTCGTGGTAGCTCTAAGAACTCTAACACACATAAGGAAGGACGTGTCGAAGAGTTAGACATTAAGAAAAAGATCATGCTAAAACTCTTCAGCGATCTGACAAAAGACTTTAGGACATCCTCACCAAAAATCCATTATCATTTAACGGTTAGGATATCTGGCTTTCATCGAGGGGACTTGGGTTCGATTCTTGTCAATGAAATATTATTTTCTTATTTTATTTTATTTTACACTTTCTATCTTAGATTAAAAAGACTTTTATGAACTTGGTACCTTTGTTAGAGTTATGTTATAGATATTTGGTTCAATTTCAACAAGTGGGGTTGAGGTGATTCAAATGGTTAATGCGATAATCCAGTCGTTTTCGAGGTCTCTCTTGTTGAACGACATCATGGTTGAGATGAGCAGGTGATTCAAATGGTTAATGCGATAATCCAGTCGTTTTCGCGGTCTCTCTTGTTGAACGACATCATGGTTGAGATGAGCACCCGAGTGAGTTTGACAAATTGGGCTGTAGAGAACCGCACCTCAAGCCAAGTTCATGTGGGCTTAACAAACTTAAAATCCAAGAACACAACCCCTTAAATGGAAACCGGGATGCTAAGGAATTAAAAAGATTTATTTTTGGCGTAGAACAATATTGGAAGGTTACTGGAACTTGCTCATAGGACCTAAGAGTTACGTTGGTCGCAATGCCGACAAAAGAGTTACGTTGGTCGCAATGCATCTCATGGACGATGCAAACTATGGTGGCGCTCGAAGGTGAATGGTAAAAAAAAAGGGTCATGCACCTTTAACTCATGGGAAGACTGTTGATGGAATCGATGCAATCGACGCTCCTCTGGATGGGTTGCCAATCAAGGACCCAATGTTTGATGTTGATCCTTTTGAAGAAAGAGCCAAACGATCGAACAACTCGAAACGTCTCGGTAACTCTGAGAATTTTATCACACACATGAAAGGACGTGTCGAAGAGTTAGACATTACCCAAGACATTATAGTAAAACTCATTAGCGATTAGACAAAAGACTCCAAGACAACTACACTTAAAATTCATTGTTGTCCTACCGTTTGTATATTTTGCTTTCACATAGGAGATTCTGGTTTAATTCTCTGAAATTGAATATTATTTTCTTATTTCTTTTTATTTTATAGTTTCATCTTTTGTCACCAATTATATTTAAACTTTGCCTAAGTTTGAGAGGCACTTTAATGGTCAAGTTCAATAGTATCTTAGATTAAAAAGACTTTTATGAACATCGTACCTATGTTAGTGTTATGTTATAGATATTTGTTTCAATTTCAACAAGTGGGGTTGAGGTGATTCAAATGGTTAATGCGATAATCCGGCTATTTTTTAGGTCTCTCTTGTTGAACTCCATCATGGTTGAGATGAGCACCCGAGTGAGTTTGACAAGGAGACTCGAATTTAAATTTTACCTACGTTTGAGAGGCACTATAATGGAAAAGTTCAATGGTATTTTAGATTAAAAAAAACCTTTTATGAACTTTGTACCTTTGTTAGTGTTACTTTGTACCTTTGTTTGTATTACTTTGTACGTTTGTTAGTGCTATGTTATAGACATTTGGTCAAGTTCAACAAGTGGGGTTGAGGTGATTCAAATGGTTAATGTCACTTTATTTGATTCAAATTGTTAATGTGATAATCCAGTTGAACAGTTACTAGTTATTTCCAAGGTCTCTCTTATTGAACGCCAACAAGGCTGAAATGATTGAGATGAGCACCCAAATGAGTTCGACAAAATTGAAATAAAATCAAATAAAATCACTCAAACAAATCAATAAAATTGAAAAAAAAAATTAGCCTTATGACACTTCCTTCAACTCGAAGGGGTGGTAAACCAAGGATTCCTTCCCCCAGGACCCATGATCAAACTCCCAACATGGAAATGATAAGCTATAGAATCATTACAAGAACCTAAATGGATGGGTTACAAACTCACATTACCAATCTCAACAACTGGACGTGTCACCGGCATTAGAAAAACGACCGCATCAGAGCAAGTCATGGGGATAGAAGATCCCGTTGAAGGATGATAGACCAACCGTAATCTTCAGCCCAACGAGCCAAGCTTTTGTAGAAGCAAGAACCCTTGTATTAAAGAAATTAACACCTTCTTATCCAAAATATGTTTTTACATAATAATTTGTGGGTATTTATAGTCTCCCGAGAAAAAAAGTTAGTGCCGGTGATTTAATCTCGATTCTTTAAATCTCCACATAAGACGAAGTCAATTTGAGCATTACAAACTTTATGAAATTAAAATAATAAATAAGTTTTTCTAACCACTCCTGAAATGATGCTTGCAACTTCATCCGCTACTTCAACCGTGCAAATATTTACTTTTAAATCTCCAAATGATCTTAACTCAAACGAATCAGCTTGTAACACATGAAATGACGGTCGAACCTGCCTATCCAATTTTGTAGATGAAGTATGAATGCTTGTTGAATCTTCTTGGCCTTGGGTTGTGTAATAGGTTCAGTTGGAACACCGTGATTCTTATCATCATCCCCCTCTTCAAAAGGATTCGTCCTCGATTCAGAAAAATCATCACCTACATCAAAAGAACTCAACTCAGTAACATTGAAAGTAGAATGTACACCGTGATTCTTATCATCATCCCCCTTTTTAGGATTCGTCCTCGAATCAGAAAAATCATCACCTACATCAAAGAGACTCAACTTAGCAACATTGAAAGTAGAATGTATTGACAATTCTATAGGAAGATCAATTTTATTGTTCCATGCAATAAAATGAGTCATTTTACTAAATGTCTTAGAGAGCATTTATAGTCAAATAAAGAATTAGGAATTCAAGCTATGTTTAGATCTACAGACACCACTCCCAATTGAAATGAGCTAAAATGAAAATTCATCAATAAAATTATTTACGCTAATTCATTGAAATTTTAAAAAGAAATCAACTCTAAATTTAGATAAGATAGTAAGTTATACTACTTGAATCAGGTGTGGTGAAGGTCGATAAACACGTGATCTTCAAATCTTCAATATTACTCTCTCCCAACTAAGCTATCCCCTGTAACATTGAAAATGAAAATTCGGCAATTTTAAAAAGAAATAATCACTAATTTTAGATTAAATAGTCATAAGTCAAGTTATGTGACTTGAATCACGTGTGGTAAATGTGGATCAAAGAACACGTGACCTTCAGATTTTCAGTCTGACGCTCTCAAAACATAGTCATCCTCACTAATATTTGGAAAAAAAATCATAAATAAAGGTATTTCCACTAATTCATTATATTTTAAAAAAAAATAATCACTAATTTTAGATTGAATAAAGTTATGCAACTTAATGGACTTATGTAACGTAAACCAAGTACGGTGAACGTGGATTAAACATGTAACATTCAGATATACAATCACAACTGAGCTATCCCCGCTAACATTAAAAATCAAAATTCATGTGTAAGGGTATTTTCGCTATTTCATTATTCATTGAAAATTTAAAAATAAATAATAACTAATTTTTTATTGAATAGTTAGCTTATGCAAATGAAAACAGGTGCAGTGAACGTGAAGATTAAACACGTAATTTTTAAATCTTCAATCTAACGCTCTCTCAACTGAGCTATCCACACTAACATTAAAAATGAAAATTCATCAGTAAAGGTTTTTCGCTAATTCATTTTAATTTTAAATATAAATAATCACTAATTTTTAATAAGATACTCAAGTTATCAAACTTGTATAAGGTGCGGTGAACTAGAACACGCTAGGTATTTCCGATAATTCATTGAGATTTCAGAAAGGAATAATGACTAATTTTAGATTGAATAGTCGGGTTATGCAACTAGAATCAGAAGTGGTGAACGTGGAGATCAAACACGTGACCTTCAAATCTTCAGTCTGACGTTCTCCCAATAGAGTTATCCCTAAAAATGAAAATTCAGAAGTAAAGATACTTCCACTAATTCATTATATTTAAAAAAGAAATAATCACTAATTTTAGATTGAATAAGAAAGTTATGTTTTTAGATTGTATGGTCAGGTAATAAACTTGTATCAAGTGCGTTGAACGTGGATAAAACACGTGTGACCTTCAAATATTCCGTCTAACAATCTCCCAACTGAGCTACTCTTGCTAACATTAAAAATGAATATTCATCAATAAAGGTATTAGGTACGCTTCTGGAAATTCAACAAAAGACAGTAGTATTAGACCGAGATGCCAGATTTAAATCTCGCATCTAGAAAATTCAACAAATATTGGAAGACATGTTGAGGGTATATGTGATGGATTTTGCAGAAAGCTGAGATAAGTACCTACACCTCATGAAATTCGCTTATAATAATAGTTGCCAAGCCACCATACAAATGGCCACATACGAGGTTCTCTATGGACGAAGATTTTGATCCCTTATCTTTTGGGAAGGAGGGGGGCAAACGATAACTATTGGGCCAGAGCTAGTGCAAATTACCAACACCGCAGTCCAAAAGATTAAAGCTAGGATACAACCGCACAAAGCCGAGAGAAAAGCTATGTAGACCTAAGGCGCAAGGACATGGAATTGTAGGTAGGGGATCATATATTCCTAAAGGTAGCACCCCATGAGAGAGGTGCTCAGGTGGGGTAAAAAGGGGAAGCTAAGCCTTAGGTTTATCCGTCCCTTTGAGATATTAGAAAGGATTGGATCTGTGGCCTATAGAATTAGACAATGCCCAAATTTGTCTACAGTACATAATATCTTTCATGTATCCATACTACGGAAGTATACCCTAGATACTTCGCACGTACTGGCTCATGAAACTCTCTCCTTGAGAGATGACCTAACGTATAAAGAAAACCCGATTCTAACAATAGACAAGAAAGTCAAAAGATTGAGAAACAAGAAAATCGCTCTTGTTAAGGTCCTATGGAAGAATCATAGAGTAGAAGAAGCAACTTGGGAAACAGAAGGCAAATAAGAACCTTGTACCCTGACCTATTTTAGAATAAGCACTTTCGATGACCGAAAGTTTTCAAAGGAGAGGAGAATTTGCAACACTCAAGGTCTCCAATAAGAGACAGTGTCTAATCCTTACTAGGTTGTATCTAGAAGCAAAGAACAAGTAGAATTGAAAAAACATTGAGAAAATGGTACTTTTTCTAATTTTTATAAACTTCCTGAATCATTAATTTTTTTATAGAATAATAATTACAAGGTGCTTAAAAAAGGAAGGCTACGATCGGAGAAGACTTTTCTGGCCGAAGATTCAGAAAAATAAAGAATGAAATTATAGAAATTCTAGAAATTCTAGATGTTTCGTTAGTGGAAAATTTGTCTATAAATTATGAATTAGGGTAGACTATTAGGGGCAAGAAGCAAGCTTGTTCCTGGACCTTCTAAATAAGTTTATGCATAAGTTTGGTGAAGGAAAGAGGTCCTCCTAGTGCTAGTAGGTTTACACACAAATCAGTCCATGTTAGGTTACCCTCTAATGTTTTCCTAAGCTAAAACCTCAACTCTTAAAGCCTAACCCAAGACATTATGTATAAACCTAAGTTCATCAATAATCCATGTACCAAGTACCTAGAACTATGTGAATAACATGCTAAATAAGTTGCTAGGATCCATACCCACAAGTAACCATTATCTGCCATTACGATGTGTACTAAAAGGCCCCTATTCCTCTTTAGGTAGGATATCCTGCAATATGTATCATGAGCTGGATGTTATGATAGACCTACCTTTCCCATCAGCTAAACGAGATGTTCTGCACCACGATTTACCAGTAGGATTACATGATTATGACGACACCACTCATGTGTTCATGGGGAGAAAATTGAAGGTTATTTTAGGGGAAGGTTTTCAGGATCAGTATATGATACATGACACAATGACCTCTTAGTTCTAAGATCCTAAAAACATAACAAGAAGTAATATCCTAGCTTAAGGTCGCGATTAAGAACCTACTAGTAGGCTACTTACTAAGTTTTACTCACTCCATGTTTATCATTTTTTTTTCAAGTAACTAATAGTTGGTCGTGGATGAGAGTAGACTTTGGAGTGCGGGCCATGGACTAAACTCTTTTTTTAAAATAGTATTTTTTGTTCTTCTTTTGAGTCTGCTTCTTATTTTGTGTTTGTAACGAGTATGTATATGTAACACCCCAAACATGAAGAAAATTAGCTCCCATAAGATTAAGTCACTCATGAAAGACCCAAAGGACAGAAAGGAAAAAAATTAAAGTTTTAAGCAAGAACAAGGGACTTAGTCAATTGAGTACCCTAACAAGTGATTTCAAGGAGTTGAAAGGCTTTTTAAAAATGATTGGAAAGGAAAAAGTAAATGAAAAGGGCAAAAAAGTCATTTTATCAATTATAAAAAATCTTTCCCGATTTGTAATTCCTTATCTAGAAGGAATCTCAAGATTCAAAATAAGGGGGAAATGACCAAAAAAACAATGAGAAATTTGTAGAAAAAAAATAATAAAATATTCAAAAAAGTGGAAAATTACCAAAATACCCCTGAAAGAATGGATAATTAGAGAAATGCCACTCTAATTATTATCAGAGCATCTACCGTGACCATCCGAGAAAAATCCTTCGAACGTAAATCTCAACGATTAGATCTCCTCCAAAATTTGATATGATCTAGAACAAACATGCACGAATCATCACATCCAACGATTAGTATTCATAGCCAAGGTCGGTAAGGCTATGATCGGAGTTGATATCTCTGAAAAATTATCCAGAAAGTTCGATCTCTAAATAACGAAGATTTTAGAGTTCTCAATGTCGGTTTAAGCTCCTCCTATAAAGTCTGAAGTAGGAGCAACAATACGAAATAAGAATTGAGAAAGGTTGAGTCCCTAATCGAAGACAATAAGCGTTTAGATTATGGGCCTCCTACTCTTAGATTTCTTCCAAATTTGAGAGCAATCCTCCACCATTTCTCTTCGAACTTCTAAATAACGAAGATTCTGGAGCTCTCAATGTTGGTTTAAGCTTCTCCTATAAAGTCTGAAGTAGGAGCAACTATACGAAATAAGAATCGAGAAAGGTTGATCCCCCAATCGAAGGCAATGAGCGTTTAGATTATAGGTCTCCTACTCTTAGATTTCTTCTAAATTCGAGAGCAATCCTCCACCATTTCTCTTCAAACTTATTACAGTTTTTCAACAAGATTACCCACAAGTTCTATGGCGGAATAGAGTGTTGAAAGTGTCCAGAAACCATTTCCCCAATTCAATCTGCCATTGAAGAACTTCAAGAAAAACTTGAAAATCCAATCCGAGGATACATGATGACTCGTCGAGCAAAAATGGTTCCAATCAGTTTCTGCACCTTCAAGGAATGCTTCCATAGATGACCACGAAGAAAAATAACCTCGAGAGCGTGTTGAATTAATAAAGGAAATAGGTTTCAAAATTAAATTAGGGATAAGAGTCGAATTCCTATCTACGATCTCTTTTCCTTCAAATTAAGGATTCCTGTAGCTTCAGAGGAAGAAGTTGAGTATGAAGGTGTTAATATAACACATGCGGAAGCAATTTGAATCTTAGGAACTTTTAGAACGTCAATTATAGTAAATAACTAGCATGTTTATAAGTATTAAAACTTAATGAGTTTGAATACTAACCTTTTGTAGTTCAAATTCCTTTTTCCTCACGAACCGGTTTTGAACCACCACTAGTGTCTTCTCCACTATTCTCCGGCCTTAGAACGGGATTGTGGAATTCAGTGAGTGACTAAACTTGGGAGGGATTTTGTATATACGAAGAGAGTGTTTGTGAGAGATTTTTCTCATGGTTTTTCATCAATAAGAAAATCTTTCATGTATTATGATCACTCTATTTATAGAGTCATGTTTCCATGTTCATGCAAATTTGAGATCACCAAATTTTGCACTCAAAATTCCACTCAAATGTTTGGGATTATGTGACAAGCATGCATGCTTCAGTTAACCAAATTTTGACACTCAAAATTCCACCCAAATTTGTGGGGTTTATTTAGCAAGCATGCAAGTTTGGTTAAACCAAATTTTGACACCTCAAAATTCCACTAACATGATTTTTCCATTAAATGAAGTCAACATGTTGACTTTCTTCATATTGATTTAATAATCAATTTGAATTATTAATTTCAAATTAAAGTAATATTAAATGATTAATTAAACTATTTAATTAATATTTAATATTAATTCAAATGACAATCCCAATTAATTCCTGCTCATATTTGATTAAGATATTAAATCTTATTTAAATATCTAAGATTCTCTCTTTTTGTTTAATTCGTAAATAAAACAAAAATGCGGTTAAATATATCGTATATATGTAGCGCATTCTCCCTAATTTGAATTTGAACACTTCGAACTCACTCGTCACACTGTTCTATGGTTTAGTCCGATATGAGCTAGCAGAGGGACCTAATGGACCTATACATCATGGGCTCCAACGATCCAAGATTAACCAGTTAAACTCATTAATCTTGTTAACCAACATTCGTTAACTACTAGGACATTCCACTATAGCCTAGTAGTTGCACTCGCCTCACTATAGATATATTTTTGTCCATTTGATATAACCATGATTAGTAAGTCGATCCTTCACAGGTTGTAAATAACTATAGCTGGGTCAATTTACCGTTTTACCCCTAAAGTTACTTCTTGTTTCTTATGTCTCACTGATCCTCTAATGAACAATTGGTTTGTGGTCCAACCAGTAAATCGGATCCTTCTCAGGCCAATGAGAGGGTGGGAACCCTTGTTCAAGACCTAGAGTCAGTATTTAAGGGAACTACCTCTCTTCTATCCCTAAAAGTGGGTAGGAGTGAATTCCATCTTGCACCCTACGTCCCCAGGCATTTACCCTCTTACCCCTAAAATGGGAGGCCTATTGAGTCGGCAAACTTGAGCCACTCTCACCCATACAAATCTAAGGATAATTTCAAATAAACAGGAGTTCATGGTTAGCTCACGACTAAGATCGAGTTACCTAGGTCATCGAATGAAAAGAAAATCAGTCTCAACAGTAAACGACATTATAAAGTGAGAGTGATTTTCTTCATGGTCCGATCTTATACAATACTCATTGCATAGGATGCCCCCATGTCTCCACATGTACAATTTTAGTGATCACATTGTTTATATCATATACAAAAGTGGGCCACATTCATAGTGTTTCCAGAATAAGGTACTCAGCCTTATCCTTATACTATAGATCATATTGACTATATACTTAAACTTGATCCACTCATATGTCTCTACATATAGTTCAAGTAATCATACTATAGCTAGAGTGTCCTTAGTTTATTGGATTTAGATTAATGATCGTAAAGTTCACTTTATTAATAACAATCTTTACTGAATAAACAACAATAATAACTTTATTGAAAATATAATATGTTTTTGTTTACAAACTATGAGTTTTAGGACATAAAACCCAACAATTATAACATACCATGTATATCATATTTGATTTTTTATTATAGAATATTTGTCTTCTAATACAGCTCACCATAGGTATCATGTTTGTCTTTTATTATAGGCTCTTTTCATTTATTGTTATTCCCCTATCCTTTATAATTTATTTGATTACTTGAGAACTTCATTTAGATGTGGTAGTTTCAGCAAATACATGAGATTATAAAACGTAAGGTAATGTGCTTATCAACCATGTGAAGTTAACATGACAATAATAATAGGTTCTAAAGCACAAAAACATGTGGATAAATTTCAAATATTGAGGCGCATAAAAGATATGGACCAGCAACTAATATTGATAGATCCACTACAAGGCATTTGGTCTAGTGTATGATTCTCGCTTCGGATGCTAGAGGCTCGAGTTTGATTCTCAAAATGCCTCCAACAATTATATCAAATTGAAGCATGCAATATAATAAGATTTGAAATAGGTTTTTTAAACCTTCAAGAAGTAATTCAAATGGATATTTGGAAAGAAAAAAAAAATTATATTTAATTATAATTTACAAGTGTCTTTATAACATGTTAATTGAAGAGAGCAAACAACAAGAATAAACAAACAAAGGAAATTTGTGTATGTATGATTCTCTTCAAATCTCGGAAACTATGAGGATTCCTCTCCTTTCTTGACATCAAGACTTATTTTTTCGGGACTTGGACCATAAAAAGACATCTACTCTTACTCCTACTCCCTTCTCTAAGAATCAACATAGCATAATCATTCCATGAAGGCCGAGGTAGTCTTATAAAAGAAGATGAGGGTACCACTTTCTATTGTAGAATTTTTATGTGAATAGAGAATGAACCATATTCTTGGGAGATAAGATAGAGCCTCGAGCGTAACTTCAAAGGCATTACACAAATTGTTCTATGATATTTTTTCTAGGAACTCTTTGTTATGTTGTATGCTGAAGGTTTCAGGAAAGGGACACAGATTCTCTATTGCACTAATCTCCAAATAGAAGTTTTACCTAGGTCATTTGTCATCACAATTCTTTTAAGGAAGATGCGCCCAAATAACTGGTGAACAATAACATTTAAAGAAGTTTCAAAGAGCAAGAAGAGGATTGTGTTAGAAGTTGCCCTAGGTAAAACTTCTTTAAATGTCTTAGTCAATAATGACCTCATAATGAGGAGTCTCTTGGACAACAATAGCATATGGATAACAAATGTCTTAGCCAATTGTGACGGTCATGATTGCTCAAGGCGTGTCGCCTAAATAACCGGTAAACAATAACATTGCCCAAATAACAACCTTGGACAACAAATCGTTTATAAGAATGGCTGAGACATGCAACATGCAACCACGGGCAACACGCCTTGGGTAATCATTACTGTGACATATGCCCCCACACAATTTATTGGATGAGGCTAACTATAGGTCTCTCGATGCGCTTCCAGCTGATCTCATAATGAGGAGTCTCTTCCAACCTACTAGGTGCTGTTGAAAATCACTTCTCGGTTTGTTGAGTCTTCATGTCTTCTCTATTCGTGTCTGAACTCTTTATTTTTCTTGAAATTATTGTGGTTGACGCTTCCGACTGACCCTTCTCTTCATCCGTCTAGATGATATTTCTGTGTGAACATGTGTTGCTTCAGTGGTTATTTTTTTTTCCCTTCTTTAGTATCGAACCTTGTTTTTGTCTCTCCTGGTGGGGATAAATCCATTATCAGAACTTGTTTTGCATTGTGGTGTTCATGTAGTGGCAACAAGGTTTCTATTGAGGTTGGTTCACACGAGCTCCCCTTTTCAATTACAACAATAGCAGCAAGCGTAGATTCATCATGGCTATGATTCTTTCTCAACTGTAGTATCGACATAATTTTTAACCCTCTTGGTTGATGGATGTTTTTCTGAATGATCGTCGGGTTAGACTCCGTTACTACTAGACATTTTACTAGGGGCATGTAAATGACTTTGTGTTTCAGCAGGACGTTCATTCCTGACATAACGTCAAAGTCATCCATGTCAACTATCACTAAACAATTTGCCTAGTCCAAGGTTCTAGCTTGATTAGAGTTCTCATTGTGACTCTTAAGATAGACAAAGCTTCCAATTTGACGGCGTTCATCTTTCCTGTATCTTGATGCCAAAGGATGTTAAAATATTTTGCATTGGTCTCCATCATGTTGTGGGTGGCTCTAGTGTTGACAATGGTGTTCCTTACTTTATGTTTTATCCAGACCTCGACATACATAATATATATATATATATGTTCATTTAACTATAAGACGTATGGTCCATGAAAGAATTGTAACTCTTATACTCATTAATATTATAATGGCTACTACCTAAATTATAACCTTACGTTGATAATTGATGTTTAATTAGCCAACCTTAAATTTGCAATCATTGTGAAGTGATTGAAATTACAATGGAAGTAGTTTAAACTCCTAGTACCTTAAATGAAGTTGGTCTCTTCTAATAAAACACGAATTTTTCTTTAATATCATTAATACAATTATGCTTCATATTGAACCTACCAAACATGAAACTAAAATTGGGTTCAATTTAACTCCATTTTATTGTCATCTTGAATGACGTGTAGGATATATTCTTGATTTACCTTGATATTTCATATTAGTTAAGCTTTTTGCAAAATCACAATTAGACAACAACAAAGATGAACTTGGGTCTGTTTATTATTTTAAAGAAATTTTTTTTCTCCATCTTATTCCTAATAACTCTTCAACTAAATTCATATTATGCTAAGAAAAAAAAAAAATTTACTCGCAAGAAGTAAAATATGCAACTTTAACTAAAATTTCATCGAAACACATTTTATTGCCATACAACATAGATAACAATTATAGACTTCAAACAAAAACTAGAGTAGTTGTGTTGAACGAGATAGAAACTCTAGTGTTCATCCATAATATACAACCACTACCTAAATTATGACCTATAAATTTGAAAACATAAGCTGTAGTTGAAAATTACATAAAACAATCTCCTAAATCCAAGAACTTGTATCCAATAATCCTAAAGATAGTATCTAACATAGAGTAATTGAAGCTTCACATGAAGTAATTTAAAGTTCCAGTTACTTAACTAAAGTTTATCTTGTCTTTAATGAAACATGAGTTGCACTTAAGTTCATGAAATGTTTACAGACTCCAACTCTGAGTACTATTAATGCAATTATATTTCATATGAGTTTGTCATAAATCAAACTATGGTACATTCAATACAACTTCATTTTCTTGTCATAGGAAGAAAAATAGAAGAATTAAATCAAACAAACTGATGAATTGAGCCGAACCAATCCAAACTGATTAGTTTGATTCATTTGTTGGGTTGTAGTTTATTTGAACACTTGCATATAATAACAATTCAATATTACATGCCTTACTTACAAGTAAAATACTAGACCATCAACTTTTTGTTTTTTAGTTCAACAACCGCTCAAGAAAATAAATTTCAAACTTAGAGAGAAAAAAATATATTGAGAAAGAGTTAAAAATGTTGCAATTTTTTCGAAAGGGCATTTGGTCTAGTGGTATGATTCTCGCTTAGCCTTAGAGAAAACAATTCAACAACCTAGTGTATATTCTTCTATCTTAATCTTCAGAAACCAAAAATTAAGGCAATTAAAACTATAATGATGATGCTTTTTTAATATCATTTTATCTTTTCCATTTTCAATAGGCATGCCTACCTAAATTCTAACTTTCGATATTTGCTTTACTTGTGTACTCCACCATATGTGTCTCAAATGGAACTTTCAAACTAAAACTTACACTATTTTCTTCTCTCTACAGTAATTGTCGTAAACCCTATGTAAATAATTTAATAGCGGTCTAGATCTAAAAGATATAATAACAATGATTGCTCATTGATTTAATTAACAAAGAAAATAAATGAAATAATGATGATACATTCCATAAAAAACTTAATATATAGCCCATAATAAAGGCATTTGGTCTAGTGGTATGATTCTTGCTTTGGCCACATAGGTCATCTGTTGGCACAATCCCTTTAAGGAAGATGCGCCTAAATAACCGATGAAGAAGTTTCAGAGAGCTATAGGTTCAAACCGCGCACACTAAAAAAAAAACCCTTACCTTATCTATCATCAGGCAGGTTTTTTGTATCATATATAGAGATAATTATTATGAAAAAGAAATTCCACGAGTGTGACTTAAATATCCTTTCTTTGTTCTATCAGTCATGCTATTTGAATAGCCTGAAGTTATCATAGCCTCTCCACTAGTTCTGAAGACTCCTATGGCAACAATGTGCTCCAATGAAAGAGATTAGACCCTTTCCTGAACCAGAACCGGACACAAAACGCCGAGGTAGAAAGTAAGTCATCATAGCCTCTCCACTAGTTCCGAAGACTCCTTTGGCAACAATGTGCTCCAATGAAAGAGATTAGACCCTTTCCTGAACCAGAACCGGACACAAAACGCCGAGGTAGAAAGTCGAAAGCGAGCTCTTTTCGCGTATACGCAATTTCGAAGCCCAATTAGCTCACGGACTGTTTCCTCAACCCTTGCGAGTATGAGTGCTTGGTAAGAGAGAATGTCAAATGAGAAAGACATTCGATTATGGCAACATTCGCAACTACCAAAGTGCACTAAACCTAGTAGAGATCTTCGACCTAACGATAATGAAACTTCAAACCCATTTAATCAATCCACTTTGTACCTTATTGTTGACCGAACCGGTTGCACGCCAGGCCCAAATTCTCTCTGAGTCACCCGGAGACGAAATTAAGATCAGATTTGAAGTTTACGAATCAAAGAGAAAATGGATCTGAGTTATACACGCTCTCATTTTCAAAAGATTCGCTTGGCTACGGTACTTTATTCAGGATGTGCAACAATATGGTCATCTCTCAGCAGTGTATAGAGAATTCATTGATCATTTCCTTGGCGGATAACACAAATGAAATCGATTCCCTGACCGCTCATCTTATGAGTCCATTCTTATCTTGTTGGTTTGTTGTACTATTCTATTCCTCTCTTGATTGATAGAAAGACATTCGACAGCTGGAAGGATCTATCGTGAGGGAACTTTCCTTTTCATCGTAGGCAAAGATAAAGTGGGAGCTGCGTATGTCCACGGTGATCAAGGTAGAGCGACTCCTTTTTTAAAAGAAGTTGGTTTTATCGAAACTATTAAATCCGCTTTCGTTAAAGAAAAATAGGAGTCCTTGGTTTGGCCAATGTCGATTCGTATGGCAATGCGGACTCGACTCAGGATGAGGATTCCGCTTTTCATACTGCTGCTATGAGCTGAAAGAGCTGGTAAGCTATCTCGTTAAAAGAAAAGAAAAAGCACATACGGGTTGACCTCGTTACAAGGGGCGGGGGCTAACCAAAGAAGGTTAGTCGAACTAGGTTAGGACCCTTGATCCGGTTCAGCAAGGTTCTTCCATGTGAGAATGTATGCGTATCGGTATCCTCTTTTTGTTTATATGTTTGGAGAAACCTGCTAAGCCCACCTTTCTTGCCTAGTGTGATTCAATCTTTCAGCTCAAACTTTCCTCTTGTCCGACGGAAAAGAGTACGACAACCTTTTCCTTTTCTTGCCCGAGCCAAGGGATCATTCAGTTTCTACCAAAAAGTTTGCTATCTATTAGTTGTCGTAATCGAATGTATTTCTCATTCATGTTAGCTCCTCCAAGAGCTTCCTGGTCCGTAGTAAACGAAACCTTGGACTTCTATTGGACTTATAACATTGCCTGGTGAGCTTGCCGTTGAGGGTTGGCCTTACAGAAGATCGAGTTGCCTTTCTTTCCTTGCCTTCTATGCTTTCCCGCTTATCGCGTAATTAGCCAACTAGCCAAAGAGAGAGGGAGAGGGATCATGTCAATCAATTTGTATATGCATTTTGTCCGTTCTGTACTTGCTTGCTTAGCTTTCTTAGCCAACATCTCTAGTTTCCCCCAAACCAAGAGGTCCGCTTATCCATACCCAACAGTCACACTTTCAACTAAAAGACTGATTTTTTTCATAAAGTCGGTTCATAGATCAAGAAAGAATAAAGCTGCTTATAGGGACGGCTACGCAATACGTCTTTTCATACTCGCCTTTTCTTTAACCCTGCTATCAACCTAGCCATTCTCGTTTGTTGCTTTAAGGGGTCTCCCCACTGTAGATTACTCGGATTGGTTCTCGGGTCCCTGTGCCAAAAAGTATGGGCGAGTTTGGTTTGAGTGTTCCGATTGGGTGGATCCATATGCTCCGGGGGGGTGAGACGAGGTGTAGGGCATCTGTTTTGGGTATGTTGTCTGCTAAAGGTTTTAGGAAAGGGGTACAAATTTTCTACATAGGTCATCTGTGGTCACAATCCTTTTAAGGAAGATGCTCCCAAATAATCGGTGAACAATAGCCTTTAAAGAAGTTTCAGAGAGCAAGAAGAGGTAGAATAGAGAATAGGAGTGAGTCGTGCAAGGAAGAAGGAACTAGTAGGTTTAATTTGGTTCATTTGAACTAAAAAACGAACCAAAATTTTTCAAGCGAACCCAAATTTAAGACTCACTAGCCTGAAAGTCATATGTGGTAAAAAAAAAAAAAAAAAACCTTCCGGGCCCAACCCTTATTCGCAGTCCGCATCCAACCATTTCTTTTTCAACCTACACGTATGCTCCAAGCCGAACTCACGTAACTAGTCAGAAGATACAGCCCACAACTGAACAGAAGACAAGTGTCACAATCGCACTCTTGCTCTAGTGAGACAATGATTATGTGACATTTGTTCTAATCCAATGAATAAGTCAATCATGCAAAATTTAGACTGAATGAACAATAGCAGTGTATGCTCGAATCACGTTTAGAAGAAATATTTTAGAAAACGTGAGCGAGGAAATACGCTAAAAACAATTTCAAATAGAGCAATGTTATAAGCTAAAAGTGAACAAACAACAACTGGTCACGTTCTCCTATAGTACATTTTGGGATATTTTAGTTCTGATGGGTGTAGATATGATTTTGAGGACTAATCATACACCCCGTATTGGTACAACAATAATAGTAAAGGCCTATCTAAGATGAAAGCAAGTAAAAGATGTTTGGAATGAGCATGTCACCATGAACCACAAATCGTTTACAAGAATAGCTAAGACATCTAACATGCAGCCACAGACAACACGCCTTGGCTAATCATGACCGAGACATCTGCCCTTACACAATTTGTCAATATCTCTATCAACCGGCTCTTCATAAACTCAACGTTGTAGGATGAGGCTGACTTTAGGTTTCGCGACGCGCTTCTAGCTGATCTCAGTATTAAGGAGTCTTTTCCAACTTATTAGGAGCTGTTGAAAATCACTTCTCGGTTTGTTAACTCTTCAAGTCTACTCTGTTGGTGTCTTTCCTACTTTCTTTGCTTGAAACTTTTTCTTCTTTGCATGACATCATACCACCTGCTTCTACTTGATGTTTTCTTGGTCAGAATAATAATGTTTCAAGTTACTGACGTGGACAATAGGGTTAGTCTATATCCATAAGAGAAATTGGATCTTATATGATGTCTTCCTAATCTTGTGGATAACTTTGACTAGTCCATAGAATTTTCGCACCAGTCTTTGGTTCTTGTTGCTTTGAACTCAAAGTTGATCTGACCTTAACTTATCATAACTCTCTATTTTCTTTGAAATTATCATGGTCGACCCTTCTCTTCATCCGTATGGTTGGTATTTTTGCGTGAACATGTGTTGCTTTAATGGTTTGTTTTTGTCTCCCTTCTTCAGTAGAGGTGTTGGCTTGGTGTCTTTACCAAGCATTTGAGTGATCACTGACAAGAGCCTTTGCATGTCAAATAAACCCGACTGTGAACATGTCATTTTGCTATTTGTAGAATTAAACTAGCTCAAGCTGAGCCGCATTACTATAAAATAATGTTGTAAAATTAAAATGAGATTGAGAAAACAATACCACATTAAATATAAAATAAAATTAAATATAAGACGGTGGTGTTCAAACTTATCCAAACAAAATAAAAGTGTTTGGGATAGAATTACAAAAAAAAAAAAGTACAAAAAAACTCAAACACAAAGACAAACTAACGCGCATAACCCCATCTGTGAGTGCACAACCTTTGAAGGCTCCCTCATACGAACCCATCCAAAATAATCACACCTGTGACCGCATCTCCAGACTTTAAACTTCTAGTCTAAACATGGTTTGTCACCAAAGCTTTAGAGTTTAATCTATCTTTACAAAAATATTTTTCTCTTAATTTATAATTAGTCATAAAAAGAAATAATTAGGTACAAATTTGGTCTAGAATTCAAAACTTTCAAATCTTACGGTTCCTTAACCAGATTCAAATCCAGATTCTTGAACTCCTAGTACCTTAAATATAGTTGGTCTCCTCTAATAAAATAGAAACTTCTTTTAAGATCTTTAAATTCTTATAGACTCCAGGCTCAATATCATTAATACAATTATTCTTTATCTTAAACACGACAAACATGAAACTAAAGTGCGTTCAATTTAACTCCATTTTATTATAATCTTGAATGATGTTTAGGGTATATTCTTGATTCACCTTAAAGTTCTTGTGACATGACGGTTCATATTAGCTAAACTTTCTGCAAAATCACAAGTTAAAAAACAACAACGATGAACCTAAGTCTATTAGTCATTTCAAAGACAATTCCTTTTTCTATCTTATCCATAATAATAGTTCAACTAAATCCATATTATGCAAAGAAACAAGTTTACGACTCATAAAAACAACTACCTAAATTATGTCCTAAAAATTTGATAACATAAGTTGTAGTTGATAATTACACAAAAATTTCCCTAAATTCATGAATTCGTGTCCAATTAGTTAATCCTAAAGATTGTAACTAGCATATAGTAATTGAAGCTCCACTTAAAGTTCCCCAAAGTTTATCTCATCTTTAATGAAACATGAATTGACCATGAAATGCTTATAGACATTCTCTCATAATTGCACTAAAGTTCATGAATTGCTTATAGACTCCAACTCCGAGTACTATTAATGCAATTATGTTTCATATGAGTCTGTCATAAATGAAACTAAGGTGCATTCAATACAACTTTATTTTCTTGTCATACGAGACAAAATAGAAAAATTAAATCAAACAAACTGATGAACTGAACCGAATCAATCCAACCTAAATTGATTTAGTTTGTTTCTTTTGTTGGGTTGTTGGTTTATTTGATAACCCTTTTATATTATAACAATTCAACTTTTTGCACCGTGGAAGAAAGTATATCAATACATCCTATGGTCTCCACCCCTAGGTTGCACCGTGAGACTTCCACGTAACATGGGAGAAGAAACAACACAAACTCGAGAAATGGATAGGATTTCTAGGTCCATTCCCAACTATGACTTTTTCATTCGATAGCATTGTTGGGGCTGATCTCTAAGGTCTGAAAATGGTGGGTCATACTTACGAAGAATTACTAGGAGTTAGTATATTCTTGACCAAAGTGGCAATGACTAAAATAGTAAAAGAATAAAGAGTTATTCTAGGATTAGTGTTTAAGTCAAGAATGTCTTGGTTTAGTAAAGGAGTGAGTGACTGCCCTTCGGTAGAAGTTACTCTGATTCACTAAAGTATCATTGCAAATTAATAACTTTTGGGTACATTATTACATTTACTAAACATGATTGGATTAAAAAGGATTAAGTCAATTCACTAATAAAATTTTCTTTATATCATAACATGACAAGCTCAATAGTACAATTACTCGCTTATGAGAAATTAAATGGCGACAATTATGACACCTAAACACAATACTTGTAATTGATGATTTAAGGTTTGTTTTAACTGAGGAATGTCCTCCAAACCCCAGCTCAAATGCGAACCGAACAGTTCGGGATGCCTATGACAGATGAACAACGGCAAATGACAAAGCCCGAATGTACATTTTAGCCAGCATATCTGATGTTTTGGCTAAGAAACACGATGTTGTGGGTACTGCTAAAGAGATTATGGAATCTTTGAAAGGGATGTTTGGACAACCATCCTTCTCCCTTAGAAATGACGCCATAAAATACATTTACAACTGACGTATGAAAGAAGGGACCTCAGTTAGAGAACATGTCTTGGACATGATGGTCCATTTCAATGAGGCAGAAGTAAATGGAGTTGTCAATGATGAGAAGAGTCAAGTCAGTTTTATCATGGAGTCTTTCGAAGAGCTTCCTACAGTTCTGCACGAATGCAAACATTGCTGTTCTTCTTAATGAGTTACAAACTTACTAGTCCCTCCTAATGAACAAGGGACAAGTAGGAGAAGCAAACATTGTTGTCTCTAAAAAATTAATACGAGGATCATCCTCCAAAAATAAGACTAGTCCTTCAACTTCTAAAAATGTTTCGATAAAGAAGGGTAAGAGGAAAGATAAGATTCCTACTGACCGCAAATGCAAGGTTAAAAATGTAGATAAAGGAAAATGTTTTCATTGCAATGAAAACGGGAACTAGAAAAGAAACTGCCCAAAATACCTTGCAGAGATGAGAGCCAAAAAGACACAATAAGGTAAATATGATTTACTAGTTGTAGAAATATATTTAGTAGAGTATAATAACTCAACTTTGGATACTAGATTCAGGGGCGACTAATCATATTTGTTCTTTTTTCGAGGAAAATAGCTCAAAATATCTTGCAGAGATGAAAAAAATCTTAGTTTGTTTTGACGAGGTTGAGTGTATTAAAAGTAATATAATAGATTAAGATCAGTGAATTAGGGATAAATATATAAGAGAGCTAAGAGTATCCTAAATTGAATTTAATTATATTTGTAGTTATCTATTAAACTTGATAGGTAGAGACAACTATGGAAACACTATTTCCATACAAGAATTAGATTCATAAAAATAATATATGTTGATCCGCAAGTTAGAGTTTAAGAGGAAGAAGGAGGTGTACCATAAGTCTATATAAAGGGGAAGATAGTAGATAGTTTGTCAAAAGAAAAGCATAACAAAGCAGTAGTATTGTCAAAGTTTCTTAATAGATAAGAGTTACATCATCCATCAAAGTTAAAGTTGAATATTGTGGTTTGAAAACAAGGAGATGGTAACTTTGGAAGTTTTGAACTGTGATTTACCAAAGGAACTTCTTCGGATATTTTTAGAGTTTGCTTTGAGAGTGATTGCCAAGAAGATCAAATCCGAGCTGAAGTTGAAGGCTTTTGTGTTTGCTAGCTTCCAGAGCTTCCTTGATGGAGTCCTTTTTAGCATTATAGTGGAGGTGTGGTCCAAAATCAATGGCATATGGGCTGCTCAAATCTATGAAGCATTCGTTTTCATGCCACATGATGCCCTTGGGAATGCAAATCTTACAAGCTTTGTGAAGCCAATTAACTCTCTCCCCCTGCATAATTAACTCTCTCCCCCTCCATACTCTATATGAATTGGATGATGCATACTTCTATATGCTCTCTCATCCATCAATCAAATAAACTTAATTACCTATATCTCTTTTACATCCTCCCTCCACCTTGGCCCAACTCCAGCACCCAGTCGACAATCTGATTCACGAAAAAAGCTGTCCACAACCAAAACTAACTCGATCCACAACCCAAATAGACCTAATCCACCACCTAACCTAACCCATAATCCAACTCGACCCATGACCCATGCCTCGACCCAACCCGTGACCCGCACCCTTCTCTAACGTCAGCTCCTTTTGGTTTATTTGGATGGATGGCATAATTTGTACCTAGTTCAAAAATTTTAGATCCTTTCTACCATTTTTTTTTAAAGCCATTTTGACACTTTTAGATGTGTTGAGGTCAGTATGAACACTGTTCGGTCAACTTGAATTACCCTTTAAGTAAAAGTAGATTTAATTGATACTATTAGATGAATTAAATCAATTAGTATCACTAAACTTGATGTCGTATGCCCATATAGGTTGAATTGGACTGCAAAGGACAGAAGTGAGCTAGCACTAAGGATAAATTAGTGACTCTGTAATGACACTTAATTACTGCTTACCTAGAGTTACTACCCTCATCATAACATAATGATTTTGTGCAGATATAAGCGTTTAAACTTCGTCATTATAAACTTCAACTTAAACACTACCATGGACTTAGGTGTTCGAAAACATCTTAAAAGAATGCAACAAAATACTAAAAGAAATAAATAAGCATTTAAAACATCCTATTTGACATAAGTCTAAGAAAATAAAAGTAACTACGCTATGCATGTGTCATGGTCTCGTTGCGATGTCGTCATCATCCGTATAAGGATGCCTTGTGTAAAGACAGGACTGACTCGATGACTCAAAAAATATGGCTAAATTTTTTGCGAAATAAAACAAACCAAATTTAAAACATAACAAACATTATATGTACATTATATTTAAAACACAACATACTTGTTAAAACACAAAATAAGGAACCAACACAAAATATTTTAAAACAAAAGGGTTGAGAACGGCGGGTGAGGCTTGTCTATGGCACTTGCTCCAAAGTCTACTCCCGACCTCGAACAACTCCGTATTACCTAAAAAAAGTTTTGAATAAGGAATGAGTATAAAAACTCAATAAGTAGCCTACTTGTAGTCTTTTAATCGTGTCTTTGATATGTTAAGGTACCACACTCCTTTTCTTGTTCTTGTGGTTGTAGTAAGTATTTATTCACTCTATTCTTGTTCTTGACTTGGGGTTCTTATCATGATCTATCCTAAGGCCCTTGGTTCTTAGATTCTAAAACCTTGGTTATCCTGTAAGGACCTTAATACTATGGTTCTTTGTTCTTGGTTCTTGGGTCTTTGTCTTTAGAACTTGGATTTTGATCCATTTTCTAATCCGGGATGTTTTTCTTGTTCTTGGTACTTTCTAGGTTCTTTTTCTGTTTTTTTGTTCTTAACCCAAGGCACTTCCTCTAGGATTTACAACACTAACCATGCACCTGATAACCTGTGCCCAAAGATTCCTGAGTTCCAAGTGACATAGTCTAATCCCACATCTTAGGATTTTTCCTTCGATAGGTTCTGAAAACCTATGCCCAAGGCTTCATGTGTTCCAAGCGGCATAGTCTAAAAACTTCAGTCTTGAGGAATTTCCTTTAGGCGTTTATTGAGTTCTAACTTGGTTTAGGTTCCAAACTTACTCTAATCAACTTGAACTCATGAACATACCTTCTTCTTCTAAGGATTAAGCCTTATAAAAAATATCAAATCATTTGGAGCATGTATAGACCTTGAATTATCATAAGTAGTCCTAGGGGCATTTTGGTAATTTTACCCCTAATTCTTGGTTTTGCTACTTAACGTATTTTAATGACTTTCAAACTTCAACACATCATCACAAATCATAAAATAAGATTTACTATAGAGGTTCATAGCATTTAGGGTCATCTAGGTCATGAATCGTAGGTAGATATCCTTAGGGGCATTACTATCATTTTGCACCGTTTCTTGGTTTACTTACTCATCCTTATCTAATGGTCACCAAATTTCATATATAACCTCAAAATGCTAATATATGCTCGACATTAAAATTTCATAGGCAGAAAAGTTTATCTAGTGGATTATTTTAATGTTACTTAAATCCTGAGCGATTTAATCAGTTCAGAGCCTTAACTCACGGTTCTTTGAGTTTTTCTTTCATATATCTTTTATCCATACTTGGTTTAGGGTTGATATGAAAATCCAAGTGATTCCGTTAGGGGCTTCCGTTCTTGAGCTTCCGGTGCTTAAATTATTTCAAATTTCCTTCCACGAACTCCTTATTGTGTTAGTTTCTGGAACCATAAATTTTTTCATACGAACCGATTTGGAAGGGTGTGTTGAGAAAAACCAAGGGAAGGTCAGATTTTGGGTTGACATGGGCGGTTCAACTGAACCAACCATGTCATCATCTTTTTCCTTTGGATAGGAAGAATGTTCGGTTATGGAGCCTGCTTATTTATAGCTTAGTAAACGGTTATGCATAGTAAAGTTATATCTGGAAAAACTATATATAGTAGATAGCTATATATAGCAAATGATTATATCGGGTAGAGCTATATAGATTAAACTGAACCATATATATATCCCCTTAGGCAGAGCTTTGAAAATGTACTTCTTGTATTCTCTCCGTACATACTTGAAGTCATCAATACAAAGTGTGTGCGTTGTTGTGTAATCCTAACAATGGATATTAGAGCTAGGCGAAATTCACCACGATTTGTGAAGATAGAAAGTTGAAAGATTGGAATTGAGACGTTTGATAGATCCGATTTTGATTTCTGGAAGATGCAGATTGAAGATTATTTGTACCTAAAAGATCTTCATGAACACTTGTTGGGGTTGAGGCCGGATACCATGATCACAGAACAATGGAAGCTCAAGGATCGACAAGCCTTAGGGTTGATTCGGTGTATCCTATCTAGAAACATGACATTCAACATCATCAAGGATAAGACAACATTAGATCTGTTGAAGGCACTGTCAAATATGTATAAAAAAATCGTCGGCTATGAACAAGGTGTATTTGATGCGGAGATTGTTCAATCTATAGATGTGTGAAGATTGATCTGTAGTTGATCGTATAAATGAATTCAATATAATCGTAAGTCAACTAAGATCGGTGAAAATTAATTTCAGATGAAATTAAAGTGTTGATTTTGATGTCATCTTTACCCGAGTCATGGGATACTGTTGTTGCCGCAATCAGCAGTTTCCGATGATCTGATAAAGGGAAGCTTGATGAAATTAGAGATGTAGTTTTCAGCGAAAGTATTTGCAAATGGGAAATTGAAGATTCATCAGGGAATGCTATCAGTTGTGATCGAAGGGGAAGATGTAAATCAAAGAGCTCAAACAAACATGGGCGATCAAAATTAAAGAACCGTGAAAAATCTCCAAACAAACCCAACGTAACATGTTGGAGTTGTGGAGGACAAGGGCACTTTAAGACAGATTGTACAAAACTAAGGAAGAAGCAGAATCATAATTCTAGATATACAACGGAAGATATTGAGGATGTTTTAATCCTTAGTGTGGTCACCCGACTGAATCCTAGATTTTGGATTCAGGTGCATCGTTCCATTTTGTCTCCAAGTAAGAAATTGTTTTGAAATTTCAAATTAAAAGATTTCGGGAAGGTGTATCTTGTCGACAACGAAACCTTGGAGAATGAAGGGAAGGGAGATGTTTCCATACAAACTTCAGCAGGAAATCAGTACACATTATAAGTTGTCAAATACATTTCTAGTCTCAAGAAGAACCTGATCTCTATTGGTCAGTTGGATAGCACAGGCTATGCAGCAGGGTTTGGAAAGAGTTCGTGGAAGATTGTGAAGGGTGCCATGGTTGTTGGATGTGGCACAAAATCCGAAACCTTATACACTACTGCAGAGTGTATAAACATGACTACTGCTGCTGAGAGTGCTTCCAATTCAGGTCTATGATACAACAGGCTTAAACATATGAGCGTCAAAGGAATAAAGATGCTGACTGCGAAAGGAGTTTAGAAGGCTTAAAATCTGTTGATATGGGTCTTTGTGAGAGCTGTGTTATGAGCAAATAGAAACGGGTTAGTTTCACAAAGGTTGCTAGAGAACTTAAGAAAGTACGGTTGGAAATGGTCCATACAGACGTTTGGAGACCATCGCCAATTTCATCACTTTGGTTGATCAAGGTTCTATGCCACATTCATCGACGACTTCAGCAGGAAGGTATGGGTTTATTTTCTGAAACACAAGTCAGATGTGTTTGCCATCTTCAAGAAGTGGAAAGTTGAAGTTAAGATCAAATGCCTGAGGTTTGACAATGGAGGAGAGTACAACAAATCAGAGTTTAAAACATTTTGTGTTGCTAAAGGAATTAGATTAATGAGAAAAATTCTCAATAAGGCAAGACAAAAATGATATTGGAAAAAAAAATGAATAGAGCATTGAATGAGTGAGCAAGAAGCATGAGGATTCATTTTAGACTACCAAGACATTCTGGGCTGATACTGTAACACAGCAGCATATTAGATTAATAGAGAGCCGTCAGTACCCTTAAAGTGAATTGCTAGAAAAAGTATGGGCAGGAAAAGAACTCAAGTACTCTCACTTGAGAACTTTTGGTTGTAGCGAATGTTCACGTTGATCCAGAGAAGAGAGACAAGCTTGATGCTAAAGCTGTGAATTGCTACTTCATGGCTATGACTCTGACATGTTTGGGTACAGGGTTTGGAATGACAACAATAGGAAAATCCTAAGAAATTATGATGTGATATTTGATGAAAATGTCCTGTACAAGAACAAAGAGAAGATAAATTCTGAGACTACGAAGCAAATGGGAGTTGAGCTTGAGTTGAAAACTCACCCAGTGATGTTAGAGTAGAAGCTCAAGAAACTCTTGATCCTGTTACTGAAGAACCAGACGTGGAGCAAGTTACACCTGAGCAGGTGTTGAGGAGATCCTCCAAAACTATCAGAGCACTAGATAGATATTCAACTTCATTATATTATTGTTGTTGACTGACGAAGGAGAACCAGAGTTATTTGATGAGACCCTATAGGTGGAAGATTCAACCAAGTGGGAGCAAGTCATGGATGATGAGATGAGCTCACTTGAAAAGAATAATACGTGGGTGCTTACTAAGTAGTTCTTTGTTATGGCAATGGAAAAGTAGTTCTGCATGGTTTTATGGTTGCTGATCTGAGTGGAGATGTAGACTATAGCAAGAGCACATCTGCATATATCTACACTATAGATTGAAACAGTAGTGAGTTGGATATCTAAGCTTCATAAATGCGTTAAAAGAGAGGATTTATTATTGGGTAGCCATTTCTATGGGTTTTCAAGGCCCAATTTCTTCATGAAACCTCTTTCATATCCTTTCCTCAAGGTAAAGGATTTTTTTTTGGATGAATGACTTTGACTGTGTGTCCCCAATTTTTTAGAATCTCTCTCGGTCTGCAAGTTATCCAAAACATTAGATTTTCAATCTTTTGGGAAGCTTATTCTATGACATTTCAGTTCTCGATTCTTTCATCAAAGTTACTCAACGTCTTCCTCTGAAGCTTAAGAAATCCTCAATTTAAATGAAAAGGGGTCGTAAATAGGAATTCGATACTTTCCCTCAATTGGAGCCCAAAACTGATTTCCTTCAATTTGGCACGTTCCTTAGAATATTTCTCTTCATGTTCTTTTATGAAAACATTCCTTGGAGGTGTAGAAACTGATTGAGATTGTTCTTGCTCGTTGAATTATCGTGTATCCTTGGATTGGATTTTCTAGTTTTCCTTGAGCTCTACAATGTCGGATTGGATTGGGGGAATGGTTTCTAGGCAATTTCAACACTCTTTTCCTTCATATAACTTGTGGGTAATTTGGTTTAGAAAAGGTAGGAACAAGTTTGAAGGGAAATGGTGGAGAATTACTCTCGAATTTGGAAGAAATTCAAGAGTAGGAGACCTAAAATCTAAATGCTCGTAACTCTAGATTGAGGACTCAATTAAGCTTGCTTCTTGCTTCTATCAGTTGTCCCTAATCCATAATTTATAGATGGAAGATCCACCGCATTGAAACGTACAAAATCGCAATAATTCCATTCTCGATTTTTTTGGATCTTGCACTGAAATTATCTACTCCAATCAGAGCGTTACCGACATTGGTTTTGAATTCTAGCCGTTGGATGTGATGATCTGTGAGTGTTCTAGATTATGTCCAATTTTGGAGGAGATCCAACGACTGAGATTTGAGATTCGATGAATCCATAATTTTTCTAAAACATGTTCATTTCTTGTTGGTCATTTTTCGGTTCTTGAACATCTTGAAATTCCAGATAAGGAATTAAAAATCTGGAAAATTCTTTAGAAATTGGAAAAATAACATTTTCATCCTTTTCGCTTACTCTTTCATTCTCAATCCATCTCCAAGGCCTTAAGTCTTTAAAATTACTCCTTAGGGTATAAAATGACTTGCTTAAGGTCCTTGTTATTGATTGATCATATGACTTTCTTTTCTTGGATCCATTGGTCTTACATGGGTGGCTAATTCTCATTGGAGCTAATTTCCTTCATTTTTGGGTGTTACACGTTGCTTTTACCTGAAATAGAAGTAGCATGCAATCATGAGGGTAACCTATCATATCAGTCTCAGTCTATATTTCTTAGGCAGCTATCCTAAACGGGCTAATTGGATGTGTATTTACTATTCTGCACACCGTCTATAGATAGAGAAGGAAACGGGTGGGTGGGTGGGAGGAGCATAGTGGAAAAGCATTTGGATTGGGCTCGAAATGGAAAGCCACGAACTCTCGCAAGATCAGATGGGAAGAATCTGTTGTTTGCATGGAAAAATACACATTTACCAGGGCAGCTGGCATGTACTATGGTGCCCTCTTTTAAAACCTATACTACAAATAAATATTATGGTGCCCTCTTTTAAAACAAATTTGGTTACATTTAAAATAAGAAAGGTAGACAATCTAATTCTACTTTCAAAATATTCCATTTGTATAATTAGAAAAATGTGTTTACTTAATATTCACTCTATCTATCTTTTTATCTTTAAAAGATGATTATCTTTAAAGAAATAAGAAACGAAACATATGACATTTTCTTAACTCTCTGTTTGGTTTGAAAAATAGAGAAATTTTTTTATAGAAGTGTTGATTTACCTTTATAATGATATAATATTACAATAGAATTTAAAATTAATAACTTTAACCATCTCAATCCAAACGTCAAAATTTAATTAACCATAAACATATTCAACTATTGATATGTAATTATTTTATTTAGATTTAAATTAGTCACTTCATAAGTATACTTAAATCTTATCGTTTTTTGAAATTTAGGGTTTTGAACGTAATAGAATTTGTTAAAGTTTTGAAACAAAGTCTATGCATTGTTCAACCAATAAAATTTATACTTTAAAGGAAATACTTTTACTTGACAAAAAGTTTACTTATTCTTTTGGTTTTTTTTATAGCGTAGAAATTTATGCCAATTTATGTTTGCTCCGACTTGTCTCAAAGAAAACAATCTTCATCATCAATTTAATTTCTATTTTTAATTTATGGAGAATCCTAAGTAAATATATATATAGATAGTTTAATTATATTCGTAGTTATCTATTAAACTTGATAGGTAGAGACAGCTATGAAAACACTATTCGGGTACAAAAATTAGATTCATAAAAATAATAGATGTTGATTCGCAAGTTGGAGTTAAAGGAAGAAGGAGGTGTGCCATAAGTCTATATAAACGGAAAGGTAGTAAATAGTTGGTCAAAAGCAAAGCATAACAAAACAGTAGTGTTGTCAAGGTTTTTTTAAAGTTAAAGATGAGTGCTGTGGGTGGATAACAAGGCGATTGTAATGTTGGAAGTTTTCAACCATGTGATTTACATATTTTTCAAGTTTATATTGGGAGTGATTGCTAAGAAGATCAAAGCAGAGGTGAAGTTGAAGGCATTAGAGTGGAGGTGTGGAGACATATGGATGGTTCAAATCTATGAAGGGATCATTTTCATTCCACGTGAAGGCCCTTGGGAATGCAAATCTTGCCAGCTTTGTGAAGCCAATTAACTCTCTCTCCCTAATCCATACTTCTATATGCACTCTCATCCATCAATGAAATAAACCTAATTACTTACCTCTCTTTTCTCATGGATTTTATTTATGCTTTGGTCCTCTCTTTAAAAAAAAAAAAATAATAATAATAATAACAATAATAAATCAATAAATAAAAATAAAAATAAAAATACAAATTTAGCTATTTAAAAGCAACTAGCTCTTCTAACTTGGAATGAACTCTCATTAATTTTGATCAATCACAAAAGTAGCTTGAAATGTTGAGGTAATATTACAGACCTAATTTTCGAGGCTTGGCAAATAAAGAATAAGAAGAGAGCTAGTCAATTAAAAATAAAAGATGACAATTGGATAAATTTCAAATATAAATAAAGTGACAAACACCACAATTAAATGAGGGATCAATGTAGAAGAGACCCTTCTTATAAGCCACATATATAAATTTCTAGTTGTTGTCTCATTTCATTAATTTTCATTATCATTATTTTGATTTGAGCCGGAGAAATAAATATAACAAATTCTCTATGTGTTTTTGGAAATTTTTATCACGATCATCGTAAAATTTTGGACAAAAATCTACCAAAATTGGGCAACAAGTAAATAGCGCCCAAACAATAGTTTTGAAGTTGAACCTGTCTCGGGTTTGGAACAACCCTCTCGTACGCGCAAACCCGACCCACGTCCACTGCTCATCCTGGAGTTCACTCTTACACAGTTCATGTGCGTGAAGCCTAGGCCCATCCTCCCTCTGGCTAGGCCCAACTCTAGCACCTAATCGACAACCTAATTCACGATCCAAGTTGTCCACGACCAAAACTAAGTCGATCCACAACCCAAATAGACCTAATGCACCATCTAATCCATAATCCAACTCTGACCCATAACCCATGCCTCGACCCAACCTGCGATCTAACTTTGCACGTGTTCTTTATAATTTATAATTTATAATTATGATGTAAGACGTATGATCTATGATATATGATGACGTGTAGGAGTCATATGATGATGTATGATGATGATTAATGTTTTGTGATGATGATTATGATGTATTTCGATAGCAATATGATAATGATGTTTGATGATGACGATGCATGATGTTATTTCTTTAATATGACGTTATTTTTCATATATAAGTTAAGATGCATGTTATGAATGCCATATTGCATTACGTCGGCCTAGGACAGAACCCTACACAAAATTATGATGTTAAGATGGATAGCTAATACACATATATTATAAATAGTAATATAAGGATGAAACTACGATTGTGTCATAAGAACGTTTAAAGATGAGAAATTAGAGGGACCTCATGCATTTCTGTATGTACATAAGTATCGTGATACTTCTCCTTTTATGATGATGAGTATGGACGCATACACTACGATGATGACGGTGATCATGTCAAGCATGACACTCAAGGGTCCACTGACCCTTCAAACGTCGCTATGGATAGCTAGCTTAACTATGATGGGTACAGGGGGGTACAAACCACCTTGGAACTCATGCTCGCACGTGTGAGTTATGTGTAGGGAAGTACTGCACATTCATTTTAGTCTAGAATGGAGGCCACCCCTTGGATGTTTTAATGATAGGTCATTAGAGTATTATTACATGTGTTTGCATATTTTCACAGCCCCTATAATGGGGCAACTTACTAAGTATTCTTTGAAATACTCAGGCTATGTGCTACATCATTTTCTTTGAAATACCCAAGCCATGTGTTACATCATTTTTCAGCTAAAGGCAAGGAATCGTGTACGGTTGACAGTGACTTTGCAAATCAAAGACCATGACATGTGCATAGGATAGAAGCATATTTAATTTCTTAGCCTGAGGTTAAAATGGATTGTTATGCATTTCTTGTTTTAAATTTATTTCATTATCGTTTTAAATTTC
This sequence comes from Cucurbita maxima, assembly GCF_002738345.1. Lineage (NCBI taxonomy): Eukaryota > Viridiplantae > Streptophyta > Magnoliopsida > Cucurbitales > Cucurbitaceae > Cucurbita > Cucurbita maxima. The sequence continues at coordinate 6,631,206 of NW_019272020.1, read as the reverse complement.
AATTCTTAATTATGTGTTGAACATGTATGACTATGACAGTGCTTTCAATGATGAAACTTATGTTTGAAATTTATTATTTTAATGATGATGCTTTAAGAGTTGTATTCTGCATATGGGCTTAGACTAAGATGATAGTAGCAACTTTAGGCGCCTGAAATCTAGGGTGTTACATGTCATATCATAGTCATTTCATTTTATTGAACACATAGTACAATAACATATATCATATCATTCACATAACATATCATAACGAGTGTGTATATATATATCATTCATGTATCATATCTCAAACATATCGTCAAACGTATTGTACCACAACATATATTGTGTCTTTCACATAACATAGCATAGTCATATCATTTTATCAAACTCTTAGTACAATAACATATATCATATCATTCACATAACATATCATTTCATCGAGAACACAGTACCGTAACATATATCATAGCATTCATATAACATATCATAATCATATCATTTCATAAACATATCATAGTCATATAGACATATCCTATTCATATCGTTTCATAACATATATATCTTAGTCATATTGTTTCATAACATATCTTAGTCATATTCTTATATCTTGAATGAACTTTCTTCAATCACAAAAGTGGCTTGAAATGTTGGGGTAATGTCACAACATAATTTTCGAGGCTTCGAACCACAGACCATGAATAAAAAGACGAAGAAGAAAGTCAAATAAAAATAAAAGATGACAATTAGATAAATTTCAAATAAAAATCAACTTACAAACATCACAGTTAAATATAAAACAATTTCAAAATAAATAACGGTTTTGTTTAAATTTGATATAAAGTAGAAGACGAGATCAAAATACAATATTACATAGATCCAGTCAATAAAAGAGGGATCGATGTTAGAAGAGACCATTCTTGTAAGTCAAATATCTAAATTTCTTGTTGTTGTCTCATTTCATTAATTTTCATTATCAATTATTTTGATTTGGGCGGGATAAATAAATACAAAAAAATTTCTCTGTGTTTTAGAAATTTTTTTTCACGATCCATCGTAAAATTTTGGACAAAAATCTACAAAAATTGGGCAACAAGTAAACAGCGCCCAAACAATAGGTTTGGAACAACCCTCCCCTATGCATAAACCCAACCCACGTCCACCGCTCAGCCTGAAGTCCTCTCTTATGCAGTTCATGCATGTGAAGCCCTGACCCATCCTCCCCCCGCCTAGGCCTAACTCTAGCACAAAATCGACAACCTGATTCACTCTCCTAGTTGTCCACGAGCAAAACTAACTTGATCCACAACCCAAATAGACCTAATCCACCACCTAACTCATAATCCAACTCGACCCATGACCCATGCCTCCACCCAACCCGCGACCCGCACCTTTCTCCAATGCCAACTCCTTTTAGTTTATTTGGTTGGATTGCATACATTCAAAAATTTTAGACCCTTTCTACCATTTTGTCTTTTTCTAAAGTCATTTTGACACTTCAGTCAATGTGAATTACTCTTTAGGTAAAAGTAGATTTAATTGATATCATTAGATGAATTAAATCATTTTTTTATCACTTATCTTGTCACGACCCGATTTTCGAGGCTTCGAAAAACTGAATCGTGACTAAAAAGATGAAATTAAAACAAACAAAAAGAAAATAAAAAAAAAGAAAAGTAGGGTAAAAGATAAAAATACCATTTAATTAAAACAAAATACAGAAAAGATTTGTTTCAAATTATTACAAAAGGAAGTACAAATATAAAATGAAATACAAAAGACTCTAAAAGACCGACAAGGGACTGACGCTCTGGAATGACACCCCTCTGTGACAGTGCAGCTCTCGAACACCTCCCCGTATCGACTGGTACCTGAAAAAAAAAAAAGGGGGAAAGGGGTGAGTATAAAAATATACTCAGTAAGAAACCTACTTGACAAGGCAACCCTAATCTTCAGCCCAACGATCCAAACTTTTGTTGAAGCAATAACCCTTGAATCAAAAGTAATTAACACCTCCTTATACGAAATTTGGATCAACTAAGGGATAAGACTAGAATTAAATTACCTCTTACGATCTAAGATTTAGAAGCAAGATTTGGAAACCTTGTTCTAAATTGAGTCACTCCACAATCTAACTTGATCAAGGCTTGATTAAATGGCTCGGGTGCAATTCTACCACAAGAATTGCTTGAAACTTAGAAATGACAAATATGATGCTCGGATTTCTAAGGGAAACGTCTCAATTTGAGATCTGAATTGCATTCATCCACGAATCTGTTTTTTACATAACATATTGTAGGTAATTATAACCTCCCGACAAAGACGTTTGTGGTCAGGATTCAATCCCGATATGTTTGTGGACGGGATTTATTTCCGATCCCCTTTAATCTCCACAAAGAATAAGTCAAATTGAACATTTGACTTTTACATAATTTATGAAATTAAACATTGTTTTTTCTAACAAATGTTGATGTGCTTGAGTGGTTAATGCAACAGACTTGAAATCAATTGAGCTTTTCGCGCGAGGTTTGAATTCTGTTGTTGACATATTTTTTTGAATCTTCATGACAATAGGTCCATTTGGAACACCGTGATTTTTATCATCTTCCTCCTCTCCAGAAGAATTCATCCTCGAATAAAAAAAAACATCACCTTCTTTCCGTCACCTCCTTTTGAAATGTTTTGATCAAATCTAAATGCTTCACTCACAAAAATATTAGAAGGAAATTAGTAGGAATAGGAAGCAAATGAAGTGTAGTAAATCCATAAACTATTTTCTTCAAGAATAAGTCAAGCAACATGTTTTGCATCATCCATAAATCAATTTGCCGCATGCGTCATCTTCGTCAACAAAAGTGTTTATGCAACATCTTATAAACTTTAAACTACTTTCTTAAAGAATAAGTCAGGAACATGTTTTGCATCATCCATAAATCTATCTTCCACATGCTTCATCTTCGGCCAACAAAAGTGTTTATGCAACATCTTATAAACTTTATTAATCCTAAGATGTCCCATTAAAGAACCATCATATGCTTCTCTCAGAAACAAATCTTTTATAGAGCATTTAGGAATACAAAGCATACTCTTAGTAATTAAAAATTTATGAAATACATAATAATCATCCCCCACTTTTTTTGCAGGACAAGATGCATAAATAGTTATAAAGTCTTGGTCATCTCTATATAATTCAATAATATGCTCAACTCCAAGAATTTTTGCAGCAAGAGAAGTAAAGAGATCATACCTTTTAGATAACACATGAGCTACTGTATTATCCTTATCTTGCTAGTAGTGTTGCGGCACATGCAATATATGAACTACAAACAATTCTTTATCATAGGTAGGGTATTTCAATGTTGCCCCATTTAGTTTTTCACTAAAATACACTAATGGCTTTTCATCTTGAATTAAAACTAACACTTATTATGACCAAACCACATGCATCACATCCAATTTCAAAAGTTTTATAAAAGCTAGGCAAAACAAATAATGATGCATTGCTTAATTTATTCCTAAGCAAATTGAATGCATTCTCTTGCATTCTTCCCCATTTAAAAACAACATTCTTTTTTACTAAGTCATTCAATAGTTCAGTTATGGTTCTAAAATCATTTATAGATCTCCTATAGAGGTTAGCTAACTCATGAGAACTCCGAAATTTACGTGTACTTTTTGGTGATGACAAATCCATAATGAATTTAACTTTGTCTCTATCCAAACCTACTGTACTTTTACCAACTATGAAGCCAATAGAGTGAACTTTTTCCATGCAAAAACTACCCTTCCTAAAATTAAATTTCTCTTTTCTATGGGTAATCAAAACTAATTTAACATGGTCCACATGATTAAGCAAAATCTTCAAATAAATTATAATATCATCAATATAAACAACAACATGCTTTCTCATATATTTTCCTAAAACATTATATATTAAGCGCATAGGTGTACTAGGAGCATTAGTTAACCCAAAAGGCATAACAAGCCATTCATACAATCCAAACTTAGTTTTGAACGCAGTTTTCCATTCGTCTCCTACATGCATTCTAATTTGATGATATCCAGATTTCAAGTCAATCTTTGTAAATAAACATGAACCATGTAATTCATTAAGCATATCGTCTAGCCTAGGAATAGGATGTCGATACTTTACCGTGATTTTGTTGATGGCTCTACAATTCACGCACATGCGCCACGTTCCATCTTTCTTCGGCACCAATAAGACTGGTACGAACATGGACTCAAACTCTCTCGTATATAGCCCTTCTCCATAAGCTCCTCTACTTACCTTTGAATTTCTTTAGTCTCAGTTGGGTTGGCTCTATAAGCTGGTCTATTAGGAATTATAGCCACTAGAATGAAGTCTATTTTATGTTCAATACCTCTAATTGGAGGTAGTCCTTTAGGGACTTCATCTTGGAATACGTCATCAAATTCTTGTAAAAGAGATTGAAACATACTGGGAAAAGACAAATTATTATCGTTAGAGACCAAACATCCTTCCTTGTACACAAGTATAAAGATGGTTTTTTTGTGAGAACATTGCCCTTCTAACCTCTCCAACTATAGCCAAACAACTCACATTCTTTCATTTTTCTCCAATTTCATTCTTTTTTTCACTATGGTTTTCTCGTTGATTTTTCTCTATTTTTTCACTCAACTCTTTTTCCTCAAACTCTTTCTTTTTTTCTTCCAACTTTAATTGATCAACAAATACATTTACAGAACTCAAAGACACAAGAGTGGTTTTTCTACCATCTTTTACAAAAGAATACCAATTCAAATAGCCATCATACATAACCCTCCTGTCAAATTGTCATGGTCGGCCAAGCAATATGTCTCCAACATGCATTGGTAAAACATCACAAAGAACTTCATCTTTATATTTTTCTAAAGTAAAAGATATTAAAGCTTGAGAAGTTACCTTCATTGTTCCACTATCATTGAGCCATTGAAGCTTGTAAGGTTTAGGATGGTGTTGATTTGGAATTAGCAACCTTTTGATCAGCATTGTACTTATGACATTGGTGCCGCTTCTACTATCAATTACAAGACTACAAGGAGTCCCCTTGACTAAACACCTTGTGTGAAATAGGTTGTCTCTTTGATCATCAACATCATTCTCTGTAACTTGAGTTTTAAGAAGTCTTCTGGTTACAAATACCAAATGACTCTCATCTTCTAGTTCCTCCTCATGCTCCTGGATTTCCTCTTCAACTAGCTCATCATGGTCACTTTCCTCACTATCTGTGACAACTTGTCCATTCTTGATGATCATGACTCTCATGTTAGGACAATCACGACTAAGATGACCAATTCCTTGACATTTCCAACATTTGATGTCTCTATTTCTTTCTCGAATCTCCTTATATTCCTCCGCTTTCTCTTTACCCTTGGAGGTCTCAGCTTTGTTCTTTTTGTCAAGATCATACTTGCCTCCAACTTTGAAATCTATCTTTTCAATATTTACATTCTTTTTCCAAGTGTCGAAAGTAGTAGACTTTGAAATACCATACCTCTTGGAGTTCTCCTTCTCCCAAGCTAGGTGCCCTTCGATTTTGACAAGGTGTAACAATTCTTGCATATCAAATTACGCTTGCCTATCCACTTGATGAGCAAGTTGTCTGTTTAACCCACTAAGAAATCTAGCCATTGTATCTTCCTCATCTTCATCAATACATGCTCTATTCATAAGAGTCTCCATTTCTTTATAATATTCTTCAACACTTTTGGATCCCTGTTGTAAAGTATAAAATTTTTTATTGAGTACTCGAGAATAATGCTTAGGAATGTACCTTTTTCTCATTAATGTCTTCAATTCCTCACACGTTTCAATTGGTTCTTCATAATTTCTCCTCCACTCTGATTTCAAAGATGTTCACCATATAATGACGTAATCACAAAATTCAGCCACAGCAAGCTTCAACTTTCTTTCTTCACTGATATTGTTGCAATCAAAGACATGCTCAATTTTGCTCTCATATTGCAAATACTCCTCTGGATTAGATCTCTCATAGAAAGTTGGAATTTTTAGCTTTAGCCCCTCGACTCATTTTTCTTTTTCTCTCTCATACTAGTACTCTCTCTCAATTCTTTTTGGTGCTAAAATTTCTCTCCCCCTTCTTCGGACTCTTCCTCTCCCTCTCCTTCGACCGACATCTCTCCCTCTCCTAGGACTATGTCCCGCTAAAAGGGTGACATTGTCATCTTCTTCATTTTCAACTCCTTCATTCAAGAGTACTTCCCTCTCTTGAAGATTACCTAAGGCTATTTCAATTCGTTCCATCTGGTCTATCAATGTACTAATAACTTGATTCAAACGAGTAATTGTTCCGACCTGTGCTTCTCTCCACCTAGCTTCATTGATCTCTCCTCCATTTCCTCCATCTTGGTTCATGATTGTACAAACATTAGTGGAATATGTTTAGGACCTCACACACTCAACTCACTGATTTTACACTCAGGGACGCTCGTGTTCATACACACAAAGGTAGGCTGTTTGGGAAAGTGACTAAATTATGATCAAGGTAGGCTAATATATCGGTAAAGCAATTCTGATAGTAGCAAGCTATTCAAGGCAAACAAGATAAGTTAATTATGAAATAACAACAAAATAAAACAAGACGTGAACAAAAAAATAAGGGACACGAAGATATTTTTGGATATAATTGCACATTGAAAAAAAATTCCAAAAAGAAAGGACATGAAAATTTTAAGAACGATCTAACTCTTCTTTTTACAGAATTCGAAAAATTTAGAAGTTATCTTCAAGCTTAGATTATGAGGAAAAGAAAAAAAATATATATCAAACACAACGGTTCTAGATTTAGATGGATGAAGAAAAAGATGTGAATCGAAGTTTATTTGATCTTCAAATAAACATGCAAATGATCTAAAAAAAATGATAAATATCGTTTATAATCACAATCGTAAGAACAAATATGATAAGATTTTTTTTTTCAAGATCTCAACGTGATCTTTAGGAAGAAAATGAGAAAAAAGTGAAAAGTTGATGAATAATGGCTAAAATGACAGCAAGAAAATAAATTAACAAATATAAAGAAAAGATAAACAAGAGTAGAAATGAAAGATAAAATCAATTCTAGAGTCAGCCAAAAGATTTAAGCCTAGACTCTGATACCAAATTTATAAGGCAACCATAATTCTCAGCCCAACGATCCAAACTTTTGTTGAAGCAAGAACCCTTGAATCAAAAATTATTAACACCTCTTTATACGAAATTTGGATCAATCAAGAGATAGGGCTAGAATTAGATTACCTCTTATGATCCAAGATTTAGAAGCAAGATTTGGAAACCTTGTTCTAAATTGAGTCACTTCACAATTTAACTTGTTCAAGGCTGATTTCTAAGGGAAACGTCTCAATTTGAGATCTGAATTACATTCATCCACGAATCTGTTTTTTACATAACATATTGTGGGTATTTATAACCTCCTGACAAAGACATTTGTGGCCGAGATTCAATCCCGATATGTTTGTGGACGGGATTTATTCCCGATCCCCTTTAATCTTCACATAGAATAAGTCAAATTGACCATTTGACTTTTACATAATTTATGAAATTAAACATCGTTTTTTCTAACAAATGTTGATGTGCTTGAGTGGTTAATGCGATAAACTTGAAATCAATTAAGCTTTTCACGCGTAGGTTTGAATTCTATTGTTGACATATTTTTTTTGAATCTTCATGACATTTTTTGAATCTTCTTGACAATAGGTCCATTTGGAACTCCGTGATTCTTATTACTACTTGTAGGCTCTTTTCGCATCCTTATCTTATCAGGTATACACGGTCTTATCTATGGGTTCTAGTGAGTGCTAATCACGCTAAAACTCTCTTTTCTTTATCTTAGGAGGCTTGCCCATCTTATGTAGTGAAATGATTAGTGGCCTAAGGTGAGGCGCGACCTCATAAGTAAATTTGAGGGGATCGTATGGCTGGATCTGAATACGTCACTCTCTCTGAACATCATCAGTGGAGGTTAGCTGACAACCCTCACACGGGACCATACATCTACTAAATTCGAGGTGCGACCCCCTGTGTGCCGGTCAGCTACTAAGTCATCCTACGTGGCTCCACGTCCCCCACTCAGGGACGGGTTTTTACAGCCTAGGAGTCTTGCTCAGAAGACCCCTTAGCTATTACCACTAGGTTTGGGCACCTGTCACACTTCCCTATTCAGATCTGCCAAGCTCAACGATCTTCGTAATGGACCTCTATCTCGACAGTACGGTATCAGAGCAGAGAGGGAAGTGGAGGTTCTTATGACACCATCCACACTGCTCAACTCTAGCGGGCTACCTACAGTTACCGTGGTGACCTACTATTCTTTCTAGGGTCGAACTTGGTGGCTTAGACTTGGATTCATGCATCTCTAGGATTCTCGTGCAAGGTCTCACAAACCTATCAGGTTTCGAATTCTGGGCTCTGGATCCGTCAGTATTCGTTTTGCGGGTCTAAATGCACGATATTCTAGAGGTGCCCCAATCTAGGGTCTCATCTAGTCTACTTAGTCATATGCACTCTAATCTAAGCTCCCAATTTCTTCCTATTCCTCAAGAAAGATAACACAAGCAATCATCATGCATAGGAGTTAACACGCAGCAGTTCATGCAATGTTAACAAACATGCTCAACGAGAAGATAACGTCCATCTTCACCCGGGGCGTAGATTTCATAAGTTTCCCAACCTCCTCATGCATACATACATTATCAGAATCTCAATCTAATCATTCATATCTATAAGTCATAGGTTTCCTTATTTATTTCATTTTCATGGTTTCCATACTAATAGCTCGGTTCGGCTAGCTAAGTTTATGGGTATGATAGCATGCATGCTTATTCCAAGCGGTTCCTACAAGTACTGCTCGTGGGAATCCAAATGGCTACTTGCTTGGTTGACGCGTGCCTTTCCAAGCTCGAATTAATTGCTGGAAAAGGTTCCAAAAATTCTGGAATTTCCTTGATAGGTCTTAATTCACATAAAAATAATATCAGAGTTGAAATCAGGGTGAAAATCAAGCAAACGGAGGTCAAGCGGAGGGAAAAAGGTCACTCACGTGCCTACATGCGCGCTGATGCGCTCTAGAGGGTGTACTACGCATGGCTTTCTACGCATGCGTGGCTTTCTACGCACGTGTGTCCATGCGCGACTTCCAGTGCAGTCACGGGCCAGCGGCCGAATCAGTTCGATTCGCGTGGTTCAGACTCAAGCCGACCCGGTTGCACATGCCTGATGCGCTTCTCTAGCCTGTGGTTGGCACGTGTCGCTCGTCGGTCCTGTCGCACTCCTCTGTACGTGGGCCGACACGTGGCGGTGATGCCTCCTCTCTCCTCCTGCATTTGTTTTTTTCAGAAACGTGAGTTTTGGCGTTTTCAATTTATTTTCTTTCGATTTTTATATCTTCCAATCCGTAATCCGAATTAACAAGTTTTCTTCACGAATATTGTAGATCTCATATTCTATTTCTAAAATATATTTTTCTTGTATTTTTTTTGGTAATTACAGGTCTTATTATTTGAGTTCGAATTTGGGAAAAAATACGAGTTTTAGTTACATACCTCGAAAACTTCAGATTTAACGCTCAAGAAACTCCTCAAATCTAGATAAAATCGAAACAAGAATTTCAAAACCTTACTTTGTCCGTTCTCGTATTTTCTTGCCGGAATGAGTGTATCCACCACCCAAACTCTTTTTCCAACACCGAGAGAAGTATTGCTTCAAAGTTTCTTGCCTTGGATTTGATCTCCAACGTAAGTTTGTCTTCTTTGTTCTTCCTCTCTCCCAAACCCTAACTTCTTCCCCTCTCTCCTTTCTCTCTCTCTCCTTCTTTTTCCTTTTCTTTCTCTTTCTTAGCCCAAACAACTAGACCCTTGTATCAGAGTAGGGAAAATGACCCTTTTGCCCTTATGTTGTTATTTTATTTATTTATTTATTTATCTAATAATTCGAGTATTACATAATTTGATGTCATGTGCCCATGAAGATTGAATTAGATTGCAAAGGACAAATGTGAATTAACATTAAGGATAAATTAGTGACTTTGTGTAAGGATACTTAATTTCTGCTTACCTAGAGTTGCTGTTGTCACCATAACATAATGATTTTGTGTAGAAATAAGCGTTTAAATTTCGTTATAAAATATAAAGTTCAACTGAAAACACTACCATGGACATATGTGTTCCAAAACATCTTATAAGGTCCCTAAATAAGTTCTGATGGTGGATGCCAGAATTACGTAAATAAGTTTTGAAACAAGTTATGGTAAATTCAGTACCTCCATCGCTTTGAAATACCTTGATACGAGAAGAATATTGATTTCCACAAATTTTTGAAATTGAAGAAAAATATCAAAGAAATCATATTTAAATTTTAAAGGGTAAAGCCAAGTAAATCAAGAATAATCATCAATGAGACGACCTACGTTCATTGCGGGAATAAGGCAATTGATGACTTTTTGCAAGCTGACAAGTATTACATAATGATGAAGAAGGCAATAAAGACGTAAGAGAAAAATGACCTTTTTTATTTAAAAAAGAAATAATAGAATGATTCACATGTCCCAGACGAGCATGCCCTAAATCATATGAAACACGTAAAGATTTGTTTCTAAGGACTGAAATAAAAGCAGAGTTGCCGCGCTCCAACACATATAGCCCTCCATCTCTTTTACCGGTTGCCACCACCTTTCCTATTTGACAATTCTGGATAGTAATAATATTATTAGTAAATGTAACGGAGAGGAAAATGAGACATAATTTACTAATGGAAAGAAGATTTTTAGTGAGGTGAGGGACAACTAAGATATCTAATAAGTGAATATTTGAAACAGGAGAAAGAGTACCGGTGTGGATAATGGGTAGGGATGCACCGTTTCCTACGATCATAGAGTCCTTACCCATGTAATTTTTAGATTGATCCAAAATAGATGGGTCGACAGTCATATGGGCCGAAGCCCCAGTGTCCAAAAACCAATCAGCAGCATCGGGTCCAGCAATAGAACATGACGTGTTAAAGGCTTCAGCAAGGTGAGCATGAGAAGAATTACGTTGAAGATACCGTTGGTTGCAGCGGTCAGCATAATGGCTCTCTTTGTGGCATATTTGGCAGTGAGGTGGTCGACGACCTTGACCTGAGTGGGTTCATCCTCGATTGGAAGAATTGTTGTTGTGAGAATAAGAACGATCTCGCTGATTGCTAAAGGAAGTAAGGTGGCTTCCATGGGTGCGACCACGATTAGTGCCTGTGAATGCTATAGGAGTGGAGTCAGAGGACTCAAGGGAACGCTGGAACTACTCAAAATTTTTCAGCTTTAGATACTAAATCTGTAAAACAGGGGATAGGGGTGAGAGCCATCTAAGTAGTAGAAAAAGCTGAAAATTCGGTGCTGAGTCCACAAAGAAACCAGTGCACTTTATCAATGTCTTCGACGGGTCTGCCAATGGCATGAAGTTGGTCACAAATTTTATTGAAGGCACAAGTATACTCAGCAACAGGTTTGGTGCCACATTTCATCAACTGCAAGTCATCCTTGAGTCTTAGTTCACGAGCTTTCGAATGATGGCTGAACGCAGTTTCCAACGCAAACCAAACACACGTGCAGTAGAGAGACCAACAACAACAACCATGGGTTCCTCAGTGAGAGGGGAGAGTAAGAGACAAAGAAGTCGTTGATCGGCTGCTCTCCATGCCAAATATTTAGGGTTGAGTGTTGAGAAGGTTTCTGGTTCAAAGCGAGGTGGTGGAACCATAGTTCCATCAACATAGCCTAGCATGTCTTGATTCTCAAAGAGAGGGAGAAGTTGGCTTTTCCAAAGAAGATAATTGGGGGAAGAAAGTTTGATCGTGACCATATGGATGAGAGTATTGAAAGAAAGAAGATGATAAGAGGATTCAAAAGCCATAGATAAGAAAGGATTAGGGTTGTTAACCGAAGGGGCTTTGATACCATGTAAATGTTTGCTGAATCCACAACGCTTAAATGGTGGTGAGAATTCTCTCATTTATAATCATTTATGGAATACAATATGGTAAATTACAAATAATATGGAAATAACAATAAAAGGAAAGAATAATAAATGAATACAATATATTTGGCTTTAATAAAAGCGCAAATATGCTAAGCCGTAATGTAAGGCAAATATCTATTAGTCTTTGTTGTAAGATTTCACTTCATCACTTCATCAATTTATGTAGTATTCAACTATGATTATAAATATCAAACCTCTAAACATTCATGAACTAAGTCAGACTTACAAAGTCGCTTGAAACCATTTATCAAAGGTTTTAGAATAAGTGGTGTAGAAAGGTTGCCTTTAAATGCTCTAATACCAATTAAGGGTATTAATGACTATAAAGTGCACAAAACTAGAACGTTTGTAGTGGAAGAGAATAACATAATAGTGTGCATCATTTCATTTACAACGTGGGGTGAATGGTCTGGTTGGTACGAATCCTTGCCGAATTTATATTCTTATAATTGAAATTATAAATGACAATGGTATTCATTTGTTGTATATTGCAAAGGTGGAGAACTTCTTTTTTGTGCATACAAGGCACCAGCTTATAAACTCTTATCTTTTGAAAAAGTCCTCGAGTTCCTAGTCCAAAAGTAGTAGTTCAAATACTAGTGTAATGACCCTAGATTTCTTCTAACCTAAAATGTCTAACGTCGTCATAACCTATGCTCTTATGCAGAATTAAACCTTTAAAACTTTATCATAATCGTTATGGACTTACATGTTCAAAAACATCTTTAAACCAACCTAATGAAATATTAAATACAACAAATGAAACATTAAAAGCAAAAACTCCTTATACTAACCTAAGTTTAGGAAAACATAAAATACCACTATCTTATACACATGTCATGGTCTCTACTTGCAATGCCATTGTTAGTCGTGTCAAGGATGTCTTGTCTTTACCTGAAATAGAAGCACATGACTTGAGTATTTTAAGAATTATTCGGTAAGTGACCCCAGTACTGGAGTCAAGAAATGCAAACACATACAACTCATAGTCTAGGAACCTATCGTTTAAACCATCATAAAGATGGCCTTTAGTCCAGACAAAATTGGATGTGTAGCACTCTTCTACACATGACCCACATGTGCAAACGTGGATTCCCATGTAGTTCGCACCTCTCCTGGACCCATCATAGTTGAGCTAGTTGTCTATGGTGACGTCTGTAGGTCAGCATACCCCCAAGTGTCGTGCGAGGCATGATTATGATCATCATCATAGTGTACGCGCCGTACTCATCATCATCAATGGGGAAGTAACCCGATGTATATGTACACACAAAATGCATGAGGTTCGTATAGTTTTGATCTTTAAATCATCTTTGTGACAAAACCCTATACATCATTCACATATTACTCTAAGTAACATGCATGCATTGACTTTTATACGTTCGTCATCAATAACAATAACTAGGATGGTGACTTAGAAAATCATCGCCATAATGTATCATGACATTTTACATGCATATCATCTTAATAATAACGTCATATTAAGTCATCTTATCATCATAAGTATGACATCGTCATGTTATCATACATCATCATCATCATCATATCACCGTATCATGTCATCATCACATCATCATATACATTATCACATCATCATCATATACATTATTACATCATCATATACATCATCACATCATCATATAACGTCATTTTTATCATCATATAACATCATCACATCATCATACATAATAAAGCATAAATGACACGCGTAAGGACCACTGAGCATGGTTCGTCATACATAAGACAAGTTTTTCAATTGAGCCGATAGTAAAATCACTTACTTGGTTGGCATAGGCTGAAGCTACTACAAGTTTTTTAATACTAGTTTAATGCTGCTCTCTCAAATTTAATTATTTATAAATGGTATAACAATCATAAATTAGAATTCTACTAGGGGACTTAACTTACCTTGTTTTGAATAAAATAATTTAAACTTACTCCTAATAATTTAAACTAGCTTAGACTAATTATATATATAATAATTTAAACTTATTCCTAATAATTCAAATGAGCTAAGACTAATTATGTATAAATACTTTAAACTTGACTAAAAAATTTTAAACTAGCTAAAAAAGTAGTCATACTAACCTTAAATATTTTCGAAGAGTTGAAACTAGATAGAAAATGTCAAAGCATATCAGACCCAAGTCGAATCAACCAAAATGCCGGTCTTGAGTCGTTAGAAAGTGTATTCTCCGACTGGCTTCGAACCATTCAAGTGGGATAATAAAATGAAGGGAGGAACCTCCTTTAGGGGCCAACTCCTCACTTCTCAACTTAAGAAATGTAGGATAATTTTCCTTCCATTTTAGTTTCTAATTTTTGGATTATTCCATCATACACATCTAAAAGGAACTTTCGTTCTCGAGGGCCTTAATAATGAAATTACTATGAGTATTTCTCCCTCGTCTCTTCCCTCTATTTTCACGTAGTATCTTGTGCTTGATTGTTTTTGCAAAGACCATTTTTCTAGTACAGAAAACCTCCATTACTTGTAAGGATTCATAATCTATGACTTGAGTCAGGTTCTCAGACTTAAGAACGAGGCAAACAATCTCATGTTCCTTTTTCTAAATATGAGGTAGGATGCTTAATTTTTGAGTTGCCTTAGCACTCTAGTTAGCTATCTCTTCATAACATCATTAAACTTTCCTTTAATAACCCAAAATTTTGAAATAAAAAGAGGAATGGTAATGTCTCACATGGCTTAAAACTAAAAAGTTGGGGGTTGACCTCCACCGTAAAAAGTAAGGTCCCTCACTTTATTTTTTCATCCCCTTTAAACAGTTTGAAGTCAGTTGGAGTATACATTTTTTCACAGTTCTAGGTCAAAATTTTGGCTAATTCAGCTTGGGTCTGATATGCTCAGACCCTTCCCTCCTAGTTTCAATTCTTCGGAAGCGTTTAAGGTTAGTACGACTAACTTTTAGCTGCTTTAAAATTTTTGAGTCAAGTTTGAAGTATTTATGCACAATTATTTTTAACTATTTAAATTATTAAGACTAACTTTAAAGTGTTTGCTCATAGTTATTTTTAGATAGTTTAAATTATTTGATGTAAAATTAGGTTTAGCTAGTTTAAATTATTAGGAGTAAGTTTCTTAACCATATTGATCGAGAATTCTTCTAGTTTGAATTTTTTTTATCTTAGAAAAAGGCTATTTATTCCATCTTCAACTCTTATGTCAATTTTCATTAGCTGAGACCCCCCGCTTCTCTTTTGATATGTATATTACTTGTTTCTATTGTAGTATGATCGAGTATTTCTTATTTTCTGACTTCTTGAATATGTTTCTCCTCCAGTATTTGAGTACTCTCATAAATTTTGAAATTATAAAATGAGAGCTGGCATGATCAGACTTACCTTTGAGTCTATAAGTACTTGTTATTAACATTTAGTTGATTACTCACGGTTGAAGGTTCAATTGAGCTTGATTTTTGCTCCAAATGAAAGTCCCTACTTCAAATTTTATAGAGGGAGCTTAAACCATTATTGAAATCTCCAGAATCGTCATGAATATGAGGTTGAGTTTTTTAAAATTTTTTCGAGAAATATCTTTTTTGATCAGCAGGCAACCGACCTCCATTTTGAATTTGGGTAGTTGGATTCGATGATTCGATGAGTTATGACTTCATTAGAACATACTCAGGTTTGGCAAAGATTGAACGGTAGAAAATAAAGTTACGACGGATTTTCTATAGGACTCTTGTTGCAAGAAAATATCTTCTAGACTATGTGAAGGAGGCATTTTGTGAAAAACATGCGGGATTTGAACCCACACCCTCTTACAAACATAGACACCTTTGACCACTCAACCATCCTGACATGGTTAAAAAAATATGGTAATAGCGTATACTACCTTATCTTATGACATGAAATGATTATGTTATAATAAAATGAACGAAAACATGTCTTGCATCACAGATACATGTCATGATTTTAAACTATGAGGATCTCATGCATATGGTATGTTTCCTACATCGAGGTACTTCTATGTTATGATTAGTACGGACAAGTACCTTAAAACATTTATGTTTGTCATGGTGTTATGATATGATATTGTATACACCACAAGACTAAGCACGCTTCCCTCCCTCTGTGGTATACTTGTAGCATGAGTGTACGCTAATTGAAGGCTAGATCTAAGGGTATATATAAAAGCTCGCTTGAAAGTCCAGGTGCACATAAATGGGCCGTGTGTAGAGAAGTACTACACATCCAGTTTTATCTACACTACAATTTCTTACCAAGGCCATGAAATGATGTTTTATGATAGGTCGCAAGCACGATTGTATTTCCTAACCGCAGTAGCGGGTTCGCTTACTAGGTATTTCTTAAACTACTTAAACCATGTACTACCCTTACTTTTTAGGTCAAGGAAACACAACCTTGCATGAATGGCGACGTTGTGGTGACGGTTGCAGGACTAAAGCTAGGTTATATGCATTATACATGTTTCTTGTAACCTTTAGGATAAACAAGAGCATTGTTTATTCACTTTTTTATTTTTATTTAAATTTCGTGATGTTTATTTTTTTGGTTCTTGTGTAACGATTTTTATATGAAACCATGACATCATTTTAAAATGTTTTTAAAGAATTTTCCATATATGGTAATTAAGGAATGCATATTGTAGCGATTTTATTTCAGAAGCAAAAATAGGGTCGTTACAGTTCATGTCCTTGGGTAGCACCCTAAGGTAATGCATACTTATAACATATGGCTCTAAAGCATGTATTCATATAATCCTTATGAGCATAAGTAATTCATAACATCGTACATGTCATAAAACTTTTGAGTTCGTGGAAACTTCATGAATTCTTGTGAGGAGGTTATTACAAGTATTTCCATCTTTTACTACTTGAGTCTTGGTTCATACCCTCAAACATGTTCTTGTCAGGAGGTCCTTATAATATTTTATGTTTTCATGTTCTTTTAAGTCTTGGTAATCGTTTGTTTGGCTCTTTTCTTGGTACATACCTTTGGAGTATTTTCCTAGTCTTATAGTTTATTGGATTCTTATTTCAAAGGTTAATCTTAGAGCACAACTACACATAAGCCTTATCATAATTTCTTAACCCTAATTCAAGCTCATAGATCATGCATACATGAACTTATCGTAATAGCTTGTTTAAGTATATATAATAATCATAACATGTTTCTTGAGGTACTTCGGCAAATCATAGATCTGTATTAAGCGCCTTTAGAGGTAGTTTAGTAATTTCAACTATATTTTATTGCCCTTAGAAACTTACATAATTATCCTTAAGGTCGTACATAACGGGTTCATAACATTTGGAGTATTTTAAGGCCTTGAAAATTCTTTAGAATCCTTAAATGAAGGGTCATTTTGGTCATTTATCACACATTTCTTAGTTTAAATTCTTAAGGTATTTCAAATTTTTTAAACTTTTGAATAAAACTTCATGTACATATATATAGGACTTAATTAAAACTTTAAGTCATTTGGAGGCCATTGAACATTGACACTTTTGGTTAGCCTAATGGCATTTTGGTCATTTTTTCTTTAGTCCTGGTTCAGCCCATAAATGTGTTCTAATGACTTTAAAATCTTGTGTAACCTCTTATATCCTTTTAAGTGTATAAAATTTTAGATCATTTGGAGTTCATTTGGTCTCAATGCTTAGGCATGTAGGAAAATTTTTGTCATTTTACACTTATTCTTGGTTCAATCCCTAAAAAAATTCTAATGACTACCGAACTTCATACGTGGTCTAAACATGTCACCTTAACCCTTCTATTAAAACCACAGGTCATTTAAAGGTTATATAGGTTATGAATTTGCTTTACATTACTATAGGGACATTAGGGTCATGGTATACAATTACCTGTTTTAGCTACTTAACCTTATCCAATGAGTACAAACTTTCATGTATATGTTTTACCTGTCATATGCCCAACATTAAAATAAAATTTCATGTATATGTTTTACACGTCATATTATGACAACATTAAAATTTTATTTGCAGCATAGTCCATTAATTGGGTTATTTTACCATTACTTGACTCTAGAGGAAAACCCAAAACGCTATGTTTGGTATTATGGTTATTAGTATTTTTCTTTTATGACCCTTTAAATATACGTTAATATATGGTTTATATTTATTTTCAAGCAATCTATATAAGTATTTTTTAAGAAAAATTCAAATTGGCTACTTAACTCTTAGTTGATGCTCAAGATCTCGGTTCTAAATTTTCGGGTATCTAGTTTACTCTAAATTTTCTTTGATAGCTTTCTTCGAGAGTCTAACTTTTAGAACCATAAAAAATTTGATCAGAGCATGTCTTGATAAAGGGATAAAATTTAGGTTGAAAGTTAGAATAAGAGGGAGTTGAAATTTAGGCTGACGTGGCCGGTTTGGTTGAACCAACCATGTCATCATCTTCTTCTTCAAAAATGATAAGGACGCAGGCCGTGTATTCCTCCGTCGTTTTATACTCGACCTTTTCAGGTTATTCTAGAGCATTTTTCCTCTTCATTTCTTCATGAAACTCGGTAATGTTATATTAAGGAACAACTACGATATATCTTACCTTTTCGTGTGATGTAGCTCGAGTTATAACTCGTCAAAATTTGGTAAAAATATGTTTTCACGCTAGTGTAAACCCACAAGAATTTCTTATTCGTTAAGTTGATTGAGACCTTTTTAAGACATGACTTCTTCACAAAAATTCTTCCTTATACTTCCCTCAGGCTTAAGAAATTATTTTGGAGGAATGAATTTGTGTGATCGTGGCTGATTTTGGAGTCGATTTGGAAGTCAACCAAAGAGCAAAAACTCAACCCTCTTCCTCAGCTCCCTCTAGTCCTTATTAGGTGACTCTTTAAAAAATGTTAAACTTAATTCATTAAAACTAATGAAATGCTTAATTTTTGTATAGAGGGACTATAGGTAGGAAATTTAAACTTACCCTCAAATCTTACCCGAATATATTTTTCTTCAATTGGACATGCTTCTAAGCTAGTTGGCGTTGAGGTCTTTTATGAAAAATGCTTCTTGATGGTACAAAAATTGAATGTGATTGGTTAGACAAGATGAATTCATGTATAACCTCAAAGTTCCATCTAAGCTTTTAAACTTATATAATGGCACATGGAATTTGTTAGGATTAGATTAGATTTGGTTATTTGGATTAGATTAGATTTGGTTATTTGAATTAGATTTAGTCATAGTAGATTTAGTCGATTTGATTATGTATCGCTATATAATAGCCAATTTTATTGTTAATAGGATGAAAGATTTCTCCCCATTCCTAACATTTGGTATCAGAGCCTAATTGGACGTGAAGGAGAAATACACAAATTGAGTGTTTGAGAGGAAAAACACTGAACAAATGGCAAGTGATTCAGGAAGCTTTGCTACAACATGTGTTCCTAAATTCGATGGAGACTACGAGCATTGGAGTTTGGTCATGGAAAATCTTTTGCGTTCCAAGGAATATTGGAGCACTATTCAACTTGGTTTTGAGGAAGCAAAAGGAAACAAACCACTAAGTGCAGCCCAGCAAAAGGAAATCAACGAAGTAAGGCTCAAAGATCTCAAAGTAAAGAATTATCTCTTTCAATCCATTGATAAGAGTATTATGAAAACTATCATTCAAAATGATACTTCCAAGCAATTGTGGAACTCAATGAAACTCAAGTATCAAGAAAATGCTAGAGTGAAGCGAGCCCAGCTATAACGACTTCGCAGAACATTTGAAACTTTAGAGATGAAAGCAGGAGAAGGTGTTTCTGAGTATTTTTCAAGAGTTATGTTTACTGCTAATGACATGAGGAATTGCGGAGAAGATATGTCGGATGTCAAAATTGTTGAGAAAATACTTCAAAGTCTTAGCGATAAATTCAACTTCGTAGTATACTCAATTGAAGAATCCAAAGACATTGACCAATTAACCGTCGATGAATTACAGGCATCTTTGCTTGTACATGAACAAAAGGTGATTGATAAGAGTGAAGAGTAGGTTCTGCAGGTGGAGAATGTACTAAGGTATGGACAAGGAAGAGACAGAGGGACATTATAGAGAGGAAGAGGTTACACTATAGGACGGGGAAGAGGTAGATCTTTTGTGAACCGGTCAGCCATCAACTGTTTTCGATGTGGAAAACAAGGACATTATAAATTTGAATGTCTGGGGTTAGAAAAAATCAACTGTTTTCGATGTGGAAAGCAAGGACATTACCAATTTGAATGTTTGGGCTTAGAAAAAGAAGCTGCCAATTATGCTAAATTTTAAGAGGAAAAATTGCTAGGATGGCATACACAAAGAAAAGTAAAGTTGAAAAAGAAGGCATTTGGTTTCTCGATTCCGGATGCTCAAATCATATGACTGGGGACAAAACATGGTTCGTTAAGGTTGATGAAAGTTTCAAACACACTGTCACGTTGGGAAATAGCTCAAAATTGGTAGTTGAAGGAAGAGAGTGTCAGATTCGAAGTTGAAGGTATCACACAAACCGTGACAAATGTCTACTATGTCCCCAATCTCACAAACAATTTGCTAAGCATAGGGCAAATATAGGAGAAGCGCTTGGTGATCTTAATCAAAGAAGGAACATGCAGAATCTATCATCAACAAAGGGGCCTAATAATGAATACACAAATGATGGCGAATAACATGTTCTCAGTTCATGCAAAGATGAAGCCATTGGTTGACAAATGTTTGAAAATAGAAGATGAAGACTTGGAGGTCCAGAATATGGCGACAGAGGTAGCAGAAGCAGAGGAGATAAAAGAGAAGGAGGTCACCTGTGACAGCAAAAAGAAGTTAGAAGAAGATGCAATTAGGAGGATGGAAGAATTGATTCAAAAGAATGTTGGAGAAAGGCTAAACTCTAAAGAGACTAAATTCGAAATACAGAGGCGAATAGAGGAAGAACGCAAGAAATTGTATGATGATGTTGATGTGCAGCTTGAGAAAGTGAAAAAAGCCGCTCTTACTGCTACAAAACAAAAAGAAGAACAAGCATGGAAAGAAATAGAAGAGCTAGATAAAATGCTGAAAGAGAATAGAAGAATGGTAGAAAAAGCTAAGTGACGATTAGCTCTGGAGCAGCAGCGAAAGGAAGAAGAACTATATCGTGAGCTCGAGTTGATTCAGAGACAAAAAGAGGAGGCAGCTTGGAGAACTAAGCTAGATGATAAAAGTTTGAGTTATGTTTTGTTGGGAGTCAGTGAAGAATCAAAAGCTTCCAGACTAATGATATAGAAGCGGCAGAAGCGACAGATGAAAATATTGTAGAGGAAAATATTTCCTCTGGCTCTTTGGTTGAAGCAAGCTCTCCTAGCTCAAATAAGGCGAGGAATAACACACCACCAGTCTGGATGAGAGACTTTGCAATAGGAGAAGATATTTGTGAAGAAGATGATGAAGCAATCTGAATGAGAGACTATGCAATAGGAGAAGTTTTTTTGTAAAGAAGATGATGAAGCTCACTCGACCATGTTTACCACTATTGAACCTGTAAACTTTGAAGACGCATTGAAGAGTGAGAAATGGAGGCAAGTCATGGATTTGGAGCAATAAATAGAAATGACACATGGAAATTGATGAAGTTACCTCACGGTGGAAGTCAGTTATGAGGTAGTAGATATAAACTTATTACTATTTGTGTTGAGTTTAAGGGAGAGATTGTTAGGATTAGATTAGATTTGGTTATTTGGATTAGACTTAGTCATAGTAGATTTAGTGATTTGATTATGTAATGCTATATAATAGCCAATTTTATTCTTGAATAGGATGAGAGATTTCTCCACCATTCCTAACCCATATAAGTTAGGAACATTTTCAACAATTGGTTTTTGTGGACAATACTTTTTAGAAGGTGTAGAAACAAGTTTGAAGTAAAATGGTGAATTACAACTCTCAAATTTAGAAGTTCAAGGAAGAGATACCTAAAATATAAATGTTGATTTTTCACGGTTAAAGGCTCGACACTGCTTGATTATTGCTCCTAATGACTACCCTTACTTCATCATTCATAGAAGAAGCTTAAACTAACCTTAAAATGTAAAGAACGACCATTTATTGGAAATAAAATTTTCTAAAATTTTTGTTGAAAATATTTTCTCTAATAAGATGCTCATCAACTTTCATTTTGAATGGAAGTGGTTGGATTTTTTAGGTATGTGTCTTCTAGAGCCTATCCAAGTTTGGAATAATCCAACGACCAGAATTAAAGATATACTCAATTTTGTATAGATGGTTCATACGGTCATTTTCTTATTCAATTGCATTTGTGTAAATATTTCAAACTTTAAAAGAATTTTGATAATTTGTCACTTTTTTATTTTTTATTACTTTTTCCAAAAATCAAAACTTCTTCTAAATTTTTTTTTTTTTTTTTTTTTTTTTTTTTTTTTTTTTTTTT
>NW_019272020.1:6574467-6608213 GCF_002738345.1 Cucurbita maxima | reverse complement strand
TTTTTTTTTTTTTTTTTTTTTTTTTTTTTTTTTTTTTTTTTTTTTTTATGGAACCTCTTTAATTTCATTCCCTTAGGAAAGTTTCCTAAAAATTAGAAAAACGAAGCTTTTTACTTTAAGCTTTTTTTTTTCTTTTTCTATCCTTTTTTTAATAGTATTAAGTCCTTATAATTCATTGTTAAGGTATGGAAAATATATTCTTGGTATGAACGATTGAACTCTATCTTTTATTTAGAGCTGACTTCAGTAGTACCACCCCACCAATTTCAGTCATTCACTATTTAAGTATGCATATTTATGGAATTCTACCTCCTCTTTCTCCCTCTCTCCTAGGTTAATAATAAGTATTTTAACGTAAAATATTTATACATTAATTTAATTATATATTTTTTAAATTGATTCTTTTATATTTTTTTAGAACTATTCATCAACTTCTACATTTGATGATTTAAGGTTGGTGGATCATTCCTCTATAAATTATGGAGTTCAAGAATCGAGGTTCACCAATTTCCTTCAAATTTGTTCCCACATTTTATAAATAAGATTTTCCATAAGTTCGGTGAAGGAATCGAGCGCTGAAAAATACCTCTAACTTATATGCCTAATTCAGATCACCACTTGAAGATCCAACCAGAGGCTACACAATAGTTTGTTGTGTAAGGTCAATAACATTTGGTTTCTGCACTCCGACAAAAAAGAGACTTTACCATTGACTTTAAAGATCACATATCTCCCAATTCAGTGCACCAAAAGGTAAGATATCATCCTTTGATTCAGAGGCGCGAAGCGGTTCGACTGTAAAGGAGAGGAGAGGAATGAAGGATCTAGAATAAGGAGGAGTAAGATATCATCCTTTGATTCTTCCTTGAGATTCCATCTTCAAGATTCATAAAGGGATCGAGGGGAGAAACATCCTAGATTAGGTTGAGGAATGCAATTATTAGGCAGCGACGATAAATATAGCATGCGTCTTCTTCCCTTTTGAAGGAAGAAGACAATGGTATGGTCGGTTATAGAACCGTGAGTTAAGGCTCCGAACCACGCAATTTACTCAAGATTCAAATAATTTTAAAATAACCACCTTAACGAACTTTGCTGCTCATAAAATTTTATTGTTAAGCATATTATGTTAGGTTAAAGTTATATATGAAATTTGGTAGTCATTGAATAAGGTTTAGTAGCTTAACTAAGTAAGTGTAAAATGGCCATATTTCTTATAGGGCTTAATATCTATGGTTTGCGACCTTAAAAACCTCTTAACGACTTGAAACATTATACGTGACCTTAAATAATGACTGTCAAGGTACTATTCAATTTTCATCACCATTGGACCACGTTAGTGTTTCAAACCCTTGTTTAAGTAATAAAATTACTATATTGCCCCTATTAACTAAGAACTTAAGCAATTCCTTTGGTCATCCCAACATCATGACCTCCTTACACAATATCCTAAGTACTCTTGAAATGAATAAAGCTAAGAAAAATACTTATGTTTTCCTTCAGACCATACATGCACCACGAATAGGGTATGACATAAGTAAACCTAGGGCTATTAGTGAACTATGTTAGATAAAACCTGAGTTTTACCGTTTTTCTTATTCACACGATTTCAGAAAATCGTGAGTTTGACCATTTGACAAATCACGTGGAATGGATCACCAGAGTTTTAGAAGTGAGTGGCACAGATTTAGTTGGCCACTCTCCAGCCAATTTTAGAATCCTTTTTAGAAGAATTGTTCAGAAAATAAAACAACCTGAACGCTCAGAGTTATTTTTCTCTCTCCTTTTTGTTACGCATTTTCCCAATTTCCTCTCACCGAAATTCTGTGAAACCCAACAAGTGGTATCAGAGCCAGGTTGAAGATCGGTGTATATCATTGCAGAGGAGCCAACCTATCAACAAACAAGTTGAATAGCTCAAGTGGTTAGAGCTTTGACCTAACATCCCAAAGGTCTCAAGTTCGAGTAGAAGAAAATGTAAAGTGTAAAAACACACACATCGTGGGGCCCATCTCGGGCAGGCTCACTCACTCCTCCACACCATCGTCGTGTGCCGACATCTCCATCACCACCGCCACGAAGAGGGCGTCAAGTTATCGTTGAGCGAGTGATCAGTGAGACAACGACTGCCGTCGTTCAGTATCCAATATTGACAAAGTCCAATTATAACGAATGGATCTTGTTGATGCGCGTCAACCTACAGGCGCAAGGATTATGGCATGCTGTTGAGCCAGAGGAAGGAGAAACGATTGAGTACCGTGAGGATCGGTTGGCGTTTGCCGCCATATTACGATCTGTGCCCCCAGAGATGCTGGCATCTCTCTCCACCAAGCGCACCGCGCAATCGGCCTGGGAGGGAATCAAATCCCGTCGGGTCCGGTGTACAGCGAGTGCGGGAATCCAACATCGAGCAATTGCAGAAGGAGCTCTCGGAGATCCACTTTAAGGACGGTGAATCCGTCGATGATTTTTCAATGCGGATCACGATGCGCGTCAACCTACAGGCGCAAGGATTATGGCATGCTGTTGAGCCAGAGGAAGGAGAAACGATTGAGTACCGTGAGGATCGGTTGGCGTTTGCCGCCATATTACGATCTGTGCCCCCAGAGATGCTGGCATCTCTCTCCACCAAGCGCACCGCGCAATCGGCCTGGGAGGGAATCAAATCCCGTCGGGTCGGTGTACAGCGAGTGCGGGAATCCAACATCGAGCAGTTGCGGAAGGAGCTCTCGGAGATCCACTTTAAGGACGGTGAATCCGTCGATGATTTTTCAATGCGGATCACGGGGCTCGCCAAAAACATCACCACACTCGGTGGCAGCATCAGCGAGACAGAAATCGTGAAGAAGATGCTGCAGGTTGTCCCTGATCACCTCGAGCAAGTTGCGATTTCAATCGAGACATTGCTTGATGTGAACGACCTAACGGTAGAAGAGGTGACCGGAAGACTGCGTAACGTCGAGCAGCGGAAGAAAAATACCATTTCAGCTGTCGACAAGGGGGGTCGTCTACTCCTCACTGAGGAGGAATGGCTTGCACGTCTAAAGCTCCGTGACAACACCGGCGAGAGTAACGGGTCCTCCTCCAGCCGCAAAGACGGTAAGAAGCCATGGATCTCCCACGGGCGCATGCGCGTGAAAGATGGGAATCAAAAGAAGGAGTCGACCAATGGCAGGCCAATCTGCTCGAACTGTGGGAAGAGAAGACACCTAAGCAGAAATTGCTGGAGCAAGCTTAGGAACAAGGAGAAGGCCGAAAAGGCCCATGTGGCTCAATCCGAGGAGGACGAGCCAGCTCTCTTCATGGTAAGTGCGTGTGTCCCCATTGTCGATTCCAAATCCACGGAAATGGAGGTAATCAACAACGATGTTGAACTCGAGAAAGAGCTCCAGCTGGGCGTAGCAAAGGTGGCACCAGCTAGGGAGCCAATTCAACTGGAGGAGGAGCGAGTGTTCGCTCAGATCAGCGAGCGGGACGAGCAACACAAGGACCGGCGATGGATCCTAGACACAGGGGCAACAAACCATATGACCGGGGCTAGATCTGCATTCTCCGAACTCGACTCGGGGATCCGCGGGATGGTGAAATTCGGCGACGGATCTGTCGTCGAGATCGAAGGACGCGGCACCATCCTATTCGCCAGCAAGGGAGGCGAGCATCGCAAGCTGACCGACGTCTACTTCATCCCGAGGCTCAAGGCTAACCTTGTGAGCCTGGGTCAACTCGATGAGACAGGCTGTTTCATCTCCATCGAGCGCGGATTACTCAAAATTTGCGATAATCAACGACGGCTGCTCACACAGGCAAGGCGCACGACAAACCGTCTTTACATCCTGGAGTTACAGATAGAGCAACCTGTCAGTCTCTCGGCCAAGACCGAAGAGGTATCTTGGAGGTGGCATGCAAGGTACGGGCATTTAAACTTTCCTGCTCTAGAAAAACTACAGAAGGAGAAGTTAGTGCACGGTTTGCCAGCAATCAAAGGCGTGAACAAGCTGTGCGACGGGTGCCTCATCGGCAAACAGAGGCGCACACCCTTTCCATCTCGAACATCCTATCGAGCCGATGAGCCGTTGGAGCTTGTACACGGCGATATTTGCGGGCCCATCAAGCCGGCGACCCCAGGCGGTAAGAGTCTCTTCCTCCTGTTAGTCGATGACAAAAGCCGCTTCATGTGGCTGACCCTGCTGCAAGCGAAAAGTGAGGCGGCAGAGGCGGTTAAGTGCATTAAAGCGCGAGCGAAGGCCGAATGTGAGAAGAAGATGCGAGTGTTGCGCACAGACCGAGGCGGAGAATTCACCTCGACAAGTTTCGGTAAGTACTGTGACGAAATCGGCATACAACGACACCTAACGGCGCCCTACTCCCCCCAACAGAACGGAGTGGTGGAGCGCCAGAATCAGACCATCGTCGGGACAGCAAGGTCATTGTTGGTGACGGCCGGGATGCCTGGGAGATTCTGGGGAGAGGCAGTAATGACGGCCGTATATCTCCTCAATCGGTCACCAACCCGAAGCCTTGACGGGAAGACACCATATGAGGCCTGGTACAACAAAAAACCAGCGGTACATCATTTTCGCGTGTTCGGCTGCGTCGCTTACATGAAGGTAACACGTCCCCACCTCGCCAAGCTCGATCCTAGGGGGCTAAAGGTCGTTTTTATCGGCTATGAACCCGGGAGCAAGGCGTACAGACTATATGATCCTGTAGGGGGGCGAGCTCACGTGTCACGCGACGTCGTCTTCGACGAAAGCACCTTCTGGCAGTGGAATGACGTGAACGAGGCAGACCATAATCCAAATCAATTTACGGTGGAGTACCTCGTCACCGAGCCGGAAGAAGGAGGAGCCCAGCATCAGCAGCCGTCACCGCAGCCAGCAGGTGCAACCCCTGAACCAGTGGAATTCGCAACACCACGGACTGCGGATTCGACGCTGGATGCCGATCACGATACTGATCTGGAGGCCAGGTACCGGAGGATGGACGACCTAGTAGGAGGAGGTGAACCACCTGGACTGGCAGTGCGCGAGCTCGAAGAAGTGGCCGAACTACATGCCATCAGTGCAGATGAACCGAACACCTTCGCCGAAGCAGAAAAGAACCCGTGCTGGCTGAAGGCAATGCAAGAGGAGATGACATCCATCACCGAAAATCAGACGTGGAGTCTGGAGGATATGCCACCGGGACACCAAGCCATAGGGCTCAAATGGGTCTTCAAACTGAAGCGCAACGAAAAAGGAGAAGTTGTGAAACACAAGGCCCGTCTGGTGGCGAAGGGCTACGTCCAGAAGCAAGGAGTGGACTTCGAAGAGGTATTTGCGCCAGTGGCAAGGTTAGAATCCGTTCGTTTCTTACTTGCAATTGCAGCACATTACTCTTGGGAGGTTCACCATATGGACGTAAAGTCTGCTTTCCTTAACGGAGAGCTGAAGGAGACTGTTTATGTCCGACAACCACCTGGCTTCCTGGATAACAACAACCCCAATAAAGTATTGCGCCTGCACAATGCACTCTACGGGCTTCGACAAGCTCCACGAGCCTGGAACGCGAAGCTCGACAATACCTTACTGTCACTGAAATTCAAACGTTGCGCCTCTGAGCATGGCATGTACACGCACGGCCATGACAAGAAGCGACTAATCGTGGGAGTGTACGTCGACGACCTCATAATCACTGGAGGTGACATGGAAGTCCTCGGAAGGTTCAAGAAGGAGATGTCGAAAAACTTCGAGATGAGCGATCTCGGCGTGCTCAGCTATTATCTCGGCATCGAAGTGCAACAGAATTCTACCGGCATCTCCATCTGCCAAAGTGCATACGCAAAGAAGCTGCTGGACACAACTGGACTTGTGGACAGTAATCCTACAAGGACGCCAATGGAGGCCCGACTCCAACTAAGGAAGGCTGGCACTACGACGACAGTCGACTCCACCAATTACCGCAGCATTGTCGGGAGTCTACGCTATCTGGTAAACTCTCGTCCTGATCTTGCTTATTCTGTTGGATATGTGAGCCGGTTTATGGAAGCACCTAGGGAGGAGCATTTAGCGGCTGTCAAGCGCATCCTGCGCTATGTAGCCGGAACCAGAGGCTGGGGTGTAAGATACTGCACAGGGAGCGGAAAGGAGAAACTCAAGCTAGTTGGCTACAGTGATAGTGACATGGCCGGTGACGTTGATGATCGTAAGAGCACTAGCGGAATGATCTACTTTCTCTCAGGCGGCGCAATCTGCTGGCAATCAACAAAACAGAAGGTAGTTGCTTTGTCTTCCTGTGAAGCAGAATACATCGCCGCTTCGATGGCAGCAACACAAGGGATCTGGCTTGCGCGACTAATGGAAGAACTCATCGGGAGAGAAAGTGATCCACCAATGCTATACGTAGACAACAAAGCTACGATCTCCCTGATCAAAAATCCAGTTTTGCATGAACGAAGCAAGCACATAGAAATCAGATTCCACTACATTCGAGAATGTGCAGATCGAGGGCTCATCAAAATTGATTACATCCGAACAGAGGAACAACTTGGAGACATCTTCACCAAGTCCCTGGCGCGGGTGAAATTTGAAGAACTACGCTCAAAGATCGGAGTTCAAATAGTAAGGTAGATATACTACAGGTTTTAGGAGGAGATTGTTAGATAAAACCTGAGTTTTACCGTTTTTCTTATTCACACGATTTCAGAAAATCGTGAGTTTGACCATTTGACAAATCACGTCGAATGGATCACCAGAGTTTTAGAAGGGAGTGGCACAGATTTAGTTGGCCACTCTCCAGCCAATTTTAGAATCCTTTTTACTTTAAATAGAAGAATTGTTCCGAAAATAAAACAACCTGAACGCAGTCAGAGTTATTTTTCTCTCTCCTTTTTGTTACGCATTTTCCCAATTTCCTCTCACCGAAATTCTGTGAAAACCAACAAACTACACATCTCACGCCCTAAAGTCATGAAAATTAAGTTTGTTATGTACTATGTAACTATACCATGTGGCCTAAGCGGGCTACCCTATGGTACATACATATGTTAAAGTGAAGGTGGACACTGGGACACAAGCGTATTGGACAACTTCTTTTGAAAAGGACCTTTCAAGGACATTGTCGAACGACACATATGTGTTAACATTGTACCCCAATCCATATGTCAAAGATTGGTATATGCACCCACTATCTGATACAGAATTTGTAAATGATATGGCATTGATACGAGAGTGTCCAATTCCATGATAAGACACGAATGGATGGATGTTTGAGATGACTTGATGTTATGAATGACACATGGGCCTGTTCTCACAAGTAAGACCGAGTGAGATATGATTGCCAATGACATTCTGAGACTTGGGATGACATCATGACATGAAGGCCAGATCAATTAGGAACAAAGATGAGAATTGAGATGTGACGTTGTATATTATAGACCTTGACTTTAAGTAGATGCAAGTTGGATAGTGTCGCACACATGAAGGCCGATTGACCTGGTTTAGTGTAGAGGCAAGTTGGATAGTGTCACAAATGATTGAACATACATGCATGGGTGGCGTGTGTGACCAAACCAACTTAAATTTTGCACAACTTATATTTAGGTGTCAAAGAAAAACTTCACCCGAAGTCCGTTGAAGCTACAAAAATGGGCGAAAAATAAAATTGGGGTTGGGTTTCCCTCAAAGTTTGTCGTAAGCGTGTCAAGATCACGACGCCGCATAGTTAAAAATGTACGACCATGAAAATTGGTATCAAAGCCACTCTTTATGTGTCTAAGTTAGGAAAAATAGTCATTAAAAGAACACGAGGGTTGATAAACACTTCACAGATGTATCACGAGTGCCAGATTTGGCAAGATAGTTGTGGGTCAAAATTACAAATAGTTTTATGGGTTGAAGCAAGATTTCTTGAGGAGTCTTATCGTCAGTAAAGCACAAACTAAGCTTATTTACCGAGGGCTTGAGAATTTCAAAATTGGGCAATGTTTAATCAAAATGTGTACCAGGTTGGTGCCTTTCAAAGAGTCATTCTCGTTAAAGGAACAATGTCAATGGTTGTAAGCAAAGAATCGAGGGCCATATGAGACATGCGTCGGCCAAATGCCAAAATGTGCACAACGCAAATCCATATAGGTGGGCGACATCGCTTTAAGAGAGGCAGTTGTGGGGGAGAGTCTGAGAGAATAGGTTTCCCAGCTCGAATAAGTGCTCCAAGAAGTGAGCACACACATGTTCCTTAAGCCATCACCTCGTGCTTAAGGTGGATGACTTCACAAGAGTTGTCGAGAACAACATTCTCATAACTCTCCAAAAGTAGAGTTATACCAAACCTTTTTGTAAATAATTTTGTATTCATGCTCACTAATTTCTCATTAATTTAATTTATTCTAATTAGTAAACATGAAACAGTCCATTCTAGTTCAACATGAAAACATGATCAATTTACACAAATCGAGCCTAATTATACATTTAATTGAGTTATTTTTTAATAATGCAGAACATTTATGTTGAACCATGATGCTGTAAAAAAAATTTTTGCTGACCTGATGCTATAGAAATTCTTGCAGCAAATTTTTGAGGGATGATGGAGAAATTTTAGTTTAAATTAGAAAGACACCTAGAATGTTGACTACCCAATTAGAAGCTACCTAGGTGGACGAATTACCCCTCCTCGACCCTAAATGGGAAGAAAAAAATAATATAGGTGAAAAATCTCCAAAAAAAAAAAGAGGGCATTCACCGAGGGGAAAAACGGAAAGACGAAAACGGAAAGGAAGAATAGATGGGGTTGCTTCCGTAAAAACCAGAGAGGAGGACAAAAGAAGAATCGTAGTTCAGCTGATGATAACAGTAGAAGGAAAAAAAGGTCCAAGAAAAATAGATTAAGGCAAAGAGGTGGAAGAGAGAACTGAAAGGAGGGGAACTTCCATTGAAGGACAACAACAAAACTTTGTAACTCTCTAATTCTTTACTCTCTTTTGGTATTCTATTATTTTTGTATGATTAAGATGTTGATTCCTACGTGTAAATCAGTTTGTATGGAGAGCTAAAAGAAGGGGAAGAGTTTTATGCATTTAAGGCATGTTGACGGCCTAATTTTAGTTTATTAAAGAGATATTATTAGTACTTTACATGTTTGTTTAGTTGACCATTTTACATAGTTGTTTTGTGTTATTTGGAAGAAGAGAGGGCAAGTAATTTGTCTTTAATACTCTAGTTCGAATACTTGAAGGTAATTGAAGGATTAGAAATAATTCTTCTACTTGAGGTTTGTCAATAGAAATTACAAAACGATTATGGAATTAATCAAACATGTCGTACTCTCAAAAGAGCTTGAAAGACTATTAAATGGATCTCATATTCATCCCAAAGTCCAACAATTTATCTATTTAAGCTCTCACTTTCCTCATTATTATTGATTTTCTAATGGTTCTTTATTTTATTTTTTTGGGCACTAGTTACCACTCTTCATATATATTTTTTCTAGATATTTTATTGTCATCAACACATTTTTATGACACTTAAAACTCAAATAATTTTCAGCAACAAAAATAACAAAAAAAAAAAAGTTCTCTGTAGAATCGATAATGTACTTATTACTTATAATTTTAACATAAAGATGTGGATTTATTTCCTGAAACACAAGTTAGATTTGTTTACCACCTTCAAAAAGTGGAAAACTGAAGTTAAAAATCAAACGGGCTTGAGATCAAATGTCTGGGGTCTGACAATGGAGGAGAGTGTGACAAGTCAGAGTTTAAAAAAATTTGTGCAACTGAGGAAATTAGATTAATGAAAACAGTTCCCGATAAGGCAAGACAAATGGCGTTGCAGAACGACCCACTTCATTCCAGGCAAGTCCATATATCGAGTGGATTGGTCGGCTCAATTATATATCAAAGAGATTGTACACCTGCACTAGGTACCAGTATCCATAGTATCAAACCGAGACACTAGGTTCACCTCTCAGCATTGTAGTAAGGTTTAGTACAACATTTCATCCTCAAACGGACGTACAGACAAAATGTTGAATAGGATCTTAGAAGATATGTTGTGCGCCTGTGTCATAGATTTCTCTGGATGCTGGGACGAACTTCTACCTTTGATGGAATTTTCCTACAATAACAATTATCAAGCGACCATCCAGATGGCCCCTTTCGAGGCACTGTATGGGCGTAGGTGTCAAACACTTGTGCTTTGGAAAGAGGTAGGCATGCAACAACTATTGGGACCAAAGTTGGTTCACGTCACCAACGCAGCGATGCAGAAAATCAGGCAGAGGATACTTACCCACAGATCCGACAGAAGAGCTATGCAGATTTGCGTAGAAGGGACCTTGAATTCGAGGTGGGTGACCATGTGTTCCTGAAGGTAGACCCTATGATGGGGAGTGTTGAGGTTCGGAAAGAACAAAAAGTTGAGCCCAAGGTTCAAAGACCCCTTCGAGATTCTAGAGAGAGTTGGGGTTGTTGCCTATAAAATTGCCCTACCACCGAACCTTACCGCCGTACACAATGTGTTACACGTGTCCATGCTGTGAAAGTATACTTCAAACCCTACCCATGTGATCGAACATGAAACACTTCCTCTTCGGGAAAATCTGTCTTACAAAGAGATATCTAGCCGAATTTTAGCTGAGACACCAGACGATTGCGCAACAAAATTATTCCCTTGGTGAATGTCTCATGGAGTAACCACCATGAGGGAAAGACAACCTGGAACCGAGAAGAGGAGGTGAAGAGAGCCTTCCCAAACTCTTCCAAGAGATGCCAAATTTTGGGGACGAAAGTTCCTAAGGAGGGGAGAGTTCGTAATGCTAAAAAAAATTGCCCCTCCAGCCATTATAAGGGTCCAAGGACCCCAATCAGATCACCTGAAAAAGAAAAAAGAATTGTGAAAGAAAACGTGAGAGGAGAAGAGTAAGTCGTTGGGGTACTCCTCGGACCACCGCTAGAAATCTGTCTTCAGCCATGAATCCACACACAAGGACCCCCTTCTTGGAAGGAAAAATAGATTCGAGAGGTTGACGCTCCAGTTCCGTCAAGATCGGAGAGCTCACGAGGTAAGATTCTTGAACTAACCTCTTCAGATCTAAGTTCTTATTGAGTGAATCGGGTTTTGAAATCTTGATATATTCATCTAGAAGCAACTCTCCATTGGAACGGTGAAGAAGTTTGGTCGAAACCTCGATCCGAAAGCAGAAATCTAAGAATTGTCCAAGAACGGTAAGCGAACTTTGTAAGGAAGTAAAATACTAGAGCGTAGAAGGTAATACGATATACAACTTTGCAAAAGGAAGCATGTTGATTGAAAGATACACACATGTAAAGATTCAAGAAAACTAATCGAATTCGTAGTTTGCACCTGCCACGAGAGAGAAACGTTGTCTGACGAGCCAAGTGTCTGACCGGTGACTGGTGAAGCACGACTTGGCAATGCGGCAACACACGTCAAGTGATGACTGGAGCAATACGACCCCATTGAAATTGCAACACGCGTCGCCTGCATACCTTACCAGCTTCCAGATCTATGAGTCGATCTGATCCGACCTGCAAGCCGTCGGCCCAAACTAACCTGCAGTCCACCAGAGCGAACTAAGCCACCAACCCGAACCGCTACGCCAACAAAATCAGACCACGACTATCCAGTTTCTGCCCATGCATTGTACGTGCACGTGATAGTCGTGGCTAGGCTTCGTCGGGCCGTGTGTTGAGCGCGTGGGAGAGCGTGGCTTACGCGTGAGGTGTTGTTTTTGTCTTGTTCAATTTCTGTTTATCCAATTTCCTCCTAATTCAAATTCAAATCCTCTTTATATATGAAATAGGAAATAATTGTGGAAAATCAATATTTTTTGAAACGTTATTTGTGTAAAAATGTTAAACGAAGAGCACGCGTCAATCAGGAAATTCACCACACAGAACTTTAAAAAGAAATACTTGTAGGAATCACTTGGTTATGCATGCATGCTAGTTTAATTCATGCTGAAAGAAGGATGAGAGATTTGTGAACTCTGCCCTCCTGGGTTAATGGATGTTATCCTCCTATTGAGCATGTATGCCTATTTTGCATGAATTGTGCATGTTATATCTAGATGCTTGATATTTATGCACTAAGTTAATGTTTATGAATTGTTGTTACCATAAGCCTAAGGATGCATAATTAGAGAGATGAGTCACTGAGTTTAGACTTATCCCTTCCCTAGAAGCCTAACAGATCACCACCGCAAACGAAGTACCTTAGGAGTGTTCTTAGGCTGTTAATTGTGTGAACGATATCTATCGCTTCGTGGGAGGACTAGAGGTTCTTGATCAGTTCTCACTACTCCTAGCTGTTTTGTATGGGAAATGTGTCCCCACATCGTACAGCTCATTAGTTGCATGGGAAAGGGTTGGGTCACGCCCCTCAACAGGGGACTATCATGGGCCTAACAGGTACTCAGCACACCCATAGGTAAAATTCCATATAGTCTCAAATAGCCATGCAGATATAGCACCTCATAGAGAGACACCGGTCCATGAGAGTTGTAGAGTGAAATCCACCATTTCCTTGTAGAATGTCTCTCATGGGCTCTGGAGCCCAAATCCACGAGAGTTGTGCGTTTTCCTTCTCGTTTTGCTCTTTCACATGCATAGATGTTTGAGAATTAACCTTGGCAGTGTTGTAAACTTCGTTGTTGCAACCATCAAGAATGCTCACAGACCAAGCTGGTACAAAATATATTCCATTTGCGTGCAAATCTATAATGGCATCATTTTTACCATCTGTGTTGCTCAAAAAGTCGAACATCTCTCCTATTGCTTGGTTAGAGAATTTCGTTAAAGTTATAGATCTGCCAAAGTCTTGGTCTGAGCAGGTGCCATTAATGAGAATCTTCTCTCCCAATGCCCCCATTTGGGTTGATTCAAGTTCTCATATTCATTAAGTGGAGCGTTGTAATCATAAGACGTAGTGATGAATGGACCTCCCTATGTTCTTCCAAAGTTGGTACCTCCATGGTAAATATAATAATTGTTAAACACGCCACCTGATTGAAAAAATCTTGCCACAGAAAAGGCTACATCTTGTGCAGTTTTGTAAGGCTCTTTTGTCACTCCATTTCTTGAATCATCCCACCCAATTTTCAGTAAATATTTTTGGGCGGTTAGGATTGTTAGGACTAAAGTTGTTGCAGTAGAATCCATTACATGTATTAATGATAGGTTGTGAGGCATCACTCTGTTGGCACATGATCCATAGAACGCCAACATTAAGATATTCGGCCATTTGAGCACACCAATTGATATATGTTTTTACTACATTTCCATAAGGTGTCATCACGTTTCCATACTCGTTCTCGATTTAAGCTAAGATTATTGGCCCTCCTTGTGATGCAAAGAGATCGGCTTGTTTACACATATTCACTATTTTCGTCGTGAAAGTTTGCATTTCATTCTTGTAGACTTGATTATCAGTTCTTAGTTGGATTTCGGGCATATTGTGCAATCATAGTGGAAAGCCTCCGTAGTTCCACTCGGCACACACGTAAGGATCAATCCTCATGACAACGTGTAAAGCCCAGCCTCTTGGATAAGCTAGAAGAACTTGATAAAATTTAGACGTCTAGAGAAATCGTATTTTCGTCGTCGAGGCTCATGACGATCCCAAAAAATGTATGTCTCAATCTCATCAAGTCCACCATCTTTAGCGATGTCTAGAGGTTAGCGGAACCCATAGTGTCATACGCCTCATGAACACCCTCATCATCATGTGGTGCGTATTCGCACTCATCATCATGCCGTGTGCATTCACACTCATCATCATAATATGTGCTTTTGCACTCATCATCATATTATGCGCGTCGGCACTCATCATCTTCAGGGGAAGTAGTCATATGCTTATGAACATACAAATGCATGAGGTACCTCTAAATCCATCTTAACGTCTCTTCTAACACAATCTTCTAGTCTCATCTCTTTGTTACTCTAGGTAACACATACTCGTTGATATTTATATTAATATCATTTTCATGCTCTTAGGGTTGTGTTCTATATCGATCTAACGACATGATGCAATATGGAACTTATCATCATATAGCATGCTCAATATGGAAAACATCAACATATTAAGGTAAACGTCATGCAATCATCATACTCATCATATTGCCATAGAGTGCATCATGCATATCAAGTATGTCATTCATTCAAATATATATACTATGCACATCATCAAGCATCATAACTCATACATCATCATATACTCATACATCATCATACGATACAACTCATACATCTTCATACGATACAACTCATACATCTTCATACGATACAACTCATATATCATCATAACTCATACAATTTTTAGCCTATCCTATAGCAAGGCCACTTACTTGGTTGGCCTTAGCCAGAGTACTCCCTAATTTAATTAACGTAAGCTCCCGTTCCTCGAGAGCTACTCCAAAGGTTGCCGGGGTTCGCATCCTATCGCACCGTTTGTTTCCTTTTGTTAGTATTTGACATTTTAATTAATAATCCAATTAACAATGTGGAATACGGCTCTAAAACGGTCTCAATAAAAATTGAAAAACATATTTTCATTGTTTCTAAATTGTGTTGGATAATAAAACTTGAAATAAAAATATGTCAATAGTATTTCATGCTGTTTGAATCATTCATTCAACCTAATATTATTTGTTATGATATTATATTCACTATTCCATTCTCCTTTACCTTCTCTCTATGTTGTACTAATTATGTTTCTCTGGTCCGTTTACAATCTCTTATGGCCGGTTTAATTGATTCTCATTTTCTTTCTTTCCTGAAAAGATATCATCATTTTTTTTTTATTCCGTTTATAGTATTGATCATTTTCAATCAAGTCTGGTTTTCTTTCCTAAAAAAATGACTATGCAATTAACTTCTGTATTAACTCATGTCAAAATCTTCGTCTCTTCCTTATGAGAATTATCATAATTCTTTTTTCAGTTTTTCAAATCTTTCTACGTATTTCTTTCCCTTCCCTTCTGTATTTCTATCTCTTTATTTTCCTCTTTTGATTCTGTTTTTGGATTTCATTTTTTTCTTTCATCTGTTTTCCAAATCTTCCCGTATTTCTTTCCCTTTGCCATTATGTATTTCTCTCTCTTCCATTTTTCTCTTTGGATTATGTTTTCCAAATCTTCGCATTTCTTTTTTTTTCTTTTCTTTTGATTTTGTTTCGTTGAGAGAGTAGAATAATCTAAATATTGTAACAGATTAATATCATTGAGATAAAATAAAATATAAGGAAAAAGGGAAATCCCATCGGAAAAGGTAAATCTGACTACTAACCTTTGCGAATCACATTTCTCTTCTATTATACTTATGACACAATATCTTATTACTCAAAGAAGTCAATACACAGAAAAGAAGATAATACACAAAAAAAACTAAAATATGAACTGTATCTTATTACTTAAAGAAGACAATACACAGAGAACTGAAATATTAAAATATGAAGTGTTGTATCGTACTGTAACTCTATTTTACTACTTCTATTTAAACTGAAATAACTCCTATCATATAAACACTCAACTAATTGCACAGAGCTACTTAACGGTGCAACTAATTTATTTGCAGAAATAAAACTAACAGACTCCTAATAGAAATGAATAACTTGACTAACTCAAACTAGCAATAAATTGCACTAAATTCTAACAGTTTCCTTTCGTGCAAGCTTATTGCTCAATAATAACTTCGAGAGTCTTACGAAAAACTTCAAACTTCACTTTAGCAAGTATCTTAGTAAATATGTCTGCAACTTGCTCATTAGTATATATTTTCTGCAATTCAACATCCTGCAATAATACTTTCTCTCGAACAAACTGATAATGAGTTTCGATATGTTTCGAACGATCATGAAACACCGAATTTCCAGCAAGTTTTATTGTACTTTCATTATCACAAATAATTTGAATTGGCTAATTGAGAGTAGTCACCATTTTTTTGAATAAGCCTCGTGAGCCACAAACATTCTAGAGTAGTCATGGTAGCAGCTACATATTCTGCTTCATAACTTGACAAAACAATAGTGCTTTACTTTTTACTACACCATGAATTGCAGTAGAGTCTGCTGTAAAACAAAAACTGTTGTAGAGTGTCTTGTCGTTCACGTCACCAGCCCAATCAACATCCACAAAACCACTCAAGAAAAATGACTTTAATTTCTCATACATTAGAGTGCCCTTGATGTAACAAAGAATCATTTTTGTTGCAATTAAATGAGTCTCATGTGGCTGATCCATAAATTAAGACACAAATCTTTTTGAAAAAGCAATGTTTGGTCCTGTGATAGTTAGATAGAATAAACTACCAACAAGTTGATGAACAAATGTAGTATCTTTTAATGACTTCTCTTCATTTCTAGCTAATTTGATATTTGGTTCCATAAGAGTAATTTTATCTCTTGAATTTTCTATACGAAACCATTGCAATAAACTTGCTACATACCATTTTTTTAAGAGAAAAAATAATCATCACGTTTCTTAATTTCCAAACCCAGAAAACAATCCGTTTCACCTAATCTTTTCATTTCAAAATGAACAAACAAGGCATCTTTGAGACTACTGATTTCAACAATATCATCACCAGTAATAATCATGTCATCAACTACTGATTTCAACAATATCATCACCCGTAATAATCATGTCATCAACATACAGTAGAGCAAGGTGCATACAGTTGCTGTTTTCTTAACAAATAAGCTCGGATCAGTACATGAAGACTTAAAACCACAAAAATTAAGATATTGAGCAATTTTACCAAACCAAGCATGAGGAGCTTGCTTGAGTCCGTATAATGCCTTCTTAAGTCTACACACATAATCAAGTTGCCAACTCTCCGTAAGGAAAGCATGTTTCACATCAAGCTGCCATAATTTTCAGTCTTTAACTAGCTGCTAAAGAGATGATTGTCCGTAATGTTACCATCTTTGCGACCTGACTAAAAGTCTCATCATAGTCTCGACCATATTTCTGAGAGAACCAACGAGCAACAAGACGAGCTTTGTGTCTATCAATTTTACCATCAGTTTTTTTTTTCAACTTGTAAATCCACTTACAAGTAATTAAATCAGCATCATGAGGCTTTGGTACAAGCTCCCAAGTGTCATTTTTTTCAAGTGCTGAAATTTCTTCCATCATTGCATTTTCCATTCTAGAATCCCTTTAGTTTCACTTTACACCTTCGACTCATTTTCACTAGTATCTCCCATAAAAGAACAAGACTGAACATAAAATTGACTAATGTAAACTACAAAATCAGACAAATGATAACTTTTTCTGTCTTTGAGGATTTTTCTTGTGGCAACTTCAATATTTGTTGGCTTCTGTATTCTCCTCAGCTTGAATGTTTGTCCCAATTGAAAAATCTTTTCTCCCTAATGTAGAATCATCATGAAAGAGTGCAACAAACTTTTGATGCCATCTGCATCGTCTTTGTAACTTGAAATTTCATTAAACACCACATCACGAGATATAACAACCTTCTTTGTTTCCAAATCCATACACCTCCTACCCTTTCTATGAGTATCATAGCCAACAAAAATGCATTTCTTGTCCTTTGGGTCAAATTTAGTTTGATTATGTTTCAATACATGAACATAATAAATAGACCCAAAAATACAAAAATAACTCACATTGGGTTTACGATGATAAATCAGCTCGAATGGTGATGATTCTGTCCCTGGCAATGGAGGCAGCCAATTTACAACATGGCAAGCTGTTTGAAAAGCTGATACCTATAACTCTCTTGGAAGACTCCTCACATGTAGCCAAGACAAGCAAACTGATGTAAGATATGCTAACTTGCGCTCAACCACCCCATTTTGTTATGGGGTTTTTGGACAAGTCAGTTGACACTGAATCCCATGCTCCTTACAATATTCCATAAAATCATTTGAAAGAAATTCCTCTCCATTATCAGCGTGCAAGCACTTGATTTTCAATTCAAATTCTTTTTCTACAGCATGCTTAAACTGAATAAACTTTGAAAAGGCTTCACTTTGGTGTTCTAAGAAGTATACCCAACTGAAACGAAAAAAATCATCCACAAACACCATCACGTAATAAAGGTCGGTATAGCTTGATGTTCACGTTGGTCCCAAAATATCAGAATGAATCAATTCCAATATTGTTGAAGCTCTACTCTTTGAGCTTGGGAAAGGAAGACAATGAGACTTCCCATATTGGCAACCTGGACAAATCTTATCATGTTTAATATCTTTAAAAATAGGGACACCATCAAGAAGTTTTTTTGTGGATATTTTCTGCAACAACTGAAAACCCACATGACCCAAACGAGCATGCCAAAGCGTTGAGCTTGCATTATGAACAGCTTTCTTGATAATCACTAGCTGATAAAACATACAAAGATTCTTTTTTTTTTTTCCATAGAACAGGATGTCAGCAGCAACATGTTTCACATTAGAAAGAATTTGAACATCTTTAGTAGGATAAAAAAGAACATACCTTCCTAAATCTGTTATTTGTGATAAAGAAGCAAGATTTTTCTTCAAACCAAGAACATGATAAACGTCCTTGAGTAGAACACTCCCATCATCCAAATCTCCTTCTTTCGTCACAGGATGCATTGAATTATCAGTTGTCACAATGACCTTCTTTTGACAATGTGGACGAACATCTGATAGAAGAGCTTCGTTTCCAATTGCATGATGAGAACAACGAGAATCGACAATCCATTCTTAATTGTAGTCTATAAATGCATGAGCATCTACAAGGACATCATCTTGATGTACAGCTGAAGTCACATTTTTTTGCTGGTCAAGAACCTCAATAGTTGAACAGTGTTTCCAAAATGGATCTGAAGAATTTTTACTTTCATGTACAGCATTTGCTTCTGATTCCTGCATTTTGACTCGACAATTTGGCTTAATGTGGCCTGGCTTTCCGCAACGATAACACACCACTTTCACCAGACAATCTCGTTTAAGATAACCAAGTTTTCCACACTTGTAACAAGCTTTAAATGGCTTCTTTGATGACTCCTCACTACTGAGTTGATTCTCATTGCTTGATGAAGGCTTTGAATGAAAATTTTGTCTCCTTTGATGGTTGACATACAACACATCTTCTGACTTTGGAGAAAGCTTGTTGCTGCTAGTCATTTGCTTAATCAAAGATTTCTGATTAAAAAGCAAATTTTCCAATTCAATAATTGTAGGTTGATTTGTCCACCCTTGTTGTATTGAGGAACTAAAGACAATAAAGTCTTTTCGTAATCCACGAATAAGATAATGTCGTGCCTTTTCGTAATCCACGAATAAGATAATGCCGTAATCGAGCATCACTCACTAGTTCTTTAGCATTTAATTCTGAACACATTTTTCATTTTCAAGAGATATTCTTCAACAGAAAAAATACCTTGAGTTACCACAACTAGTTCATTCTCTAGAAATTGCAATCGAGCTGTATTTTTCTTAGTGAACAGCTTTTGAAGTGTTTCCCACACTTGCTTTGGTGACTTTTAAGTCATGAACATAATCAATATATTTCTTGCTAATAATAGTTCGCAAGGTAAATAAAGCTTTTCCACATTTGATCTTCCATTTTCAGCGTAATTCAGCATTCTGTGGAGTATCTGCAGGAATTTCTGTGTCATCACCTTCAATTAAAACCGACAAATCTTTCCCCTGTAGATAAGCTTCCATACATAACTTCCAATAATTATAATTATTGCCAACAAGCTTTTCCATAGCTATACCCTAGAAGCAATTCCATCATTCATCTCGTTGAGTAATAATATCAAACCCTTAGTTACCAACCTAGCTCTGATATCAACCGACACAATATCTAACACTCAAAACTGTAAATAAATCTGAAATTATTATTACTCAAGGAAGACAATACAGAGAAAACTAAAATATGAAGTGTTGTGCTGTAGCTTTATTTTACTAACAGTAAGACTTCTATTTAAACTGAAATAAATTCTATAAAGACTCAACTGATTTGCACAGAACTATTTAACGTGTTGTTATCTTTGACTAAGCAATTCACCTGGTGAGGAATTCCTTAACGAAGAAAATTGCCAAAGAAATTGTTGGGAGAGGAAAATAACAGAAGAGGAAGGGCACATAAGCTTTGAGATTTGAGGCTGAAAAACATGGTAATTTGTTTCTCATTGAATTGACTTACTTAAATAACAATTCTACCTTAAAAATGGTCCAAAGTGGCCAACTAAATCTGGGCCACTTTCGTGTAAACATGGCTCAAATATTGCCATCCATTCGACGTGTACGTCAAATCGTCAAAAGAAAAAATTCATCTAACTAATTTGAGTAAAAACGTGGAAAAACTAAATAAAGAGAACCACAGGCTTTTATCTACCAATCTCTTCCTAAAACATGTGGTATATTACCTTATTATTTGAACTCCGATATTTGAACGTAGTTCCTAAAATTTTACCTGCACTAGAGACTTGGTGAAGATGCTTCTAAGTTGTTCCTCTGTTTAGATGAAGTCAATCTTGATAAGCCCCTGATCTGCACTCCCGGATGTAATGGAACCTAATCTCTATGTGCTTGCTACGGTCGTGCAAAACTAATTTATTTGCAGAAATAAAGCTAACAGACTCCTAATAAAAATGAATAACTTGGACTAATTCAAACTAGCAATAAGTTGCACTAAATTCTGACAAGACTGTCATTCCTAGCTCAAACTAGTTTCCGTGCTAAGCTACCACTGCAAAAGATTTATGCAGATTTGTGTAGCCCGATCACCCAATCATCGATTGTTGGTAGCATGTATTTTCTCTTACTTGTTCATGATTATAGTCGTTGGATGTGGGTGTACATGCTCAAAGAAAAAGAAAAGGCATTATATGCGTTCAAGAAGTTGAAAAGACTCATTGAAAACGGGTTTGATCACAAGCTGCAAACCTTGCGAATCGACCGAGTTGGCGATTTCTTATCCTAGAACTTCTCAAATTTTTATGAAGAGTAAGGTATCAAGCATCAACTCACCGTACACTCGTTGAAACCGGGTCTGATCACAAGCTGCAAACCTTGCGAATCGACCGAGTTGGTGATTTCTTATCCCATAACTTCTCAAAATTTTACGAAGAGTAAGGTATCAAGTGTCAACTCACCACACCATACACTCCACAATAAAACGGTGCAGTTGAATGAAGAAACTGCACCATAATTAACATCGCAAGAAGCTTACTCAAAGGAATGCAAGTCCCAGTGATTTTTTGGGGCAAGGCAATATGACATACTCTAACATGTTTATAGAACTAGTAAATATGAAAAAAAAAAAAAAAAAAAAACAAATATGAATAGTGGCCCCTGAATCCAGTATCCAAGTAGAGTTATCATACTCTAACATGTTTATACAACTAGTAAATCACATTTACCTTGTTGTGCTTTTTCGACTTTTTCCTCTGCTAGGTATTTTGGGCAATTTCTTTTTCAGTGGCCATTTTCTTTGCAATGGAAACATTTTCCTTTATTTGCATTTTGAACCTTGCGTTTGCGGTTAGTAGGAATCTTATCTTTCCCCTTAGCCTTATTATTTATCGAAACAATTTTAGAAGTTGGAAGACCAGACTTATTTTTGGAGGACGATTGATCGCTTGTGGATGTATATAATAAAATGATA
Organism: Cucurbita maxima; assembly: GCF_002738345.1. Lineage (NCBI taxonomy): Eukaryota > Viridiplantae > Streptophyta > Magnoliopsida > Cucurbitales > Cucurbitaceae > Cucurbita > Cucurbita maxima. The sequence goes on along the minus strand of NW_019272020.1, from coordinate 6,586,607 downwards.
TAAAATTCACAAGAATAAGTGCAAGTATACACTATCACAAGTAGCAAGTAATAAATAAATTATCGATTCCACAGGGAACCTATCTTTTTGGTTAATTTTATTGCTGGAAATTAAGTAAGTTTTTTTTTTTTTTTGTAACATTCAATTGGGTGTTGGAGATTTTAACTACTTAAAAAAAACTAAAACAAAGTGCCACTGTTATCGAAAAACAGAAAATGATGAGAAAATCAACTATAATGAGGAAGGTTCGGTTAAGAAAGATTAAATAAATAAGTTGTTGAGTTTTGTGGTAGGTTTTAGTTCCTTTTAATAGATTTCCAAGCCCAATTCCAAGGGTCATGAATGGTGATTATTTCCATAATCGTTGTAATTTCTATTAACAAGGGGAAGAATTATTCTTGACCCTTCTATTACTCTTCAAGTCTCCTTGTTATGGAACTAGAGTATTAAAGAGAATTTCATTGCTCCCTCTCTTCTCCCGAATAAGAGAACAACTATGTATGTAAAGTAGCTAATTAAACACATATGTAAATCATTAACAACAACTCTTTAATAAACTAAAATCATACCGTCAACATACTTAAACTATATAAAACTCTCTCGCCTCCCCTACAAAGTTGAGCTCTCCATACAAACTGAATTAAACAGAGGAATCCGCATCTTCATCATGTAAAATTGATGGAATAAGAAAAGAGAATAAGGAAATAGAAAGTTATCCCGGTTTGTTGTCGTTCGGTTTGTTGTCACGTCCACTTCTTTGCCCTAATCAATCCTTGTTGGTCTTCTTTTCTTTCTGCTGTCAACAATTGCTAGATTAGGGTTTTCTTCTTCTTCTCTAGTTTCACAGTAGTTCACTGCAGTAGAAGCTGCTGCTGTGTAATTCGATTTTTCTCCCCAAAGTGTGTCTCACCTCCTCTTGGTCTTCCTTTTCCTTTTATATTGAGCATGGGTTCCCCTTTACGGCTGAAAAGGATTAAGTTGTCCATATAGGATGTTCCTCATTGGGTAATCAATGACCCACTTAAACTACTGATGTGGATTTAAAATTTCTATGTATCCCCCATTTATTTCCAGATTTGCTACTCCCTCATGGTTCAGCATAAATGTGTGAAATTTTACCACATAACCCAATTAAATGTACAGTTAAGATCGATTTATGTCAAATTATACTTTTTTCATGTTGGACCGCAATAAACGATTTCATGCTCACTAAGTAGAATAAATGGGGTAAATAATTAGAAAATGGTGAATAAGAGTGTCATATTAAATACAAAAAGACTTGATATGATTCTACCTTTAGAGAGTTATCAACGATCTTCGTAGTAATTTCTTAGATTTGCTCTTCTACATGTCCCTTGTTCATCAAGAGGATCTGATAAGTCTATAGTTCATTGAGAAGAGTAGTGAAGTTATATGCTATATTGTTCATCATCTTATTTGTGTAGAATTGAATTATAACCTTCCCCATTAATTTTTTTTTTCATTGAATATGTATTATACGCATAGTTACATGGATTGAAAGTCACTTGTACAACCTACAACCTCAACACTTGAATTACAAGACATAACGAGAGTAGAGAAATTGGGACGGAAATTTAGGTTGATGAGTTAGTCATATTGGTGTCAATTAACCTGACATAGATGGTGTTATAAGTGTTTTAAGATGCATCCCAAAATAATACTTAGATTATATCCCTAATTCATTCAATTGAAAGAGTATGTGGTCCAGGAGGTGGATAGTCAGGAGTTCTTTGACTCGACCCAAATGGAGGAATGGGTACATCTTTCGGTAACATTTCAAAGTTGATTTTAGGGCAAAGAACATGCGGTGGAGGAGGTGGATAGTTTGATGTCCTTTGACTCAGTCCAGACGGAGGAACACATACACCTTTTGGTAACATTCCAAAATTGATTTGAAATTGTTTGTTTAAAATGACAGATGATGCAGGCAGTGAAGAAAGTGAAGAGTCTGACGTCCTTTGACTCGGTCCAGACAAAGGAATGTGTACACCTTTTGGTAACATTCAAAAATTTATCTTAAATTGTTTATTTAAAATAATAGATGAGGCATGCGATGGAGGAGGTGGATAGCGATTATGCCTTCTACTCGGCCTAGACGGATGAATGGGTATGCCTTTCGGTAACATTCCAAAGATGAGGGGTTGAGAAGGCGTCAAGTGAAATAATGTTCTTCGGCTTAACCTAGATGAAGAAATGGATATTACTTTTGGATGCTTTACAATTTCGTCTCTCAATTTCTTTTCTCGAATGGTGTTTTCTACATCGACTTCAACCACTTTTTTAGCATCCGTTTGATAGACTATAAAGTGCAATTCAAATAAAATGAGAGTATAGACTCTAAAAAACACATTAGATTCATTTGACATCATATTTTCTATATGTTCTATGAACTTCGATTTTTTTCCTTTTTTATATTGAATTTGTTTCTCAACTAAAATTAAGTTAGGGTTTGCTATAAACCCTAAAATTCACCTTTCATTTCATAATAAACTGAATTGTTTGAAATTTGCTTGGTAATATGTTCCTAGGTAACAATGGGCATTTTCTTAAAAGTTTCTAAATTGTGTTTTCCAAAGTTTTCCAAAGTTTTCAAAAGTAGTGTGTTATATTCAATTTTTAATTTTTGTTTATCAATTTTTTTTATAACAATTGTGTTAATTATTAAATTGATTTTCAGGTTGTTAATTTTCCTCTTCTAGTATATTTATTTAAAATATTACATTTTTATGTTATAATTTTTATTTGATTTGACCGTAGCAAGAAAGATATTTTGAAGGCCGCATGATAATGACTTGTTGATCAATTTGATCTTTTATATTGATGACATGTCAATAGTTTCCAAGAGACAAGTGGAGATTAATAAGTGTCAATCCACTACTGATTCTCCGTTCACTTGTGTGGTAGGCTTATTTATTGGCTTTTAATATTACCGACATTGGCTTTTTTAATATTACAAACAACTGTTTTAATATTCAGTATCCAAGAAGAGTATGGCAGTCGCTATAGCCTTTAGACAAACATTTGAAAATGCATTGTTTTGTTAATGTCTTAGAGAATTTCTCAGGAACACATAAAGAGTGATGTTTGTTTGTCGAAGAACCAAATTCAGCCTGCTCTAACCAAGTATATTCATGTCTGATTTCTTTTTGTCTGAGAAAATGTTAATGAGGGACAATCATTTATTTAAAGATGGAACTACAAATGATCCTATGAATAAGTTGATAGGGGTGGTTGCTCATGAAAAGTTACAACATTACATCGATTTGTTCAACATTGGATGGAAAAAATAATCGGTTTGATTGGTGGCAGCAAAAGTAGGTTATGTGCTTGGAGATCTTCTTTAAAGGTGGAGATTGTTGAGAATTGCCACGAAAACTTGGTTCATGAATACTAGGATTCATTTATACTTTTGGTACATTCCTTACCTCAATTCATGAATCTATTGGATTCATTTGGTTCATCTTCCATATTGGTACATGAATCAAGATGATTCATGTATGAGCATTAGTGTTGCTTTGATTCATGTATGAGAATTAGTATTGTTATGTCTATATATAGGTATGTTTAGCATTGTTATGAGATGTGGAGACATTGTAATTTTCCTAGGCAATTGGGTGAAACTTTATTAAAGAGATTTGGTAGTGTGAGAATGTGAAAGATACACTTGTAAATAGTTTAGTTATTGTGATCGACTACCACTTTAGAACCATGTAAATCTTTGTGTCTATTTGTTCAATTTATGTTCGTAGGTATGTGAGTGTGATTGATCTTGTTTCTGTTTCTGCTACAGCAAACACAACCTTTAAATTCAGGGTTTATGGTTGTGAGAAGTATTCACGATGGAACTTTAAGGACTAAGGCTTTCCTCCAAAATTACTGAAGATATTTCGTTTAAAATTCATGAAAACATCACGAATGCTTTGAGATCAATTTGCTCTTGCATGGGTCGTGAGTTCAAATCGTTCATTTGATGCAAGAAAATTTAGGAAAGCAGAAAACTTATAAAGAAATTAATGGCGCTTAGGTATTGATCGCTTGTGGCTGTATATAATAAAATGATATGAAATTTACAAGAATAAGTGCAAGTATACACTATCACAAATAGCAAGTAATAAGTAAATTATCGATTTCAAGAAACCTATCTTCTTGGTTAATTTTATGACCGAAAATTATGTGAATTTTTAGGTAACATTCCAATGGAAGGATGATTTTAACTCCAACAAAACTAAAATAGAGTCAAAACAGGAAAATAAAAGAGATAAGAATCAGAAAAAAAAAATAAAGAAAGAAGAAAAAAAAAGAAAAACCGGATTTTATTGAAAATGAACCGAACCATAAACCGAATAACAAAAATGATGATATACTTTGAGGAAAGAATAAAAATGAAGATCAATTAAACTGAAGTGATTGTAAACTAGTGAGAGAAACATAATCAGTACAACATAGAGAGAAGGGAAAGGAGAATGGAAGATCGGGCAAATTATTATAATTTGTACCTAGTGTATAATATCGTTAATAAATAATATTAGATTGAATGATCCGAACCGCATGAAATAATATTGACATATTTTTCTTTTAAGTTTTATTATCCAACACAATTTAGAAACAATGAAAACATGTTCTTCAATTTTTACTGAGACCGTTTTAGAGCCGTATTCCATATTGTTAATTGGATTATTAATTAAAATGTGAAATACTAACAAAAGGTGACGAACGGTGCGATAGGAAGCGAGCCCCGACAACCTTTGGAGTAGCTCTCAAGAAACAGGAGCTTATGTTAATTAAATTAGGGAGTACTCCAGCTAAGGCTAACCAAGTAAGTGGTCTTACTATAGGATAGGCTAAAAATTGTATGAGATATGATGATGTATGAGTTGTATCGTATGATGATGTATGAGTTATGATGCTTGATGATATGCATAGTATATATATTTGGATGAACGACGTACCTGATATGCTTGATGTACTATATGGCAATATGATGAGTATGATGATTACATGACATTTACCTTAATATGTTGATGTTTTCCATATTGAGCATACTATATGATGATGAGTGCCATATTGCATCATGTCCTTAGATCGATATAGGACACAACCCTAAGAGCATGAAAATGATATTAATATAAATATCAACGAGTATGTGTTACCTAGAGTAACAAAGAGATGAGACTAGAGGATTGTGTTAGAAGAGACATTACGATGGATTTAGAGGTACCTCATGCATATTGTATGTTCATAAGCATATGGTTACACTTCCCTTAAAGATGATGAGTGCGAACACGCACAATATGATGATGGGTGCAAAAGCACATATTATGATGATGAGTGCGAATGCACACAATATGATAATGAGTGTGAATACACACCACATGATGATGAGTGTGAATACGCACCACATGATGATGAGGATGTTCATGAGGCGCATGATACTATAGGTCCGCTGACCTCTGGACATCGCTATAGATTAGCTTGACTAGAGGGTCCAGAGGGTGTGCAAGTGCCCTAAGCATTCACACTCGCACGTGTGAGTCGTGTGTAAGAAAGTACTACACATTCAATTTGTCCAAGATTAGAGGTCACCCCTAAGATGTTAGAGATAGGTCCCTAAATCACGATTGCATGTGTTTGCATTTGTATGGCCCCCTATAGTGGGCCACTTACCGAGTTTTCTTTGAAATACTCAGGTCGTATGCCACATCATTTTTCAGGTATGCAAGGCACACTTGTACGGAGGACGGCGACATTGTGCATAGGGTAGATTCATATTTAGACGTTTAGGTTTAGGTTAGAATAGGTTGTTATGCATTTCATTGTTTTGAATTATTTTGTACTATTTTTATTTCTCTAAATGTCATTATTTCGTATTTAAACACGTAAGACTAAATACAGAAGAAGTTCTTTTAAGCATTTTTCGAAGTTTACGCTATAATGATGTTCATCTAAGAGTTATATTTCCATATTATAGATGAGCATGAGACGTTAGTAGCAACTCTGAATATGTGAAAATTTAGGGTCGTTATAGCATGGTTCGTTGTTGTGGAATAAGAAGCCTTCGTATTTTAATGCATGTACCTTTTTTCGCCCCCATGTCGCCACACGGGAGGGACATGGGGACGTAAAAAAGGGGATCCTATCAACTTGTTCCGACCTAGGATAATAAGCTCATGAGCTTAGTCTTACTTCACCTTCGAGAAACGAAAGAAGACTTCCATCTCCAAGTTTCACTCAGACGTAGCTCGCTTCTTTTTGGGTGTGTAGCATTTTTGGAATTTTTATTTTATTTATTTTTCTTTTTTGGTAAATAAAGCAAAACTTTCTATATGTATGGTTAAAAACATACTAATTAAAAACATATTTAATATAGTTTCCAAAATGCCCATAAGGCTTTGAACATCGACTTTGACATTTCGTATTTTTCTCCCACTATTTTATTCTACATTTTTCTTGAGTCCCTCTACATATTTTAAGACCCTTAATAAAATCCATCCACGAAGAAATTGAAAGAAAAGGTTAGGAAAGCGGGTACTTTCCTAGCCCAGGTGTTACAGCAAAAAAGTCTCACGTGGATAAGAACTCATTGAATAGTTAAATCAATTGAGTAAGGTCGATGCCTCACATACTGAAATCAAATATAAAACTTTAGTAGGCAAATTCACGTTGGAAAAGTAAATTTGCGTCTCACTAAGTGTTCATTTCGCATTATAAGTTATTTTATAGGTTTAGAAACTTATACATTATAGATTGCAAACCACTCCCACCTTCTCCCCAAGCTTGAGGATATAAACAAATCGATTTGGACAAATGAATAAACCAAACATATAATTTGTACATTCGAAGATGTATAAGCTCCCGCGGCTTCTTCTTTCTCTTGTTGCAACTTTAGCTTGTTTGTCTTTTTGTATTGCAAATAATGTCTCTTTTGATTCAAATGCGATAATTGTCAATGGTGAATGACACATTATCTTTTCGGGTTCAATTTACTGTCCACGCAACACTGAAGAGATGTGGCCTGATCTTATTCAAAAAGCTAAAGATGGCAGACTTGATGCAATAGAGACATACATTTTTTGGGATCGTCATGAGCCTCGACGACGAAAATACGATTTTTCTGGATGTCTAAATTTTATCAAGTTCTTCCAGCTTATCCAAGAGGCTGGCTTTACGTTGTCATGAGGATTGATCTTTACGTGTGTGCCGAGTGGAACTACGGAGGCTTTCAACTATGGTTGCACAATATGTTGGGAATCCAACTAAGAACTAACAATCAAGTCTACAAGAATGAAATGCAAACTTTCACGACGAAAATAGTGAATATGTGTAAACAAGTCGATCTCTTTGCATCACAAGGAGGGCCAATAATCTTAGCTCAAATCGAGAATGAGTATGGAAACGTGATGACACCTTATGGAAATGCAGGAAAAACATATATCAATTGGTGCGCTCAAATTGCCGAATCTCTTAATATTGGTGTTCCATGGATCATGTGCCAACAGAGTGATGCCTCACAACCTATCATTAATACATATAATGGATTCTACTGCAACAACTCCTAACAATCCTAACCGTCTACAAAAGTTTACTGAAAATTGGGTGGGATAGTTTAAGAAATGGGGTGACAAAGACCCTAATAGAACTGCAGAAGATGTAGCCTTTTATGTGGCAAGATTTTTTCAATTAGGTGGCGTGTTTAACAATTATTACATGTACCATGGAGGTACCAACTTTGGAAGAATATCGGGAGGTCCATTCATCACTACGTCTTATGATTACAATGCCCCACTTGATGAATATGGGAACTTGAATCAACCCAAATTGGGGCATCTCAAACAACTTCATGCATCGATCAAATTGGGAGAGAAGATTCTCATTAATGGCACCCGCTCAGACCAAGACTTTGGCAGATCTGTAACTTTAACGAAATTCTCTAACCAAACAACAGGAGAGATGTTCGGCTTTTTGAGCAACACAGATGGCAGAAATGATGCCATTATAGATTTGCACGCAAATGGAATTATTTTGTACCAGCTTGGTCTGTGAGCATTGTTGATGGTTGCAACAACGAGGTTTACAACACTGCAAAGGTTAATTCTCAAACATCTAAAGAGCAAAATGAGAAGGAAAATGCACCACTCTCATGGACTTGGGCTTCGGAGCCCATGAGAGACACTACAAAGAAAGGGTAGATTTCACTCTACAACTCTCGTGGACAGGTGTCTCTATGAGGTGCTACGTCTGCATGGCTATTTGAGACTATATGACATCTTATCAATGGGTGTGAAGAGTACCTGCTAGGCCTATGATAGTCCCCTATTGAGGGGCGCGACTCGACCCTTTCCCATGCAACTAATGAGCTATACGACGTGGGGACACATTTTCCATACAAAACGGCTAGGAGTAGTGAGAACTAATCAGGAACCTCTGGTCCTTCCACGAAGCGATAGATACCGTTCACACAATTAATAGCCTAAGAACACTCCTAAGGTACTTCGTTTGCTGTGGTGATCTGTTAGGCTCCTAGGGAAGGGATAGGTCTAAACTTAGTGACTCGTCACTCTAATCATGCATCCTTAGGCTTATCGTAACAACAATTCATAAACATTTACTTAGTGCACCATATCAAGCATCTAGATATAACATACACAGTTCGTGCAAAATAGGCAAACATGTTCAACGGGGCGATAACATCTATTAACCCAGGAATGCAGAGTTCACAAATTTCTCATCCTTCTTTCCGCATGAATTAAGCACATACGTACTAAGCGGAAATGTAAAGCATGATTAACTTCACACTACGCATCCATACCTAAACTCTTTTCTTGGGGGATCTAACCACCTAAGGGAAATAAACTACCATGCATGCATAACCAAGCGATTCCTACAAGTATTTCTTCTTAAAGTTCTGTGTGGTGACTTGATTGACGCGTGCTCTACGTTTAGCGTTTTTACACAAATAGCATGTCAAAAAATATTGATTTTCTACAATTAATTCCTATTTCATATAAAAAGAGGGTTTGAATTTGAATCGGGAGGAAATTGGATAAACAGAATTTGAATAAGACAAAAACAACACCTCACGCGTAAGCCATGCTCTCCCACGAGCTCAACACGCGCCCCGATGAAGCCTAGTCACGGCTATCACGTGCACATACCACGCGTGGGCAGAAACTGGACAGTCGCGGTCCGTTCTATTGGTGTAGCGGTTCAGGTTGGCGGCTTAGTTCATTCTGGTGGACTGCAGGTTGGTTTGGGGCGACGGGTTGCAGGTCATATCAGATCGACTCATAGATCTAGAAGCTGGCAAGGTACGCAAGTGATGCGTGTCGCCATTTCAATGGGGTCGCATTGCTCCAGTCATCACTTGAAGCGTGTTCCCACATCGCCAAGTCGTGCTTCACCAGTCACCGGTCGACACTTGTCTCGCTAGAAAACGTTTCTCTCTCCTGGCAGAACGAATTCGATTAGTTTTCTTGAATCTTTACATGTTTGTATCTTTCGATCTACAACTCAAATCAACATGCTTTCTTTTGCAAAGTTGTATATCGTATTACATTCTACGCTGTAGTATTTTATTTCCTTACAAAGTTCGCTTATCGTTCTTGGACGTTCGTCCGATTTTTGCTTTTGGATTGAGGTTTCGGCCAAACTTCTTCACCGTTCCAATAGAGAGTTGCTCCTAGATGAATATATCAAGATTTTAGAACCTGATTCACTCAATAAGAACTCAAATTTGAAGAGGTTTGTTCAAGAATCTTACCTCGAAGCTCTCGGATCTTAATGGAACTATAGCGTCAACCTCTCAAATCTATTTGTCCTTCCAAGAAGGGGGTCCTTGTGTGTGGATTCACGGCTGAAGACAAATTTCCAGCGGTGATCCGACGAGTACCCCAACGACTTACTCTTCTCCTCTCAAGTTTTCTTTCATAATTTTTTTTTTCCAGGTGATCTGATTGGGGTCCTTGGACCCTTATAATGGCTGGAGGGGAAAAATGACACATTTGCTCCTCTGTTGACTTGGCCGATTTTTTTTTAGCAATACAAACTCTCCCCTCCTATGAACTTTCATCCCCAAAATTTGGCATCTCTTGGAAGAGTTTGGGATAGGCTCTCTTCACCTCCTCTTCTCGATTCCAGGTTGCCTTTCCCTCACGGTGGTTACTCCATGAGACATTCACCAAGGGAATAACTTTGTTGCGTAATCGCCTGGTGTGTCAGCTAAAATTCTGCTAGATTTCTCCTTGTAAGACAAATTTTTCCGAAGAGGAAGCGTTTCATGTTCGATCACATGGGTAGGGTTTGGGGTATACTTTCACAGTATGGACACGTGGAACACATTGTGTACGGCGGTAAGGTTCGGTGGTAGGGTAGTTTTGTAGGCAACAACCCCAACTCTCTCTAGAATCTCAAAGGGACCTTTGAACCTTGGGCTCAACTTTTTCTTCTTTTCGAACCTCAACACCTCCTATCATAGGGTCTACCTTCAGGAACACATGGTCACTCACCTCGAATTCGAGGTTCCTTCCATGCAAATTTGCATAGCTCTTCTATCGAATCTGTGCGGTGAGTATCCTCTGCCTAATTTTCTACACCGCTGCGTTGGTGACTTGAACCAACTTTGGTCCCAGTAGTTGTTGCGTGCCTACCTCTTCCCAAGTGTTTGACACCTACGCCCATGCAGTGCCTCGAAAGGGGCCATCTGGATGGTCGCTTGATAATTGTTATTGTAGAAAAATTCCATCAAAGGCAGATGTTCGTCCCAGCACCTAAAGAAATCTATGACACAGGCACGCAACATATCTTCTAAGATCTTATTCAATCTTTTGGTTTGTACGTCTGTTTGAGGATGAAATGTTGTACTAAATCTTAACTACAATGATGAAAGGTGAACCTAGTGTCTTGGTCTGATACTATGGATATTGGTACCTAGTGCAGGTGTACAATCTCTCTGATATATAATTGAGCCAACCAATCCACTCAATATATGAACTTGCCTGGAATGAAGTGGGTCGTTCTGCAACGCACATTTTTCTTGCCTTATCGGGATCTGTTCTCATTAATCTAATTTTCTCAGTTGCACAAATTTTTTTAAACTCTGAGTTGTCGTACTGTCCTTCATTGTCAACCTCAGACATTTGATCTCAAGCTCGTTTGATTTTTAACTTCAACTTTTCACTTCTTGAATGTGGTAAACACATCTAACGTGTGTTTTAGGAAATAAATCCACACCTTTATGCTAAAATTATAAGTAATAAGTAAATTCTACATAGAACTTTTTTTTTTTTGTTATTTTTGTTGCCGAAAATTATGTGAGTTTTAAGTGTCATAAAAGTGTGTGTTGATGAGCATAAAATATCTAGAAAAAATATATATGAAGAGTGGTAACTGTGCCAAAAAAATAAAGAACAATTAGAAAATCAATAATAATGAGGAAAGTGAGAGCTTAAATAGATAAATGGTTAGACTTTTGGATGAATTTGAGCTCCATTTAATAGTTTTTCAAGCTCTTTTGAGGGTAGTGCATGGTGATTAATTCCATAATCGTTTTGTAATTTCTATTGACAAATCTCAAGAAGAAGAATTATTCCTAATCCTTCAATTACCTTCAAGTATTCGAACTAGAGTATTAAAGACAAATTACTTAAACTCTCTCTTCTTCCAAATAACAGAAACAACTATGTAAAATGGTCAACTAAACAAACATGTAAAGTATTAATAATATCTCTTTAATAAACTAAAATCACGCCGTCAACCTGCCTTGAATGCATAAAACTGTCCCCCTTCGTTTAGCTCTCCATACAAATAGATTTACACATAGGAATCAATATCTTAATCATACACAATAGGATACTAAAAGAGAGTAAGGATTAGAGAGTTACAAAGCTTTGTTGTTGTCCTTTAATGGAAGTTCTCCTCCTTTCAGTTCTTTCGTCCACCTCTTTGCCTTAATCTATTTTTCTTGGACCTTTTTTCCTTCTACTGTTATCACCTGCTGAACTATCGTTCTTCTTTTGTCCTCAGCTCTGGTTTTTACAGAAGCAACACCATCTATTCCTCCTTTATGTTCTCGTCTTTCCCTTTTTCCCCTTGGTGACTACCTTTTTTTTTTTTTTTTTTTTTTT
>NW_019272020.1:6562287-6573827 GCF_002738345.1 Cucurbita maxima | reverse complement strand
CTTCTTTTTTTTTTTTTTTTTTTTTGAGATTTTTCACCTATATTATTTTTTTTCTTCCCATTTAGGGTCAAGGAGGGGTAATTCATCCACGTAGGTAGCTTCTAATTGGGTAGTCAACATTCTAGGTGGCTTGCTAATTTAAACTAAAATTTCTATTGGCAAGAATTTCTATAGCATCAGGGTCAGCAATTTGTAGAGACATGTCATTGCCAGCATTATTTTTTCAGATTTTCTACAGCATCATGATTCAACATAAATGTTTTGCATTATTACAAAATAACTCAATTAAATGTACATTAAGGCTTGATTTGTGTATATTGATCATCTTTTCATGTTGAACTAGAATGGACTATTTCATGTTTACTAATTAGAATAAATCAAGAAATTAATGAGAAATTGGTGAGTATGAATACAAAATTATTTACAAAAAGGTTTGGCATAACTCTACTTTTGGAGAGTTATCAGAATGTTAATCTCGACAACTCTTGTGAAGTCATCCACCTTAAGCACGAGGTGATGGCTCAAGGAACATGTGTGTGCTCACTTCTTGGAGAACTCCGAGCTAGGAAACCTATTCTTTCAGACTCTCCCCCACAACTGCCTCTCTTAAAGCGATGTTGCCCACCTATATGGATTTGCGTTGTGCACATTTTGGCATCTGGCCGACGCATGTCTCATATGGCCCCTCGATTCTTTGCTTGCAACCATTGACATTATTCCTTTAATGAGAATGGCTCTTTGAAAGGCACCAACCTGGTACACATTCTGATTAAACATTGCCCAATTTTGTAATTCTCAAGCCCTTGGTAGCTTAGTATGTGTTTTATTGACGGTAAGACTCCTCCTCAAGAAATCTTGCTTCAACCCATAAAACTATTCGTAATTCTGACCCACAGCTATCTTGCCAAATCTGGCACTCATGATACATTTATGAAATCTTTATCAACCCTCGTGTTCTTTTTCTGACTATTTTTCCTGACATGGACACATAAAGAGTGGCTCTGATACCAATTTTCATGGTCGTACATTTTTAACCATGCGGCGTCGTGATCTTAACACGCTTACGAAAAGCCTTGAGGGAAACCCAAGCCCATTTTATTTTTCGCCCATCTTTGTAGCTTCATCGAACTTTAAGGTGAAGTTTTTCTTTGCCACCTAAATATAACTTGTGCAAAATCAAGTTGGTTTGGTCACACACACCACCCATGCATGTATGTTCAATCATTTGTGACACTATCCAACTTGTATCTACTCAAAGTCAAGGTCTATAATATACAACGTCACATCTCAATTCTCATCTTTGTTCCCAATTGATACGACCTTCATGTCATGATGTCATCCCAAGTCTCAGGATGTCATTGGCAATCATAGCTCACTCGGTCTTACCCGTGAGAACAGGCCCATATGTTGTTCATAACATCAAGTCATCTCAAACATCCATCCATCTGAGTCTAATCATGGAATTGGACCCTCTCGTGTCCATGTCATATCATTTACAAACTCTATATCAGATAGTGGGTGCATATACTAATCTTTGACATATGGATTAGGGTGCAATGTTAACACATATGTGTCGTTCGACAATGTCCTTGAAAGACCCTTTTCAAAAGAAGTTGTCCAAGACACTTGCGTCCCAATGCCCGCCCTCGCTTTGACATATGTATGTACCATAGGGTAGCTCGCTTAGGCCACAAGGTATAGTTACATAGTATATAACAAACTTAATTTTCATAACTTTAGGGCATGGAATGTGCAGTTCACTAATAGCGGTAGGTTTACTTATGTCAGACCCTATTCGTGGTGCATGTATGGTCCTAAGGTAATCATAAGTATTTTTTCTTAGCTTTATTCATTTCAAGAGTACTTAGGGTATTGTGTAAGGAGGTCATAATGTTGGGATGACCAAAAGGAAGTGCTTAAGTTCATAAAATTCTTCGTTTTAGTTAATAGGGACAATATAGTAATTTTTTACTCAAACAAGGGTTTGAAACAATAATGTGGTCCAATGGTGATTAAAATTCACTAGGACATTGACCGTCATTATTTAAGGTCATGCATAATGTTTCAAGTGTTCGGAGGTTATTAAGGTTGCAAACCATAGATATTAAGCCTTATAGGAAATATGACTATTTTACTCTATTACTGAGTTAAGCTACTTAACCTTATCTATAATTTCATATGCTACTTAACCTTATCCAATGACCACCAAATTTCATATACAACTTTAACATGTCATAATATGCTTAGCAATAAAATTTCATGAGCAGGGAAGTTCATTAAGCTAGTTATTTTAAAATTACTTGAATCTCGAGTAAATTGTGTGGTTCGGAGCCTTAATTCACGATTCTTGGCCCCATTCTTTCATCATCCTTTAGTTTTTACTTAACTTAAGGTTTATCTTGAATTCCAAACAACTCCTCAAAAGTATTTCTTAAGAAAAAATCTAGTTGGCTACTTACCTCTTAATCGATGTTTAGGGTCTCGTTTCTTGAACTTTTGGTACTCAATTTACTCTAGATTTTCTTTGAGAGCTTTCTTAAGGAATATAGTTTATGGAACCATTGATAATTTCATAAGAACAAATTCACAAGTGGTTCAATTTGATAAAAAAAATCAATAAGAGGTATGGTTTTGGGTTAATTTGAACCGACTATGCCATTGTTTTCTTCCTTCAAAAGGGAAGAAGATGCATGCTATATTTATCGTCGTTGCCTAATAATTGTATTCCTCAACTTAATCTAGGATGTTTCTCCCCTCGATCCCTTTATGAATCTTAAAGATGGAACCTCAAGGAAGAATCGAAGGATGATATCTTACCTTTTGGTGCACTTAATTGTGAGATATGTGACCTTTAAAGTCAATGGTAAACTTTCTTTTTCGTCGGAGTGCAAAAACCAAATGCTACTGACCTTACACAATAAACTACTGTGCAACATCTGATTGGATCTTCAAGTGGTGATATGAATTAGGCATATAATTTAGAGGTATTTTTCAGCGCTCGATTCCTTCACGGAACTTATGGAAAATCTTATCTATAAAATGTGGGAACAAATTTAAAGGAAATTGGTGAACCACAACTCTCAAATTTGGAAAAAAATCTAAGGATAGGATACCAAAAAACTTGAAAGTTATATCTCACCATTGTAGACATATTTTAGTTGGATTCTTGATCCAAAAGACTTTTCATACTCCATAATTTATAGAGGAATGATCCACTGACCTTAAATCATCAAGATTTCACCGTTGATCTTTCTCGATCTTTCATTAACAAGCTTACTCCGATTACCGACAAGATTTGAAAAACTTACTCTTTTGATGAGATGTGTGTATTCTAGATTTGGTACAAGTTTGAATGCCAATGATTAGATTTCAAGATTGGGTGAATTTTGTGTAGACCATTGACGTAGCTCCCTATTTTTTTTCATTTAAAGGTATTTTAGTAATTATCTTGCCATTTTATGACTATTTTCATACTATTTTTCTCAAAAAATTTCAAATTTATTACACCATTTTTTACTACCTTGAAAATATATATCTATAATCCTAACTTTTTTTTAATCTTTCCTTTATTATTTCCTTTTCAACATTTATAAACCTTATATAGGTTATATTTTATCCTTAATTTAGGCCCTATTAACCTCGAGAATTACTTTTCTTTAGGGGTAATTTCATCTTTTAAGTCTGGTCTTATACCACAAACATATTTAGTTCCGATAAGATTTTGAATAATTATTTTTAAGGTCATACATAAGTTTCTAGTAGGGTTTTATAACGTTTGGAGTTCGTTAGGTTCTTGAAAATATCTTAGATTTCTTACCCAAATATTTAAGTTTTTTACCAATCAAAGGATGGTATAGGCTCTAAACTAGATCTAAATATCTTTCAATTTTGGGTAAACCTTGGTGTCGGTTTATATAGCCATTACATTAAATCTTAGATCATTTAGAGGTTATGAACCTTGAAATAGCTTATAGATATCATTGGGGATTTTGGTCATTTTTTTAATTATTGGTTTAACCCCTAAACATACTCCAATTAATTCGAAACCTTTCATGATATTTTATATCCTTGAAAATATACCATATAAAAATCTTAGATGATTTGGAATTTATAAACCAACACTTAGACATGTAGGGATATTTTAGTCCTAATGCAAATTTGGTAGGTCCTTTTTCAATATATTTTCAAGATTTTTTTTTTTTTTTTTTTAAGAATCTGTCTTAAATGGATTTAACTAAAAGGAGATCGCTGCGTTCGGGAATGATGAATCGCTCCCGAAAAGGAATCTATTGATTCTCTCCCAATTGGTTGGACCGTAGGTGCGATGATTTACTTCACGGGCGAGGTCTCTAGTTCAAGTCCAGGATGGCCCAGCTACGCCAAGGAAAAGAATAAAAGAATAGAAGAAGCATCTGACTCCTTCATGCAGACCCCACTTGGCTCGGGGGGATATAGCTCAGTTGGTAGAGCTCCGCTCTTGCAATTGGGTCGTTGCGATTACGGGTTGGATGTCTAATTGTCCAGGCGGTAATGATAGTATCTTGTACCTGAACCGGTGGCTCACTTTTTCTAAGTAATGGGGAAGAGGACCGAAACATGCCACGAGGGAGGGTCAAGTTTTAGGCTGGCATGACCTAAAATTGGCTTCCATAGTCTGTACAATGAGTTTTAGCCCTTGTTATAGGCTTGCCCTAAAACGTGGCCTCCATAACTCTATATAAAGACTTTTAGCCCATGATTTCTTCATGAAGCTTAAAGATGATGTTGAAAAAAAAGATATAGGGACCAAGAACTCACCTTAGCATGGACGGTAGCTCATGTTATAGGCCCAGCCTCAACTTCTTCATGAAAACTTCTCCTCTCAATGTCACGATGTTAATGGTAACCTTTGCTTTGAGTTTAATGGATCCTTGGTGTTGAATTTGGAGTTTCCCTACAATTCATCCAAATTCAGCCTATTTTGAATCTCCATCAATCCTCCTTGACTCTGACATCTTTTTTCTTCGTTGTCTTCTGAAAAATGTTCATTAAGTTCTTAGAAAATGATTGAGATGGTTTGGAGAAGATCAATTTGTGTGTAGCCACGAGTTACATTTCTGAGCTTGGAACTTCGGTAGTTAATGGGGGTGGAATTTGGGAAAGACGTTTGGGACACTTTAAACACTCAATTTCTTTACAAAAGTTTTGGGTAAACTTGTTTAGAACATGTACAAAAAAAAGTTCGGGAGAAATCCTCGATTAGGGACGGCTTAGAACTTGTTTCTTGTCTCAAACGATTGTCCTTATTGTCTAATTTATAGAGTGAAATGACTATATTTTTGCTATTGAAATAAAATTGCTACTATATGCCTTACTTAATTACGATATGTAGAAACTTATTTTAAAACGATGCTATGAAGTTCATAATAAAAATTGTTAAACAATTAGAGGGGGAAAATATTTAAATAAAAATAAACAATGCCCAAATTTATTCTAAAGCTACAAGAAACATGAATAATGGATCTATCCTAGCTACAGTCCTATGGTCGTCACCCCGACGTCGTCATTCGTGCAAGGTTGCATTTCTTTTACCTAGGAAGTAGCACGTGGATTGAATATTTTAAGAATACTTAGTAAGCAGCCCTACTATTTGGGTTACGAAATGCAATCAGATGCAATCGTTTTTTAGGCCTATCATCAAACATCATTTCACGGCCTTGGTCTCAACTTCTAATCTGGTTAAAAGTGGATGTGTAGTACTTCTCCATACATGGCCCATGTATGGACACTTGAACTCCCAAGCAAGCTCATATACATACCCCTGGACTTGACCTTTGATTAGCGTACACCCACGCTTCCATTATACCCGGAGGGAATGGAACGTGCATAGTATTATGGTATATACAATATTGTATCATACTAAGCATAACAAAGATGTATTCCAATGCACATGAACATATAATTTACATGAGACCCCATAGTTTCAAACTGTGGTATGTATTTGTGATGCAAAACATGTTTTCATTCATTTTATACCTAACGTAATCATTTCATGTCATTACATAAGGTAGTGTACGATATGATACAATACTTTCAAAACATGTCAAGAAGGTCAAGTGGTCTAAGGCTCTAGTCCTAGTAGGAGGGCATGGGTTTCATAAATAAGTATGGGTGACCATTTTTAAATCAAGAGTTTCAAAAGACCTTAAAGAATTTTTAATTTAATTTTAAATTTTCAAGAAATAATAATAAAATATTAAAAACGGCAATTTACAAAAATACCTTTAAACTTCAAATAAATTATTACCACGAACCATAAACTCACAGTCGCCATGCGAGGGTCCTCAAGAAAATCTATTTTGATCTTTGCCAAATCTGAGTATGTTATAGAGAAGTCACAACTCATCCAATCCAACTGTCAAAATTCAAAAGGGTCGTTGGTTATCTGTTGATCATCTAAGATATTTTTGGTAGAAATTTTAGAAAACTCAACCTCGAATTCACAACAATTTTAGAGGTTTTAATGTTGGTTTAAGCTCCCTCTATAAAGTCCAAAATAGGGACTTTCATTTGGAGAAAATATGGAGCTAAGTCAGCCTTTAACCGTTAGTTATAGCATCTTAAATTTTGGGTTTCTTTCTTTCGGATTTCTTCCAATTTCAAGAGCCATATTGCACCATTTTTCTTCAAACTTGCTTCTACACCTTCTAAATAAGATTACCAACAAATTTGGTAAAGTAATCTAGTGCGGAAGATGCCTCAAACATAGCTTACACGCAAATTAAAGGAAGGAGGTTAAAGCTCAAAATCAAATCCGAGCCTACACGCAAATTCGTCAAGAGAAACCTATCTCATTTAATTTTTGCACCTCCAATAAATATTTTCATAGAAGATCACGAAGGTTAACAAATCTTGAAGCGTACCAAATCGAAGAAAATCATTTTCAAGCTAAATTTGATGGTAAGAGTCTTTTACTGACAATCCATTTTCTTCAAAATTGAGTATGTTCTCCTTGGCTTTAGAAGAGTAAATTGAGTACTTTTGATAGATCAGGTTGTTCAAATAAACCAAATTCTATGTTTTTGGGTAAGTTGCAGACCCATGATAAAATTCCTAAATTAAGATCACATGTTTTAAGAAATCACTCCAGTGAAGAACTTTTCTGAAGAAATCAGACCATAAAAAGTCCTAGAATTGGCTGCCCAACAAAAAGTTTTTGCGTTTGAATTCTTGCGAGGGTAAGTTTTCTGGCGTACTTTGGAAGTGTATAACTCAGGCTATAATCCACGAGAATGTATGAAATCAATCCCTATATCTTTCCTGTAACACAACCTTTAAGTTTCATGAAGAAATTGAGGGGAGAAACGCTCAAAATGGAGCTCTTGAGGTGAGATTTCAGACGGCGGTGCAATGGTTCGCGCTCGTCTTCTTCCTTCCAAAGGAAAAAGAAAGATGACATCAGTTGTTCAATTGAACTGGCAACACCAACCCAAAATATGACCTTATCTTGGTTTTTCTAAATTTCAACGCCTTTCTAAACTTCATAAGGAGTTAGTCAAAGAAAATTTGGAATGATTTGAGCATAAGCTGAAGACGAAAGTCCTGAACATCAACGACGAGATAAGTAGCTATCTTGAACTTTTTTTAAGAAATAATTATATGAATCGTTTGGATTTTCGTCTGAACCTTAAGCTAAGTATGAATTTAGTAAATATGAAAGAAAAACACTAAGAACCTTGTGTTAATGCCTGAAACTGTGCGATTTGCTCGAAATTCAAGTAATGTTAAAATAACCCACCATATAAACTTTGTGACCCATTAAATCTTAAATTCGAGCACAATATTACATGTTAAGGGTATATATGAATTTTTTTTGGTCATTTTATAAGGATAAATGGCTAAACAAAGAAATGATTTAATATCTCAAATATCCCAAATGACCGGTACCAAAGATCCAAGACTCTTCTAAAATTTTCTAAGGAATATGTTTTGACTTCATGATACTTTAAATGACTCAGGTACGTTACGGTAATGGGTTCATAATTTAGGAGATTAAAGTAGGGCTGAAGAAAGTGTGTTATGACCTATACCTCTAGAATTAAGAACACAAGAAACTAAGAGAATGCTTAAAGGACAAAAGCAAGGAAAAATTAACCCAAGCTCTACATATATTAAGACAAGAAAGAATGCGATGTACCACTCAAGAATCGCTTGGAACATAAGAAGCTTTGGATGTAAGTTTTTCAGTCTGTGACACTTGGAACGTAAGAAGCCTTAAATACAAGTTCATACTACAAGATTTGGAACGTAAAAAGTCTCGGACGTAGGTATTCAAACAATTCGCTTGGTACATATGAAGCCCTAGGTTTTCAAGATGCATCGTTTAGAACGCATGAAGCATTGGAAACAGATTTTGGACTACACTTCTTGGAACATAAGAAGCCTTGGGTGTAGGTTTCAGACTGTATCACATGGAATGCATGAAGTCCTGGATGTAGGTTCAGACTACATCGCTTGAATTGCATGAAGTCTTAGACATAAGTTAAAACTGTTTTGTTTGGAAAATATGAATCTCTAAACACAGGTTGATAGGTTCAAGACTTGTACTGTAAATCCTAGGAGGAATGTCGTAGGGAGAAAAACAAGAATAGATTAAGAACTTAAAAAATAACCAAGAGCAAGACAATGATCAAGAACAGAAATAAGAGATAGAACATGGATTAAGATTTAAGTTTTCAAGACTAAGTACCCAGAACCTTAGAACTAAGGTCTTTAGATCAGAACTAAGGCTAAGACCATGGAATCCAAGACCAAGGTCCTTAGGCTAAATCAGGATCAGAACTCAAGAATAGAACCTAAGGGCCTGAGTTATTGGGACAAAAATAAGAACAAGTAATGAAAGAGTGTGGTACTCTAGCATATCGAGAACGTGATTAAGAGCTTACAAGTTGGCTACTTACTGACTCTTTGTACTCACTCCATGTTTTTCATGTTTTTTAGGTAAATAAAGAGTTGATCGAGGTCGAGAGAGAAGTTTGAAGCAGGTGCCATAGACAAGCCTCATCCGTCCTCTCCAATCTTGTTTTGTTTTAAATATTTTGGGTTTGTTTTTTATTTTGTGTTTAAAAAATTATGTATATATAAACATTACTTTGATATTTGATATTTGATATAATGTAAATATATTATATTATGTTTTAAATTCTCTTTGTCGTGACATAAGTTCTTCGAACAAAACATCCCTATAGTTAGAGATCGAGAAACAATCAATTTATTTTCAAATAAGCTTATTCCATCTGCAATATAGGTAAGAAATCAACTATCTTCATGTTGATTACTTCCAAAGACCCTATCTTAGGATAAAATTACCGAGAACTCTACATAGAATCTTAAAGACACTGAACCCTCCAATTTGGAAAAACTTCCAACCCATCCAACCCATTCAAATCATCAAACATAATGATGGAAGTGTTCAAGTTGTCCAACCGTTGTAGGGTTGTTTATTTAATAAATTTAAGTGTTCAAGTTGTCCATTGTGGTTGTGGTTGTAGTGTTGTTTATTTAATGAAAATCATGTAACACCATGTTGATATTTAGAAAAATATTAACCACTCGAACTAATGAGTTAAAATACAACGTGGAGGCAAACAAAACAAGAATTAAAATTCAACGATTATAATAACATTTAGATGAAAAACCTTGTCAAATCAGTATGACAAGGCTATATAATGTCATTCTACTGCTGTTGAAAAATCAAGTTTTTGAGTGCAATATTGTATGTCTTGAGTGATTTTGGTGTTGTGAGTGCATTTGTTCTGCTTTCGGCGCACAACATTATCTTCACAATATAATAAAAATATCTTTCAAAATTAAATTGAAGAAAAAAAAGAAATCAGAAAAGATAAAATATAATCATCAAAATATTAATTAATTAATTTGAGATTTAAGAGAAAAAAAACTAGCCATTTTTTCGATAAACAAGGTAGACTATCTAATTATTTTAAAAATATTTTTAATATGCAAATAGTTGATAATGCTTCTAGAATCATAGGTTAACATTTTAATAAATCAGATAATCCTTGTTAGGATAGAATTTCGTGATGATGTGAATGTTATTGAATAAATCGGGTTCAATAACCATTTGAATTGGTTCGGTTTAATCCAATCTAATTTTACAAAAACTCATAACTTAATTCATAAAATTTCATTTGAATTTAGGTGGGTGTTCTTTTTCTTAACACCATTAAGAGTGTCCCCACTTAAGAGTGTTCGTGGGTTATGTTAAGCGTGAGATTGGAACATCTTTTAGACCCAATTCAATTATTCTCATTTATTGGGTTCACCCATGTGCGGCGCCACAATCCATTGCGGACGCTGTTTTCATCAACCTTCCGACCTTTCCCCATAGCTACTAGAGATTGCACTTCAACTAATAATTATTTAACGACAAAAATTTTCTGAAAAAAACTCGCTTAATAAGACATAAATTGAATACTGAAAGGTATAAGAGATTGGGAAGGCACGCTGAAAGGATTATAAAAAATCTGACTAAGTTCAAAATACTGATCGAATCTCAAATTAGTAAAAGAGAATCGTAAGCT
Organism: Cucurbita maxima; assembly: GCF_002738345.1. Taxonomy (NCBI): domain Eukaryota; kingdom Viridiplantae; phylum Streptophyta; class Magnoliopsida; order Cucurbitales; family Cucurbitaceae; genus Cucurbita; species Cucurbita maxima. The sequence goes on along the minus strand of NW_019272020.1, from coordinate 6,563,247 downwards.
ATGAATGAGGATCGAATTCGAAAAATCAATAATAACATCGCTAATCTTTTAGAGATCAGCAACTAGAATCTAAAAGAGTTACCAGAGTCCAAAAATCAATAACATCGCTAATCTTTTAGAGATCAGCAACTAGAATCTAAAAGAGTTACCAGAGTCCGGACATTCTTTTGAACTTTACAAATCTAATTTCATGTGGAAAATCCAGAAATTGAATAAAAACAGAAGAAACTCGGAGATTTGGTCAGATAAAAGACTAGCGAATCAAAACATGAAAAATGATGAACAGAAGAAGAGAATGAGATCGAAATGAATGTAGCGACTTGTTCGAGGCCATAATCAAAACTAATGGAATTTGACAGGCACGGAGAACCGCAAACGTTCATATGGCCAACCTTCAATGCAATTCACGCCATTATAAATCGACGCCCTTGCTCTGCAAATTGGCTTTCCTCCATTTTTCTTCTTCCATTCAAGAAAATCGAAATTCAAGAACGTTATTCATTTTTTTCTTCAAAAGAGAGATAAGGAAAAACTAGAACAGAGCATTACGAAAGAAATAATCCTAACGTTACGGATAACGAATAAGAAACCCTAGAAATTGGAACTCCGTAGAAGCTCGCTGCAGGCGGATTATGAAAAATTGGGAGGTTGAAGGCGGCTTTTATAGGCTCTGAAAAAGATGAGCGAAAAGAAAACCCTAACCGCATAAGATTGAATTACAAATAAGCCCTCACGAGTTCAATAAAACTCGGTTTCTGTTACTCATTAAGAAGACGGGCCTGCTTTCTTAACGTTCTTTAGTTATTGGGCTTTTGAGCCCAATAACTTTAACGCGTATATACAACAAATGTTTGAATCGGCCCAACTCGTATAAAGCCCATTTCCCAATCCAACCATATTCAAACAAATTTATATATCCTCCCAAAAAAAAAAAAAAAAAAAAAAAAAAAAAAAAAAAAA
>NW_019272020.1:6539765-6562130 GCF_002738345.1 Cucurbita maxima | reverse complement strand
AAAAAAAAAAAAAAAAAAAAAAAAAAAAAAAAAAAAAAAAAAAAAAAAAAAAAAAAAAAGAAGGAAAATTTATAAGTAATAACCCAACACAATTAACTACAATAAGAATAATAATTAAATAATTACTTTGGACCAAAAAAATGAATTCAGAAAACACTCGAGGCTAAGGTCGAGGCCAAGTTCCTCTGGTCGGTGGTGTCTTTGAATGGATAGATTCGATTTTTTCTTGATCCAATTTGTGAAAAAAAAAAAACGAAAAAAACCCATTGTTAAAGTGAAGAAGAGCTAGATTGGTGTGCATCGAGAAGACGACATAGCTTACAGTATGACAGAAGGTAGTGAGAACGGACAATTTTGTGGTAATGTTGTGACATCGATTAAAATAATGCTTGAACAACTACTTGTTGTTAATGTAGGATGTGACATCTATCAGATTTTCAAACTATTACGTGAGATGAATAATACAGCCTTTATCTCTCAAGTCATTTCCATTGGCCCATTTCACCATCGTAGTCGAGAGGATTTAATAACCATAGAACAATATAAATTTCAAGGTCTTGTTAACTTTCTACTTCGAATGTCAAACAACATGTGCTCATTGGAATTTCTTGTGGAAACTGCTCAAAATTGGGTGAAAGAAGCCCGAGATTACTATGCATAACCTATAAACATGAACAACTAAGATTTTGTTAGAATGTTGTTGGTGGATGGTTTTTTTTACAGTGGAGGTGCTAATTTGGTTAAGTTGGAAAATCAAATTTCTTTCTTTGTTCTTCCACGTCTATTCAATCTTATAGAAAAAAGGATATCTCAGTCTCCTTTATAAGAATTACAAGGGTGTTTTTTATTCATGGGATTCTGAATAATTACTATCCATCTAATATCTCATTTCTGAAATGCCCAAAGCATTTCATCGAGTTCTTAAGCTTCTTCTTCGTCCCCAAGAAACCTTCTAAGGACAATAGTAATGAAACAAGATTGATTATTCTTTAGCTCCACGAAGCCGGTGTCACCATTAAGAAAGCATAAAATGCTAAATGTGTCATCAACATGAGATTCAAAAATGGGGTTTTTGAAATCCCACCTATACTTATTCATGATTACTTTGAAACCATGATGCAAAACCTGATAGCCTTTGAGCATTTTTACGTTGGAAATGACAACAAATGTGTTCAATATGTGTCATTACTAGATCATTTGATATGTACAGAGAAAGATGTGTGTTTACTTGTGAAAGCTAATCATAATCAACGAAATTGGAGGTAGTAATACAGAAGTTTCAGAATTGTTTAATAATCTCTGTAAATTTGTTACAGTCCCATATTGTTACCACTCCAACGATATCAATAAAGCTTTACAAGAACACTGCAATAGACAATGGAACAAGGCGATAGCTACACTCGAACATAACTATTTCAATACGCCATGGGCTATTCTCTCCTTCCTTGGTGCAATCTTCCTCCTTGTTTTGATATTTTCTAATATATCCGTATTTCCTAGCAAGTTAAACCTATCCAAATAATATATGTATGTTTCTTTTTAAGTTTATTTCCTCACTCATCTTACCTGGTTAAATGTTATGTTATATTTGTATTTGTTATCGTACCTATAATTCTTTAATGAACCGTAATCTTATTATTCATTATTTGTCATAGAAAAGCATTTAAGATTGGCACCGGCCAATGAAAATCATAAGGTTATGGTTAAACTTAGTACAACAATCCAATGTCCAAATATTTAATGGTTATAATAATAATTTATGAAATACACTCTTAGATTCTTTAATAATTAAATTTTATTTTTATTGTAGCTGTGTATGTTTTGATTTGTTTATGTACGAGATTTTAAGTAATTTCATATTTGAATAAATTTTAAATGAACTTTGTTGTTTATTATAATTCATTATTGTACAAAAATTAAAGATATTTTTCGGTAAAAAAAAAAAACATGTTAGTTTTATGTCCTAAAACTCATAGTTTGTAAACGAAAACATATTCTATTTTCAATAAAGTTATTATGATTGTTTATTAAGTAAAGATTGTTATGGAATAAAGTGAGCTTTACAATTATTAATCTAAATCCAATAAACTAAGAACACTCTAACTATAGTATGACTACTTGAACTATATATAGAGACATAAGAGTGAATCAAGTTCAAGTATATAGTCAAAATGATCTATAGTATGGGGATAAGACTGAGTACCTTATCCTGGGGACACTATGGATTCGTCCCACTTTTGTATATGACATAAACAATGTGATCACTAAATTGTACATGTGGAGACATGTGAGTGGGGGTATCCTATGCAATGAGTATTGCATAAGATCGGACCATAAAGAAAATCACTCTCACTTTATAATGTTGTTTACTGTTGAGACTGATTTTCTTTTCATTCGATGACCTAGTTAACTTGATATTAATCCTGAGCTAACCATGAACTTCCGTTTATTCAAAATTATCCTTAGATTTGCATGGGTGAAAGTAGCTCGAGTTCGTAGACTCAACAGGCCTCCCATATCAGGGGTAAGACTAGGTGAATGGCTAGGGACGTGGGGTGCAAGATGGAATTCACTCCTACCCACTTTTAAGGATAGAAGAGAGGTAGTTCCCTTAAGAATTGACTCCAGGTCTTGAACAAGAGGCCCCACCCTCTCATTAGCCTGAGAGGGATTTGGTTTACTGTTGGACCACAAACCAATTGTTCATTAGAGGATCAGTGAGACATAAGGAACAAGAAGTAACTTCAGGGGTAAAACGGCAAATTGACCCAGCTCTAGTTACGAACAACCTATGAAGGATCAACTTACTAATCATGGTTATATCAAATGGACAAAAATATATCTATAGTGAGGGGAGTGCAACTACTAGGCTATAGTGGAGTGTCCTAATAGTTAATGAATGTTGGTTAACAAGGTTAATGAGTTTAACCGGTTAATCTTGGATCGTTGGAGCCCATGATCTATAGGTCCATTAGGTCCCTCTGCTAGATCATATCGGACTAAACCATAGAATAGTGTGACGAGTGAGTTCGAAGTGTTCGAATTCAAATTAGGGAATATGCGCTACATATAAACGATATAAATAACCACATTTTTGTTTTATTTACGAATTAAACAAAAAGAGAGAATCTAAGATATTTAAATAAGATTTAAATATCTTAATCAAATGCTTGCCGGAATTTATTGGGATTGACATTTGAATTAATATTAAATATTAATTAAATAGTTTAATTAATCATTTAATATTACTTTAATTTGAAATTAATTATTCAAATTAATTGTTGAATCAAAATGAAGAAAGTCAAAATGTTGACTTCATTCTAATGGAAAAATCCATGTTTGAATTAGTGGAATTTTGAGGTGTCAAAATTTGGTTTAACCAAACTTGCATGCTTGCCAAATAAACCCCACAAATTTTAGTGGAATTTTGAGTGTCAAAATTTGGTGAACTCAAACTTGCATGCTTGCCACATAATCCCAAATATTTGAGTGAAATTTTGAGTGTCAAAATTTGGTGATCTCAAATTTGCATGAACATGCAAACATGACTCTATATAAATAGAGTGATCATAGTACATGGAAGGTCTTCGTTTGGAAAAAACCTTGAGAAAAACCTCTCACAAACTCTCTCTTCATTTATATTAAATCCCTCCCAAGTTTAGTCACTCACCGGATTCCACAATTCCGTTCTAAGGCTGGAGAATAGTGGAGAAGACACTAGTGTCGGTTCGAAACCGGATCGTGAGGAAAAATAAATTTGAGTGACAAAATGTTAGTATTCAAACTCATTGAGTTTTAATACTTTTGAACATGCTAGCTAATTTACTATAATTGATGTACTTAGAGTGCCTAAGATCCAAATTGCTTCCGCATGTGTTATGTTAACACCATCAATTGGTATCAGAGCATGTTTTAGGCACTTTATTTACATTAATTTGAGCATGGTTAGTACTATTTCATGAATGAAATTTTGTGGTTGCTAAAGTGGATGTTTTGGGTTTTGGCATTTTTTTTATGCTTCCATTTGATACAATTCTTGTAACAAGCCTAATGTGTATGAGCTTTAATGAGTGAAGAAAGATCTGTAATTTTTATGGAGTCATTAGAGTCCGTTTTAGGTTGTAATTGATCGAAAATGAAAAAGATAGCAAAATGAGTGAAGAAAAGTCTGTAATTCTTAGGACTATCATCATCTATACTCATGTGAAATTAAACATTTAAAATTTTATCATCAAACATAAACTTCATCTTAAAACACACAAGGACATATGTGTTAAAACATCTTTAAAATGACAAAAAAAAAAAAATACTAAATTAAATAAATAAACGTAAAAAGTAGAACACCATATTTTAACTTAAATCTAAGAAAATAAATGTGACTACCCTAGGTATGTGTCATGGTCTCGGATTGCAATGTCATCGTGAGTCATACAGGGATGTCTTACTTTTACCTGAAATAGAAGTAGCACACGACTTTGAGTATTTAAAATAAATACTTAGTAAGTGACCCCACTATTAGGGTCAGTAAATGCAAACACATGCAACTCATGATCTAGGGACATATCATTAAAAACTATCATAGGGGTGGCCTTCAGTCTTGACAAAGATGGATGTGTAGTACTTCCTTACACATGATCCACACGAACGAGCATGGGTCTCCCTTGGACCCATCATAGTCGAGCTAGATGTCTGTAGCGATGTCTGGAGGTCAACCGACCCCTGAGTGTCATGCGAGGCATGACCATCATCATCATCATAGTGTACGTGTCCGTACTCATCATCATAAATGGGGAAGTATCCCGATGTATATGAACACACAAATGCATGAGGTCCCTAAAGTTTTCATCTTTAAATCATCTTTATGACACAACTTTATATACCGTTCACACATTACTCTAAGTAACATGCACACACTGGCCTTCATACATTCATCAACATTAACATTAACTAGGGTTGTGTCTTTAAAAACTCGCCGATATAATGCATCGTGGCATTTAATACATGCACATCATCTTAATATGAAACATTATCGTATTAAGTCATTTCATCATCATATGTCTCGCAACATCTTATTATTATGCAACATCATCCTGTCAACATCATGCACTTCATCACATCATCATATAATATCATCACATTATTATTTAATGTCATCAAGTCATCATATAACATCATCACATCATCATATAACATCATCACATCATCATCTAGTGTAAATGTTTGCTGAATCCACCACACCTAAATGGTGGTGAGAGTTCTCTTATTTATAACATTTACAGAATACAGAAATATGGTAAATTACAAATAATATGGAAATAACAATAAAAGGAAAGAATAATAAATGAATACAATATATTTGCCTTTAATAAAAGGGCAAATATGGTAAGCCGCAATGTAAGGCAAATATGTAGATCTACATATTTGCCTTATAATGAACGGTCAACTATCCTTAACACCCCCCCGCAAGCTAAGCATCGGATTTGAACGAACATGAAGCTTGGATCTGAAAAATTCAAAGAGAGGTCGAGAAATACTTTTTGTGAAGATGTCAGCAACTTGGAGATGAGAGGGTACATATTGTGTGCGAAGTTTACCAACGATAACAAGCTATCGAAGGAAATGATAATCTAGTTCAACATGTTTGACCCGCTTGTGAGAAACGGGATTAGAGCTCAAAAAAATAGCACTTTTCACATAAGAGTAAGGGATGTTGTGAAATAGGGACCTTGAGATCATGCAAAAGATGCGTAACCCAAAGAAGTTTAGCAGTAGTTGTGGCAAGAGCACGATACTCAGATTCACAGCTGAAGCGTGAGACAGTAGGTTGCTTTTTGGCACTCCAAGAAACGAGATTATTACCAAGATAAATAGAATAGCCAGATATAGAACGACAAGTATTGGGACAACCAGCTCAATCAGCATCCGAATATGCAACTAGCATATTAGGAATAGTGGATGGACGAAAGGTAAGACCAAAGTGGAGTGTCCCTTTGGCATAGCAAAGAATAAGTTTGATAGCAAGAAAGCGATCTACAGTAGGGGCATGCAAGAATTGACTGACAGAATTGTCAGCATAGGAAATATCTGGATGCGTAATAGTCAAGTACTGAAGGGCGCCAACAAGAGATCTATAGAGAGTATGATCAGAGAAAGGAGAACCATCAGTAGTCAGGTGTTGAGAAACAACCATGGGAGTGTGGACTGGTTTGTCATTGAGCAACTAAGCATGAGTGAGAATATCTCGAGCATATTTTAACTGACTATAAAGAGACCATTAGGAGTGGATGAAGCTTCAAGACCAAGAAAGTAACTGAGAGAACCCAAATCTTTGGTAGCAAACTCAGAAGAAGCTTGCGAGTAAAGCTGTCAGTAAGAGGTGAGTTGTTGCCGGTAACAATAATGTCATCAACATAAAGAAGCAAATAGATAATGTTAGATTGCTGATGAAAGACAAAAAAGGACGTGTCAGCGCGACTGCAAGAAAACCCAAGTGTGAGAAGAAATGAGCTAAAACGCTAAAACAAGGCACGAGGAGCTTGCTTTAAGCCATAGAGGGCTTTCTTTAATAGACACACATGAGTGGAAAATCGTGGATCAATATACCCAGGAGGTTGTTCCATATGAACACGTTCAATAAGAGTTCCATTGAGAAAAGCATTCTTGACATCAAGTTGTCGAAGAGGCCATTTATTTGTGACTGCAATAGAAAGCACAACACGGACAGTGGTAGCTTTGACAACCGGACTGAAAGTGTTAGTATAGTCAAGACTAGAAATCTGAGTATAACCTTTGGCAACAAGACGGGCCTTGAAATGCTCGACGGATTCATTAGGCAAATATTTAATACGAAACACCCATTTAGAGCCCACGACGTTGGTGTTGGTAGGGCGAGGAACTAAAGTCCAAGTATCATTTTATTGTAACGCTCGAATTTTTTTATCCATGGCAGCAACCCAAGCAGGATTCTTAGCCGTAGATTTGAATCTTTTTGGCTTAGTGGATGCAAGAAGAGCAGAAAGAAGTCCAGATGAGCCCAATATACCAAGATTTGCTAGATGACGGGTCTTGAATATATCAACTTTGGCTCGTGTGATCATAGGATGAGTGCCCAAAGAAGAGGAATCAACAGTAGGTTCAATAGAAGTCGAATTAGAAGTCGAGGGTGGCAAAGTGGAACCTGCAAGGGAAATATCAACCTACACAGACTCATCCACAAGGTCAAAACAAATATCACAAGAGGATGAACTGGATCGAAGAATGTGCGATGATGAAGTGGTAGGGGGGGATGAATCAATATGATAAAGATGTGGTTCTAAGAAATTTGAAATAGGAATAGAGGAAAGAGGTTGGGCCTGCGAGGTAGGGATAGCAGGAAAGTGAGTTTCATCAAATTGAGTATGGCGGGTGGGTGATATATAGCTTAGTGGTGGTGAGATCAAGGCAGCGGAACCCTTTATGAGCAGAACTATAACCCAAAAAATACAAGGAATGTTGCGGGAACAAAGCTTGTTAGGCATATAATCACGCAAATAAGAATAAACACGACAACCAAAGGGATGAAAATTGTCATAATGTGGAGTGTAGTCATAAAGGAGTTCAAAGGGTGACTTACCTCCAAGAAGTGGAGTAGGCAATCGGTTGATAATATAATCTGTAGTGCTGAAGGCATCAACCCAAAAATGAGGAGAAAGATGAGAGTGAAAGAGAAGGGCCAAGTAAGTCTTAGTCACATGACGATGTTTTCTCTTAGCACGACCATTTTGAGCAGGTGTATATGGACAAGACAGTTGATGGTGGATGCCAGAATTACGTAAATGAGTTTTGAAACAAGTGCTAGTAAATTCAGTACCTCCTTCGCTTTGAAATACCTTGATACGAGAAGAATATTGATTTTTCACAAATTTTTTAAATAGAAGAAAAATATCAAAAAAATCATATTTAAATTTTAAAGGGTAAAGCCAAGTGAATGGAGAATAATTATCAATAAAAATAACATAATAAAGAAAACCCGAATTTGATTTGACAGGAGGACCCCAAAGATCACAATGAATAAGATCTAACACATGAGACAACCTACGTTCATTGCGGGAATAAGGCAATCGATGACTTTCCGCAAGCTAACAAGTATTACATAATGATGGAGAAGGCAATGAAGATGTAAGAGAAAGATGACTTTTTCTATTTAAAAAAGAAATAACAGAATGATTCACATGACCCAGACAACATGTCAGAAATCATATGAAGCACGTAAAGATTTTTTTTTATGGACTGAAATAAAAGCAGAGTTGCCGCGCTCCAGCACATATAGCCCTCCATCTCTTTTACAAGTTGCCACCACCCTTTCTGTTTGACGATTCTGGATAGTAATAAGATTATTAGTAAATGTAACGGAGAGAAGAAAATCAGATGTTAATTTACTTATGTAAAGAAGATTTTTAGTGAGATGAGGGACAACCAAGACTCTAATAAATGAATATTTGGAACAAGAGAAAGAGTACCGGTGTGGGTAATGGGTAGGGATGCACCGTTTCCTTCGATCACAGAGTCCTTACCTGTGTAATTTTTAGACTGATCCAAAATAGATGGGTCGGCAGTCATATGGGCTGAAACCCCAATGTCCAAAAACCAATCAGCAACATCGGGTCCCGCAATTGGACATGACGTGTTAAAGGCTTTAACAAGGTGAGCATGAGAAGAATCAGGTCGAACATACCATTGGTTGCAGCGGTCAACATAATGGCCCTCTTTGCAGCATATTTGGCAGTGAGGTGGTCGATGACCCTGACCTGAGTGACTTCGTCATCGATTGGAAGAGTTGTTTTTGTGAGAATAAGAACGACTTTGCTGGATGCTAAAGGAAGCAGGGTGGCTTTTATGGGTGCAACCACGATTAGTGGCTGTAAATGCTGTAGGAGCAGAGTCAGAGAACTCAAGGGAGCGCTGGAACAACTCAAAACTTTCAGCTTTAGAGACTAAATTTGCGAAACAGGGGATAGGGGTGAGAACCATCTGAGCAGTAAAAAAAGCTGAAAATTTGGTGCCGAGTCCACGAAGAAACCAGTGCACTTTATCAATATCCTCGACGGGTTTGCCAATGACATGAAGTTGGTCACAATTTTTTTTGAAGGCACAGGCATACTCAGCAACAGGTTTGGTGCCACGTTTCATCAACTGCGAGTCATTCTTGAGTCTTAGTTCACGAGCTTTTGACTGATGCCTGAATGTAGTTTCTAACGCAAGTCAAACATCACGTGCAGTAGAGAGACCAACGACAATAACCATGGCTTCCTCAGTGAGAGAGGAGAGCAGGAGACAGAGAAGTCGTTGATCGGCTGCTCTCCACGCCAAATATTTGGGGTTGAGTGTTGAGGAGGTTTCTGGTTCAAAGTGAGGTGGTGGAACCATAGTTCCATCAACATAGCCCAGCATTTTTTTACTCTCAAGGAGAGAGAGAAGTTGGTTTTTCCAAAGAAGATAATTAGAAGAAGAAAGTTTGATGGTGATCATATGGATTAGAGTATTGAAAGGAAGAAGATGATAAGAAGATTTGGAAGCCATAGAGAAGAAAGGATCAGGGTTGTTAAACCAAAAGGGAAGGGCTCTGATACTATGTAAATGTTTGCTGAATCCACCACACGTAAATGGTGGTGAGGTTCTTTTATTTATAAACATTTACAGAATACAGAAATATGGTAAATTACAAATAATATGAAAATAACAATAAAAGGAAGAATAATAAATGAATACAATATATTTTTCTTTAATAAAAGGGCAAATATGGTAAACAGTAATGTAAGTCAAATATCTACATATTTGTCTTATAATCAACGGTCAACTATCCTTAACATCTAGCATCATCACGTCATCATATAATATCATCACATCATCATCTAGCATCATCACGTCATCATATAACATCATCGCATCATCATATAACATCATCGCATCATCATATAACAACATCACATCATTATCTAATGCCATCAAGTCATCATATAACATCTTACAAATCATCATATAACATCATCACGTTCTCATCTAACGTCATCACGTCATCACATAATCATATAACCTCATCACATCATCATATAATATCATCACATCATCATATAACATAAAGTATAAATGACACGTGCAAAGGCCACTGGGCACGTGTCGTCATACATAAGACAAGTCTTCCGACCAAGTCGATAGTAAGGCCACTTACTTGGTTGGCTTAGAACGGAGCTACTACGACTCCTTGATGCTAGCTTAACATTGCTCTCTGAAATTCAATTGTACCTAAGGAGTCCAACAATCATAAGTTATAATTCTACTATGAGAATTGACTCACCTAGTTTTTTATAAAATAATTTAAACTATCTAAAAATAACTATGCATAAATACTTCAAACTTGACTAAAAAATTTAAACTAGCTAAAACTAATTATGCATAATTTAAACTAGCTAAAACTAATTATGCATAAATACTTCAAACTTGACTAAAAAATTTTAAACTAGCTAAAAGTTAGTCATACTAACCTTAAACGCTTCCAAAAAATTGAAACTAGGAAGGAAGGGTCCAAGAGTATCAGACCCCAGCCGGATTAGCCAAAATTTTGGCCTAGAACCGTAAAAAAATGTATACTCCAACTGACTTCAAACCTTTTAAGGTGATGATAAAATAAAGTGAGGGACCTTCCTTTTATAGTGGAGGTCAACCCCCACTTTTTAGTTTTAAGCAATGTGAGACAGAGTACTAAGGCAACTCAAAAATTAAGCCTCCTACCTCATATTTACGAAAAGGAACATGAGATTGTTTGCCTCATCCTTAAATTTGATGACCTGACTCAAGTCATAAATTATGAGTCCTTACAGGTAATGGAGGTCTTCTATACTAGAAAAATGGTCTTTGCAAAAACAATCAAGTGGAAGAAACTATGTGAAAATAGAGGGAAGAGATGAGGGAGAAATACTCCAAGTAAGTTCATGATTAAGACACTCTCGAAAGTTTCTTTTAGATGTGTAGGATGGAATAACCCAAAAATTAGAAACTAAAATGGAAGAAAAATTATCCAACATTTCTTAGGTTGAGAAGTGATGAGTTGGCCCCCAAAGGAGGTTCCTCCCTTCATTTTATCATCCCACTTGAATGGTTCGAAGCCAGTCGGAGAATACACTTTCTATCGGTTCAAGACCGGCATTTTGGCTGATTCAACTTGGGTCTGATATGCTCATACTCTTTCTATCTAGTTTCAACTCTTCAAAAATGTTTAAGGTTAGTATGACTATTTTTTTAGCTAGTTTAAATTTTTTTAGTCAAGTTGCTAGTTTGAATTATTAGGAATAAGTTTTAGTTATTATATACAAAATTAGTCTAAGCTAGTTTAAATTATTACGAGTAAGTTTAAATTATTTTATTCAAAATAAGATAAGTTAAGTCTCATAGTAGAATTCTAATTTATGATTGTTAGACTATTTAGACACCATTAAATTTCAGCATTAAACTAGTATTAAAAGTTGTAGTAGCCTCAGCCTATGCCAACCAAGTGATTTTACTATCGGCTCAGTTGGAAGACTTGTCTTATGTACGCGACACATGCCCAGTGGCCCTTACACGTGTCATTTATGCTTTATTATGTATGATGATGTGATGATGTTATATGATGATGAAAATGATGTTATATGATGATGTGATGATGTATATGATTATGTGATAATGTATATGATGATGTGATGATGACATGATACGGTGATATGATGATGATGATGATGATGATGTATGATAACATGATGATGTCATACTTATGATGATGAGATGACTTAATATGACGTTATTATTAAGATGATATGCATGTATTAAATGTCATGATACATGATGGCGATGATTTTCTAGGACACAACCCTAGTTAATGTTATTGATGACGAATGTATAAAAGTCAATGCATGTATGTTACTTAGAGTAATATGTGAATGGTGTATAGGGTTCTGTCACAAAGATGATTTAAAGATTAAAACTATATGGACCTCATGCATTTTGTGTGTACATATACATCGGGTTACTTCCCCATTTATGATGATGAGTACGGATGCGTACACTATGATGATGATCATAATCATGTCCGCACGACACTTGGGGGTATGCTGACCTACGAACGTCGCCATAGACAGCTAGCTCGACTATGAAGGGTCCAGGAGAGGTGCAACTACATGATATCTACGTTTGCACGTGTGGGTCGTGCGTAGGAAAGTGCTACACATCCAATTTTGTCTGGACTAGAGGCCATCCCTATGATGGTTTAAATGATAGGTCTCTAGATTATGAGTTGCATGTGTTTACATTCCTTGACTTCAGTACTGGGGCCACTTACCGAATAATTCTTAAAATACTCAAGTCATGTGCTACTTCTATTCCAAGTAAAGACAAGACATCCTTGACACGGCTAACAATGGCATCGCAAGTAGAGACCATGACATGTGTATAAGATAGTGGTATTTTATGTTTTCCTAAACTTAGGATAGTATAAGGTGTTTTTGCTTTTAATGTTTCATTTGTTGCATTTAATATTTCATTATGTTGTTTTAAAGATGTTTTTGAACATGCAAGTCCATTACAATGTTTTATGATAAAGTTTTTAAAGGTTTAATTCCGCATAAGGGCATAGGTTATGACAACGGTAAACACTTTAGGTTAGAAGAAATCTAGGACCATTACACTAGTATTTGAACTACTACTTTTGGACTAGGAACTCGAGGACTTCTTCAAAAGATAAGAGTTTATAAGCGGGTGGGCGGCAGATATATCATATGCACAAAAAAGAAGTTCTCCATCTTTGCAATATACAACTAATGAATACCATTGTCATTTATAACTTCTATTATAAGAATATAAATTCAGTAAGGATTACTTCGCCTGTTTATACCAACTAGACCATTCACCATACATTGTAAATGAAATGATGCACACTATTATGCTATTCTCTTCCACCACAACCCTTATAGTTTTATGCATTTTATAGTCATTAATATCCTTAAATTGGTATTAGAGCATTTAAAGGCAACCTTTTTATACCACTTATTCTAACCCCTTTAATAAATGGTTTCAAGTGACTTTGTAAGTCTGACTTAGTTCATGCATGTTTAGAGGTTCGATATTTATAATTATAGTTGAACACCACGTAAATTGATGAAGTGAAATCTTACAACAGAGACTAATAGAGCGTTTGTCCATTAAGAGATAGTTTCGAATCAAATTCTTTGTATTGGAATAATGGATGCATTGTTTTAGTACTTTTTAGTTTTAAAATAAATGGATTTTTTTAGTTTTAATTGTATTAAGCATGATTATTTATAATTTTCATCTAATTAATTTTAATGTGTTCTTATTATTTTTTTTTTCAAAAGTTATTTTATTGTTTCAATTTTTAAATGTTTTATTAATAAAGTTAATATTAATTTAATCAACCTAATTTGTATTTTGTTGGTTATAAAATTATATGCTAAATTAATAAAAAATACTATTGAATTTTGTATTCTGTCCAAAAAAAAAAAATACTCATAAACTTTCTATCTTCAATTTTATGGCCTAAAGTAAAGATTTCATCACATGTGCGAAAATTTAAAATAAAACATTTTTTAATGATCTAAAATAAAACATTTTCAAATGACGCTAGTGACTTACACATTTAATTTAAAACAAGAAAATAGAAATAACATAGTTTTTAAATATGAAACATGAAAATCAGTTATCAACTACTAAATGAAAATCAATGCATCCTACTGCCATATCTTGACTGCTATGGTCATTCCGGTATGCACTGTCATCCGTGCAGAGCATTTTATCTTTACCTAAAAAATATAAGACCAGCACGTGGCTTGAGTATTGTAAGAAATACTTAGTAAGTCACTCTACCGTTGGGGTTAGTAATGCAATTGCACACATATAATGATGGGACGTATCCTTTAAAACCATCACGTGGCCTTGAGCTCTTTCCAGTTTTGGATAAGGTTTGATGTGTGGTATTTTCCAGCACACAACTCACACAAGGGCACATAGACCCACCAGACAGGCTCGTATACATACCTCTTGGGCCTGACTTGATTGGACACAGCGTGTTAACGCATTGCCAGAAGCCACAAAAAGGGAAAGACTTGCATGATATCATGACGAACATAAATATCAAAGGTACGCGTCCGTACTAACATAGCATAACGGGGAAGTACCCTAATGCACATGACATACAAAGATGCATGAAGTCACATAGTTTACATTCACAACACAGCATAGCATCGACATTATTTCTTTTTTCCTTTCATCCATGACATGGTACATATATGTGTGATGTTTTCATAAACATCATCTTAACTTTCACCTCATATCATCACATAACTTTTCATTACAAAACGTAGCATGACATGGTACATATAGTGTTTCATTCCATTCATATCATGAAAAAATGGATATCACATACATACACAACATGACATTATACATCATTACATAACATACACATACATAGCATAGCATTATGGTGAATGCATGATGATACGACTCTTAGATGTATAAGGACGATAAGACTATGACAAGTTTAGGAAACGATATGGCTAGGACATGCATATGGAAACGATATGACTAAAAAGTGTTTACAAAATGGTATAACTATGATATGAGATATGTTACGATACAAGATATGTGATAAATTGACATGTTTATGATATGATATATTGTGATGCGATATGTTATGGTATGATATGTATTTGATGAAAATTGCTATGTTTGGAAGCATGAAACGTTATGATATAATATATTTATGTAATTTGAATGATATGATATGATTGACATGCAAAACGACGAACTAGCATGAAATACAACTCCAGTGCATGCATGAAAGATATGATACATTATATGATAAACGATATTGAAATGATATGAAAAACGATATGATATGTATGGAATGCTAGAGGGGTTGTATTAAACAATAATGAAAACGAAAAAATATTGGGACCTCATGCATTATTGTGTGCTCATGCATTGGGAATACCCCTATTCCTTCACGATGGTACGGACGCATACACCAATAGGTAGGAGAGTTATCATTATGTTTTACATAATGCTGCCGTGATAGTTACCAATTCTAACGGGTGTCCGGCACAAAGAGCTACCAGAGCATGCTCGTCCGACAAGGAAAGGGGCCCAGCAGTGTGCAAACAAACTGATGAGTCCATACTCGCATGTATGGGTTATGTGTAGAGTATATGGTACACATCCAAGCTGGATATGATAGATCCCATCATTGCATTTGCATGTTCTTGCATTTAACCTCCAATAATGGCCCCACTTAATAAGTATTTCATTAAATACTCAAGTCACGTGCTACTTCTATTTCAAGTTAAGTCAAGGCACTCCTGTAGGGCTGATGACGACATCGTAACTCGAGACCATGATACATGCATAGGGTAGTCTCATTTATTTTCTTAGACTTAGGCTAGAATGGGATGTTTTTAATTTAAACTTTTATTTATTTTATTTAGTCTTTTATTACGTCATTCTAAAGGTGTTTTCAAAACATGGCTGTGTTTTAAAATGAAGGTGATGTTTTATGAAAGTTTAAATGAAGTATTTTCACATTTAATGTTCATGATATCTTATATAGTGGCGACCTTAAATTAAGTAGAAAATTTGAGGTCGTTACATTAATACCATTGTTAAACTTCCATTGGTATGTTTTAAACACAACTAATTCTAAGGTTATTTTTGAACATTTTAAAAAAGCGGACGGTATTATTGAAAATTTTTAAAGTTCAACAACATTTTTGAAACACGGCTCGATGTTAAACCATATTTTTTAAACAAAATATTAATAGTTTCCATCCAAAACTAACCATAAGAATATTTTCTATATCGATGGCTCTAGTATTCCTTGTGATTGATCACTTATTATTCACTTCTATGAGCGAAAATTATCCCCACAAATCATTATAGTCTTTTCAAAATTGTTTAAAGCAAAACACACTTAATTTTGTAGTTTTTATAATTGAGTCACCAAAATGTAAAGTACAATTTTTAAACCTGGTAAGATTCTTTTTAGTATCTTATCCTTAGACCGCTTTCATTCAGATGTAATCCGTAACACCTAAGCCCTATAGGTATTGCCTTTAAAGTTTGAGTTTTTGAAATTCCATGGTGATTTTTTTTTCCCTATCTCTCTTGCTTTCATTTTTACCATGCATAGTCAATCGGTCACACTAAAAATTTTGATAATCCAAAACTCGAGGTGTGACAGAATGATATTAGAGCCAGAAACCCGAAGGTGTGCCAGCGAGGACGCTGGGTCCCCAAGGAGAGTGGATTGTGAGATCCCATGTCACCTCTCTCTAGTAGACACATTTTAAAATTATAAGATTGACAGAGATACAATATCTACTAGCGATGAACTTAAGCTGTTACATAGTTTTTCAGTTTACTCATGTACTTTTCCTTGACTCGATAGTCACAAATTACTATTATGATATAGATTGAGGTGAAATTATGTCAAATAAAAATTCGTAAATTTATTTTATAATTAATTATTGTGATAAATAATTTAGTCATACAAAAATTCAATAATGGAGGGTTATTTTTTTTTTCTCTCTCTTTCTTAGTGTTACTAATCCACAAGCTTCATTAAAGAGAAAAATACCAAGTTTAAGGATATTTTTATTAATTTATTGAAAATTTTATATGAATAAAATGAGAGAGAAATGTAGATAGAATAACATACAGAAAACCCGTGAAGCATCTCAAATAAATTTTGACTGAGTGTACAAAAGTATAAGAATAACTTATTCTCATATCCCATTTTTGAAAATGTGTATTAATCAGAGGATTTTATTTTACTTTCTCATTCTTAAGTTCATTTTCATCTTCATTCCCTTGGTCAAAACGCTTCCTTAGATAACAAAATTAAAGTTGTAGCTTACAAGCTTTCGAACTACTTTGAATGAGTGTAAAGAAAGCATGGGAATACTTATTCTCATATCCATCTTCAAAACATGTCGGACATGTATTAGACAAATATAAATTTAATACATTTTGCAAGTATAATACGCATTAAAATTTTGAATTTCTTTCAAATATACCATCAATAAAATTTTAAGATATATATATATATATATTACGAGAGTGTAGATAATATATTCCACGTTTCAATGCTCAGGAAGTACATGATGCACCATATTCACGTAATAGAATATGAATCCCTTCAAATTAATGAGAACTTGAGTTACGAGAAGAAGCCTATAAGAATCCTAGCTCGTGAAGTAAAAACCCTACATAGTTAAGATATTGCCATTGTCAAATTACTTTGGTGGATCTCCCAAATGGAAGAGGCCATGTAGGAATGAGAAGATGAAATAAGAGAAAAATACCTTGAATTGATCTACGAGTTTAACATTTTCAAGGTCGTCTTTTTAGGGGTATGTAGTATAACAAATGAAAAAAATGATTAAGCCAGTCAAACTTGGCCAAAAAGTGCAAGTCCTTTTAGGAGGAAAAGTCGCCAATTCCACCTCTCTTTTTAAAATTGTCCTCAACTCCCCCTTGATGCACTGAAAATATCTCCATCCGTTGAAGAAGGAGGTACAGAGAGAGACCAATGTACAAAGATCATATTCATCGGAGCGAACTGCTGGCGAGACCAAGAAATTGATATGAGTACACTACAGAAAACTACATACGCGTGGTGATAAGCCATGATAAGCCACTTGTATCCATATCACTCTGTAATGTCTTCTTTCATTACAGGTGAGAATCCATTATTTTTGGAATCTGAAATGAAAAATTGATATGCATTTATAGGTACACCCAAGGCCTTGTGACATCATGAGAGTGGAAGTAAAGACATGAAGAAGGTTATGACAATCAGAAGTCAAACGGAGGAGCAACGAAAACGAGCATTAGAGAACCTTCAGGAAGTGAGAGAAATAGAGTTAGAAATTGCCTTAGTCGATTGAAGGAGACGAAGTCCATCGAACTTGGATCCGGGTTAGATATCCAACTTCAACGTAGCCCACGTGTACTACACCAACAGTCATGCTTCGAAGCCTATCGACTCTGCCCAACTACGCAGACAGACCCGACCCATTATCCGTATTAGTAAGCTCAACCCACAACCCTTACCCACCACCCGCACGCCCCTATAGCTGACTTGAAGTTCGCGCCTCAACCTAAAATGTGACCGACGCATGCGTCAGATTCTCTCCTTGCCACGTGTCGTGTCTACAACCACCAACTCCTTTGGCTCAGGTTCAGCTCAATGTGACTCAGCTCGGCTCATCGTGGCTCCGAGGCTAAATAATTTGTCATTCAGCTTGGTCTAGACATTTTTACATCGATTTGTACGTTTTAAACCCTCACGAAGTTGAAATCAATCTTATTTTAGACAATTAAGGTCAGCATAATGCATGAATCCTAAATTTAAGTTGAATTAAATTAGAAAATGAGATTTGCTAAGGAAATTAGGTGAATTTCTAATAGGATCAACTATAGTTAGAATTACGTCAAAGGACAATGTTTGCTAAGACTAACCAAGTAAGTGGCCTTACTATCGATTGGATTGGAAGACTTGCTTATGTATGACGACACATGCTTAGTGGCCCTTGCATGTGTCATTTATGCTTTATATACTATGATGATATGATGGTGTTATATAATGATATGATGATGTTATATAATGATATGATGATGTTATATAATGATATGACGATGTTATATTATGATATGATGATGTGATGATATTATATTATGATGTGATGATGTAATATGATGATGTGATGATGTTATATGATGATATGATGATATGATGATGTTATATAATGATATGATGACGATCATGATAATGATATAATGACATGATAACATATTGATATATTGATATGACGATATGATGACATGATGATGTTATGATATGATGACATGATGATGATGATGACGATGAATGATAACATGATGATGTAAGATGCATGATGATGATATGACTTAATATGATTATATTCTATATTAAGATGACATGAATGTACTAAATGTCATGATGCATTATGATGAAGAATTTTCTTAGACACAACCTAAAATGATGTTAATGATTATGAACATATGAAGATCAACGTATGCATGTTACTTAGAGTAATATGTGTCATAAGAATGATTTAAGATGAAAACTATAGGGACCTCATGCATATTGTGTGTTCATATATATCAGGTTACTTCCTCATTTGTGACGATGAGTACGAATGTGAGCACTATGATAATAATGATGATGATAATGCTTTACATGATATTCAAGGGTTTGTTAACCTCCACACATCCGGCTACGGACAACTAGCCCGACAGTGATGGGCCCAGGTGGTGCAAACTACTTAGGGACTCACGCTCGCATGTGTAGGTCGTTGTAGGGATGTACTATACATCCATTTTTTTCAGGGTTGTAGGCCACCTTTATGACTGTTTTAACGAAAGGTCCCTATCATAAGTTGCTTGTGTTCACATTCCTTGACCCAATAGTGGAGTCACTTACTTAGTATTTCATAAAATATTCAAGTCATGTCCTACTTTTATTTTTTCAGGCAAAGGCAAGGCACCCTTGTACGGCTGATGACGACATCGCAAGTAAAGACCATGACAAATGCATAGGATAGTTCTGTTTAAATTCTTATACCATAGGTTTGTATATGGGTTTTTCAATTTTAATATTCCCTTTGCTTTATTTAATATCTTGTTATGTTGTTTTAAAGACTTTTTGAAACATATAAGTCTATGGTAATGTTTTACGATGATGTTTTAAATAATTATTTCAGTATAAGAGAGTATATTATGATGGTTAGCATAAATCTAGGATCGTTACCGAACACATCAAGGAGGTTTGCATGCTACAGTTTCAATAAGTATAGAGTTCTTAATCTCATATTTATTTATTTTTTTTATTTCTTAAAAAATCAAAACAAATTTCAATGCTTTCGCTATATGGATGAAGAGTTCATTCCTTTCAAAGGGAGCTACCTTGTGTCACATACGTGTGTCACAGTATGGACGAGCATTGTAAGCTAAGAGTATTGGGTGACTTCCTTTAAAATGGGTCATTCAAAGATAATGCAAAATTGAAGGGGTATGCGAACATTGCATCCCCACCCATGTGCCAAAAGTTTGAATATGCTCCTATCCAAACGGATGTGCTAAATGACTTAGCATGGACATGGAAAAATTAAATGGTTTAAATTCTCTCTCTCATTTTTAAGGTATTTAGAGTTAACTCCTAAGTCTAAACCAATTTCTTGGTGCCCATAGGTTCAAACCTTTAATCACTCATGATCTTGATTTTTAACCGAGTGGAAAACTTATAAAATAGCATCATCACAAATCTCATTATAGGGGTATTTTGATAATTTCTTGCATCATACATAACATACTCATCCATACATATTATAGTCAATAGGAATCAACCATCGAAGATAGCGTAGGATGCGTACGAGGAGCTAGGAGCTTAGGTAAAATTATTAGGGAGAACGTCAACTAAGGCCTACCAAGTAAGTAGCTCTACTTTCGTAGGTTATGCAAAATTGTATGCTGTATGTTGGCACGTGCCCGTGGTTTCACTTGTGTCATAAATTGTGTGTTTAGCCTGTACGATTTAATACGTAAAAATATGTAATGTTAATGTAAAGATGTTTTGTAACAACTCGATGTGCGATATAATGTGACGTAATGTATTATGCTTAGAATGTTTATGTGATTGTTGAGATAATTTCTATATGAATCACACGTCATGGTATGTTATGATGAAAGCATGAAATGTGATGTTATGTTTCCTAAATTTTGTGTATACAGCATGATATGTGTGACATGAAATCACAATGAATAACATGAAACATAACCCCATTAGGATTATGCGTGATTGGAGGACTGAATAATGAGAAGTATTAGGATACGAATGAAAATGATGGCGAGATTATATTTAATAATATTAAAAATAGAAATATTGGGGACCTCATGCATTATGTGTGCTGATACATTGGGGGATACCCTTATTCCATCACGAGGGTTCGGACACGTACAAGTGCAGAAGAAGGATCGTTATGTTTTACATAATGCTGCTGTGACAGTTACTAGTTCTAACGGGTGTCTAGCCTAAAGAGCTCCCAGAGTATACTTGCTTGACAAGGAAAGTGGCCCAGTGGTGTGCGAACTGACTAGTGAGTCCATACTCGCACGTATGGGCTGTGTGCAGAGTATATGTTACACATCCAAGTTACCCGTTATGATAGTACCGTAGAAAAATAAATTGAAGGATAGGTCCCGTCATCTCATTTACATGTGTTGTATAACTCCGATAGGGGGTCTCTTACTGAGTATTCTTAAAATACTCAAACCTCTTGCTACTACATTTTCAGATAAAGGCAAAGCACCCATGTGAGACCGACAGAAGCATCGTAAATCCCATGACCATAAGATAGATTTGTTTTCCAATTTAATAGTATAGGTTAGTATAGGTTGAGTTGTATTCGCATTCACAGTATAGGTTAGTATAAGTTGAATTGCATTTGCATTACTAGTATAGATTAGTACAGGTTGAATTGTAATTGCATTAATAAACTATAAGTTAGTATAAGGTATTTAATTCAACGTTGTTTTCTTTTTTCTTTCCCTTCTATTTATTTATTCATGAGGTAATAAATAATAAATTAATGTTGCATTTATAATAAAAACTCATTTAAAGTATTTCGCATTAAATGTATAGGGTAGATCATGATAAGAATCCCAAGTCAAGAACAAGAACTAGAGAGGGCCTAAGTAGTTACCACAACAACAAGAACAAGAACAAGAGAAGAAAGAGTGTGGTAACTTTGCATATGAAAGACACGGTTAAGAGTCTACAAGTAGGCTACTTATTGAGTGTTATTGAGTGCTTGTACTCATTCCTTATTCTCCGTTTTTTTAGATAATAAGGAGCTCGTCGAAGTCGGTAGAAACTTTGGAGCAGGTGCCATAGACAAGCCTCGCCTGTCGTCCTCAACACTTTTGTTTTAAAATATTTTGTGTTTGTTCCTTATTTTGTGCTTTAACTAGTATGTGTGTTTTAAATAATTATGTATAAACTTTATTTTGATAGAATGAAAAGGTAATGTTTGTTATGTTTTATATTGCAAAAAATTTAACGTCTTTTTAGAGTCATCGAGTCAGCCCGGTCCTTACACAAGGCATCCCTATACGATTGGCAACAACATCGCAAATTTGAGATCATGACATATGCATTCGGTAGTTGCTTTTATTTACTTAGACTTAGGTCACAATAGTATGTTTTTTAATTTTAAATTCTTATTTATTTCTTTTAGTATTATTATTATTATTATTATTATT
>NW_019272020.1:6531835-6539258 GCF_002738345.1 Cucurbita maxima | reverse complement strand
TTATTTTTTTTTTTTTTTTTTTGCCTCCTTATAAGATGTTTTGGAACACATGTCCATGGTAGTGTTTTAAGTTGAACTTTATATTTTATAACGAAGGTTAAACGCTTATTTTTTGCACAAAATCATTATGTTATGGTGACGACAACAACTCTAGGTAAGCAAAAATTAAGTATCCTTACACAAAGTCACTAATCTATCTTTAATGCTAATTCACATCTGTCCTTTGCAATCTAATTCAATCTACATGGGCACACGACATCAAGTTAAGTGATAAAAAATGATTTAATTCATCTAATGATATCAATTAAATCTACTTTTACCTAAAGAGTAATTCAAATTGACTGAACAGTGTTCATACAGACCTCAACGCATCTAAAAGTGTCAAAATGACTTTAGAAAAAGACAAAATGGTAGAAAGGGTATAAAATTTTTGAACTCGGTCCAAATTATGCAATCCAACCAAATAAACCAAAAGGAGTTGGCATTGGAGAAGGGTGCGGGTTGCAGGTTGGGTGGAGGCATGGGTCATGGGTTGAGTTGGATTATGAGTTAGGTGGTGGATTAGGTCTATTTGGGTTGTGGATTGAGTTAGTTTTGCTCGTGTTCCAAACCTATTGTTTGGGCGCTGTTTACTTGTTGCCCAATTTTTGTCCAAATTTTTACGATGAATCGTGACAAAAATTTCCTAAAACACCGAGAAATTTTTTAGTATTTATTTATCAAGCTCAAATCAAAAGAATCGTGATGAAAATTAATGAAATGAGACAACAACCAGAAATTTAGATATCTGACTTACAAGAATGGTCTCTTCTAACATCGATCCCTCTTTTACTGACCGGATCTATGTAATATTGTATTCCGATCTCGTCTTCTCCTGTACATCAAATTTAAACAAAACTATCATTTATTTTGAAATTGTTTTTTATTTAATTGTGATGTTTGTAAGTTGATTTTTATTTGAAATTTATCGAATTGTCATCTTTTATTTTTATTTGACTAACTTTCTTCTTTGTCTTTTTATTCACGGTTCGAGGTTCGAAGCCTCGAAAATTATGCCGTGACTTTACCCCAACATTTCAAGCCATTTTTGTGATTAGAGAAAGTTCATTTAAGTTATAGGAATATGACTAAGATATGTTATGAAACGATATGAATAGGATATGTCTATATGATTATGATATGTTTATGAAATGATATGATTATGATATTTTATGTGAATGCTATGATATATGTTACGGTACTATGTTCTCGATGAAATGATATGTTATGTGAATGATATGATATATGTTATTGTACTAAGTGTTTGATAAAATGATGACTATTATGTTATGTGAAAGACACCATATATGTTTTGGTACACTAAGTTTGATGATATGTTTGAGATATGATACATGAATGATATATATATATATACACACACTCGTTATGATATGTTATGTGAATGATATGATATATGTTCTTGTACTATGTGTTCGATAAAATGAATTGACTATGATATGATATGTAACGCCCTAGATTTCAGGTGCCTAAAGTCGCTACTACCATTTTAGTCTAAGCTCATATGTGGAATACAACTCTTAAAACATCATCATTTAAATAATAAATTTCAAACATAAGCATACTTCATCATTGAAAACACTTTCATGGTCATACATGTCCAACACATAATTAAGAAATGAATTTTAAAACGATAATGAAATAAATTTAAAACAAAAAATGCATAACAACCTATTCTAACCTCAGGCTAGGAAATTAAATATGCTTATGCACATGCCATGGTCTCTGATTTGCAATGCCATCGTCAACTGTACATAGTTCCTTGCCTTTACCTGAAAAATATTGTAGCATATGGCTTGAGTATTTCAAAGAAAATGATGTAGCACATGGCCTGAGTATTTCAAAAAATACTTAGTAAGTTGCCCCATTATAGGGGCCGTGAAAATATACAAATAATACTCTAATGACCTATCATTAAAACATCTTAGGGGTGGCCTCCATTCTAGACTAAAATAAATGTGCAGTACTTCCCTACACAGAACTCACACGTGCGAGCATGAATTTCAAGGTGGTTTGTACCCCCTTGGACCCATCATAGTCAAGCTAGCTATCCGTAGAAACATTTGAAGGTCAGCAGACCCTTGAGTGTCATGCTCGACATGATCACCGTCATCATCGTAGCGTACATGTCCATACTCATCATCATAAAAGAAGAAGTATCACGATGCTTATGTACATACAGAAATGCATGAGATCCCTCTAATTTCTCATCTTTAAACGTTCTTATGACACAACCCTAGTTTCATCCTTATATTACTATTTGTAATATATGTGTATTAGCTATCCATCTTAACATCATAATTTTTTTTGTAGGGTTGTGTCCTAGGGCAACGTAATGCAATATGGCATTCACAACATTCATCTTAACTTATATATAGAAAATAACGTTATATTTAAGGAAATAACATCATGCATCGTCATCATCAAACATCGTTATCATATCTCTATCGAAATACATCATAGTCATCATAACAAAACATTAAACATCATCATACATCATCATATCACTCCTACACGTCATCATACATCATAGATCACGTGCCAAGTTGGATCGCAGGTTGGGTCGAGGCATGGGTCATGGGTCAAGTGGATTATGGGTTAGATGGTGAATTAGGTCTATTTGGGTTGTGGATTGACTTAGTTTTGGTCGTGGACAACTTAGAACGTGAATCAGGTTGTCGATTGGGTGCTAGAGTTGAGCCTAGCCGGAGGGAGGATGGGCCTGGGCTTGACACGCATGAACGGTGTAAGAGTGGACTTCAGGCTGAGCAGTGGACGTGGGTCGGGTTTGTCGTACGAGAGGGCTATTCCAAACCTGAGACAGGTTCAACTTCGAAACTATTATTTGGTTGCTATTTACTTGTTGCCCAATTTTGGTAGATTTTTGTCCAAATTTTTACGATGGATCGTGACAAAAATTTCCTAAAACACATAGAGAACTTTTGATATTTATTTCTCCAGCTCAAATTAAAATAATTGTAATGAAAATTTATGAAATGAGACAACAACCAGAAATTTATATATGTGACTTGCAAGAATGGTCTTTCTAACATCCCTCCCTCTTTTATTGATTGAATCTACCTACCTAATACATCTAGTCATTCTCCTTTGTTGGTTTGCAAAAATCAGGTCGTGACATTACCTCAACATTTCAAACTACTTTTGTGATTGATCATTCATTGGAGCGGGTTGTTTTTAAATAACTAAATAAACATTATTATTTTTTATTTTTATTTTTGTAAGAGATGACCAAAGCATAAATAGAATCAATGGGAAGAGAGATATAGGTAATTAGGTTTATTTCATTAATTGATGAGAGTGCATATAGAAGTATGCATCATCCATTTCAAAGGACCGTCACGTGGAATGAAAATGATCGCTTCATAGATTTAAAGAACCCATATGCCATTGGTTTTGGACCACACCTCCACTATAATGTGGATAAAGACCCCATCAAGAAGGAACTAGATGCTAGCAGATACCAAAGCCATGAACTTCAACTCTACTTTGATCTTCTTGGCAATTACTCCCAATACAAACTCGAAAAATATCTACAGAAGTTCCTTGGGCAAATCACACGATTGAAAACTTCCAATCTTTAACTTTAAGAAACCTTGACAATGCTACTGGTTTGTTATGCTTTGTTATGCTTTGCTTTGGACAAACTATCTACTACCTTCCCGTTTATATAAACTTATGGTACACGTCCTTCCTTTAAACTCCAACTTGCGAATCAACATCTATTATTTTTATGAATCTAATTCTTTTACTCGAATAGTGTTTCCAAAGCTGTCTTGTTAAGAATATTTAATAATAAATTATAGTTTACCATATATATTATATTTGATATTTTATTATAAGGCAAATATCTCGCTTAATCTACCACATCTAGATATTTGCCTTATTACGATAGGTATCTTTTTATTTATTGTTATTTTCGTTTATTACTTTTTTCATATCCTTATAATTAATATGATTATAAATAAGATAACTTTCCCACCATTTAGGTGTGGTGGATTAAACAAACATTCTCATGGTATTAGAGCCCTTTTGGTTTAACAACCCCGATCCCTTATTTTCAATGGCTTCTGAATCCCCTACTCATCTTCTTTTCCACCACCCCTGCTAGCTTTGACGCCACAGGGGCAGTCTCCATGACTGCCACATGCGGTGCCGATTGATTACTCTTCGGTTCAACCCTTTTGACCTCCAAATCACCCTTCGCTATACTTTGTACATAGAACCTCCTCTTTTCCAACACAATCGATTTTCTCTCAACCAACATAATCTCTTTCATTTCTTCCCAATCTTCCTTCATCCTTCATATAAACCCTAACCTAAACCTATCAACCTTCTACTCAACCAACATAGTATCTTTCATTTTCTTCCTAATCTTCCTTCATCCTTTGTATAAATCCTAACCTAAACCTATCAACCTTCTACTCAACCAACATAGTCTCTTTCATTTTCTTCCCAATCTTCCTTCATCCTTCACAGAAACCTTAACCTAAACCTATCAACCTTTTACAGAGATTTATCTTTGGAATCTAGGCGCCGCACTGGCCTCTTCGCCAACCAAGTCTCCATCGCCCTTATAGTCAAAATTGGCCCCTTCGCCCACTATGGCGACTCTTCCAGCTTCAACATTGTCTTTGTCCCTTGCTCTAGGTTTCCCATTCTACTTCTTGGGTTGACATATTCTCACCAAAGTCAAGGCTGCATCGTCGGTAAGCGACGATCCATCTTCATGGGATAGACATATTCTCGCCGAAGCCAAGGAAGCATCGCCCCTGAGCGATGATCCCCCTGCAGTTTTCGATGGCCAAGAAAGTGTTTCTATACGCCTCCTCCGAACTAGGTTTTTAACATCTTCACGAAAAGTGTTTCTCAACCTCTGTTTGAATTTTTCAGATCCAAGCTTCACGTTCGTTCAAATCCGACGCTCAGCTTGCGGTGGGGTGTTAAGGATATTTAGTAATAAATTATAGTTTACCATATATATCATATTT
Source organism: Cucurbita maxima (assembly GCF_002738345.1). Taxonomy (NCBI): domain Eukaryota; kingdom Viridiplantae; phylum Streptophyta; class Magnoliopsida; order Cucurbitales; family Cucurbitaceae; genus Cucurbita; species Cucurbita maxima. Next base: position 6,534,192 of record NW_019272020.1, on the reverse strand, counting down.
GATATTTTATTATAAGGAAATTTGCTCAATCTACCACATCTAGATATTTGCGTTATTACCATAGGTATCTTTCCATTTATTGTTATTTCCGTTTATTACTCTTTTCATATCCTTGTAATTTATTTGATTATAAATAAGATAACTTTCACACCATTTAGGTAGGGTGGATTAAACAAAGTTTAATAGATAACTACGAATCTATTTATATTTAGTTTAGGATACTATTAGGTCTCTTATATATTTATTCCTAATTCACCAATCTTAATCTTTTATATTACTTTTAATACACTCAACCTCGACAAAACACACTCATATATTAAGATTTTCTTTTTTCAAGTATTCTAAATAATTATTTAAAATTTCATAACACAAAATTAAACTATCATAGGGTTCTCCATAAATTAAAAATAGAAATTAAATTGATAATGTTGTTAATTTATGATTCCACTCTTCAATCAAATATCAAATAGGTTTTGTTATATTCTTGGATTAAAAAAAATCAATGTAAAAGATTGTTTTCTTTGAGACCCATGAAAGCAAACATAAATTAGCATAAATTTCTACGGAATAAGTAAACTTTTTGTGAAGTAAAAGTATTTTCTTTAAAGTATAAATTTTACTTGTTGAACCATTAGGTTCAAAACCCTAAATTTCAAAAAACTATAACATGATGCTCTTTTGGATAAAATTTAAACGTACTTATGAAGTGACTAATTTAAATCTAAATAAAATAATTACATATCAATAATTGAATGCATTTATGATTAATTAAATTTTGAGATTTGGATTGAGCTTGGTTAAAGTTATTCATTTTAAATTCTATTATAATATTATATCATATAAATGTAAATATATAAATGATTCTCTTTTAATGATTTTCAAACCAAACAAAAGAGTTAAGGAAAATGTCACATGTTTCATTTCTTATTTTTCAAAAATAAAAAGTTGATTATTCTCTCGTGAACGTCACATTCTTTATTTTGTATTGAGTTTCTTTATTCTGTATTGAGTTAAGGTTAAATAAACACATTTTTCTAATTATACGCATGATTAGTAAGTATATTTATATTGTTTAATGGGAGGTAAATATTTTTTAAGTAATGTTTAAAATAATGGATGATAGGTAAGAAATGTAATTTTTTTTCTAATGAAATCTATTTTGATTAAATAACAAAATTGAATTTTTTTTTTTTTTTTTCTTATCCGTATACAAATGGAATATTTTGAAAGTAGAATTAGATTGTCTACCCTTTCTTATTTTAAATGTAACCAAATTTGTTTTAAAAGAGGGCACCATAATATTTATTTGTAGTATAGATTTTAAAAGAGGGCACCATAGTACATGCCAGCTGCCCTGGTAAATGTGTATTTTTCCATGCAAACAACAGATTCTTCCCATCTGATCTGCGAGAGTTCGTGGCTTTCCATTTCGAGCCCAATCCAAATGCTTTTCCACTATGCTCCTCCCACCCACCCGTTTCCTTCTCTATCATCTCACACGTATAGACCGTGTGTAGAATAGTAAATACACATCCAATTAGCCCATTTAGGATAACTGCCTAAGAAATATAGACTGAGACTGATATGATAGGTTACGCTCATGATTGCATGCTACTTCTATTTCAGGTAAAAGCAACATGTAACGCCCCAAAAATGAAGGAAATTAGTCCCAATAAGAATAAGCCACCCATGTAAGACCAAAGGATCCAAGAAAAGAAAGTCAGATGATCAATCAATAACAAGGACCTTAAGCAAGTCATTTTATACCCTAAGGAGTAATTTTAAAGACTTAAGGCCTTGGAGATGGATTGAGAATGAAAGAGTAAGCGAAAGAACGAAAAGGGTGGGATTTTGAGTTTAACTCCCCCATGTACTCTTTCCATCCTTCTAGGTTGCATAATCGTTGAATGATTATTTCTTCTTCTCCATCTTCCTTCAACTTGTCTTTCTTATATAACTATACCTTCATATTCTTGTAATGCTCGTTCTTGTCTTTGTTGTTGCACCCTTCTTTCTTGTCTATCTTCCATTATTATTTCCATTATACCTTGAATTGCTTGAAGAATGGGTGTATTAAGATCTGGTACGGCTGGTACTCATTCTCTATTATGTGACATTTTGTTATAAGTAATAGGGACCTCTCCACACTTCTCACAAAAATGAAGAATGGTTGCATTAAGATCTGGTACTGGTACTTATTCTCCATTATGTGACATTTTGTTATCAGTAATATGGACTAGGGACCTATCCACACTTCTCACAAAAACTTCACTCAGGACACTCGTGTTTAACACTTAAAAGTAGGCTTTTGGTACTAGGTCAAGAAGGTAAAGGCTGATTTTTTTTTTTTTTTTTTT
>NW_019272020.1:6516106-6531429 GCF_002738345.1 Cucurbita maxima | reverse complement strand
TTTTCTTTTTTTTTTTTTACTACTTTTTTTTTTTTCTTTTTTTTTTTCCTTCCGAGAGGGACTAAAAAAATTGTTAGAAAAAGAATAACAGTAAAGATATTTCACCTCTTGAGCGGCTAAAGAACGTAGACCAAATGCTCTGATACCAAATGATAAGCACCAACAATGCTAGATTTTGCAAAGGTAGAGGTCCTTCTAGAATCCTTGGAAACGTTCACCGAGAAAGCTAACTTAATGGATTGATTCCAACCAAGAGATGGTTAGAAAATAAATGACTCTTAGATCGAACTTGGAATCCATGATGCTTTAAACAAAACTAGATTCTAAGAGCCGGTTAGAAGAAGATTTTTTTAGTCCCTCTCAACCATCATAGATTCCAAGACGATCCACTCAAGAATTAGCTTGATCAAAACTAATTCAATGAATTGGTTTTAAACATCAAACCTAAAGCAAGATTTGAAAAACAACACCAAAAAGGTATCAAGAAAACACAAAGGTTTTGTTTGTATTCAACAATTGATGCCCAAACATGAATATTACATGTCTTTAAATAGGCTAAAATGATAACCCAAACCTAATAAAGTTTATCTACCAACTACAAACTACAACTATCAATAAAAGCTGTAAATACAAATTGAATAAAATAAGGCATTCATAAATTGTATTAATTGGTAGTTCAACTACCAAATGCAAAGTCTTCTAATCACTTTCCAATGTAAGTCATTTCATTATTTTCTTGATTTGATATGCTAATGCTATAAAGATTTTTGGGCTCAAAAGTCTTTGTTTCAACTTGTACACTAGCAAGCCTTTGAAGATGCAATGTATAGGCCTCTTGAATCTTTTTAACCTTGCTTCTTGTAATCGATTCTTTGGGTACATGCAAAGGGTCAGTAGTTGAGTTCATACCAATTAAGACAATTTATGAATTCCTTATTTTCTTCAATTTGTGTTTACTAGCTTTTATTTTTAGTTTGTAGTTGGTAGTTGAACTACATAAGGTTTAGATTAACTTTTTGGCTTATACAAAGACATGTAATATTCATTTTTATAGAAGGGTGGAATACAAAAACATTGTGGTTGAAACCCTTTGGTTATTATGTTTCTTTCAAACCTTGCTTTAGGTTTGAAATTAAAATTGATTCATTGGATTAGTCATGATCAAACTAATTTTGGAGTGAGTCGTCTTGGAATCTAAGAGTGGCTATTATAGATTTCAAGTTCGATCTAAGAGTTATTCATCTTCTAACCAGCTTTTGGTTGGTATCAATCCGTTAAATTAGCTTTCTCATTGAACGTTTGCAAGGATTCTAGAAGGACCTCTAGCTTTGCAAATTCCAGCATTGTAGGCGCTTATCATTTGGTATCAGAGCATTTGATCGACATCTTTGGTTGGCTCTAGATGTAAAATATATTAATTTCGTTAAGTTAGCTTTATGTGTGAAATTTTGCAAGGATTCTAGAAGAACCTCTAACTTTGCAAAATCCAACATTGTGAGCGCTTATCATTATGTTAAGATAGCTTCTTTGTGAAATTTTGCAAAGAGTACTTTGCAAAATCCAGCAATTGTTATCTGTTAAGTTAGTTTTACTTATGAAATTTTGCAAGGATTCTAGAAGGACCTCTAGCTTTGCAAAATCTAGCATTGTATGATCTTATCTTTACTTTCTTCTTTTTATGTCAATTTTTTTAGTCTCTCGGATTAAAATATATATATATATATATATATATATCAATAGGAAAAAAAAATGTTAGTAGGAAAAAAAAAAAGAGAAAATTAAAAAATAATATTCAGTTCTTGTCAGGAAGGAAACGAAGAATTTGATTTGAGGACAAATTCTTTTAAAGAAAGGGGATGATACGAATCTAACAACTGATCATTTCCTTGTACCTGAAGGAGAAATTACAAGATGCAATACAAAGAAGATTCAAATATCAAATCAAGAAAATAATGGAGTGGCTGACATTGGAAAGTGATTAGAAGACTTTGCCTTTGGTAGTTGAACTATCATTTAAGACAATTTATGAATGCCTTATTTTCTTCAATTTGATACTTGAATCTTCTTTGTATTACTTCTTGTAATTGCTCATTCGGGTACATGCAAATGGCGAGTTGTTGGATTCGTATCATATAATTTGATCAGTTTAGGGTCTTAACTCACGGTTATTTGAGTTTTTCTTTCATATAACCTTTCATATTTGGTTTAGGGTTCATATGGAAATCCAATCGATTTCTACAAGTATTTCATAAGAAAAGTCCAAGGTGATTACTTACCTTGCCATCGACGTTCAGGACTTCCATTCTAAGCTCCCGGTATTCGAATTATTTAAAATGTCATTCCACAGACTCCTTATTGTGTCTAGTTTTTGGAACCATAATATTTTCCATGAGAACCCGCCTGGAAGGGGTTAAAATTGAGAAAAATGAAGGAAAGGTTAGATTTTGGGTTCATATGTCCGGTTCAGTTGAACTGGCCATGACATCGTCTTCTTCCTCTAGACAGTAAGAAGACGTTGAAACACATATCGCCGCTCCTTGAAAATTCATTTCTACAGCTCATTCCATGACGTTTCTCCCATCGATTTCTTCTTGAAACTTAAATATGGTGTTACAAGGAAGAGCTAGAGATTGATTTCATACCTTCTTGCGGATCGTAGCCTAAGATATTCGCCTCCAAAGTTCGTCCAAAATCAATTTTCTTGCTGGAGCTAAAATAGAGGATTTCTTATTGGTAGCTGATTCTAGAGGTATTCAAGGCCCGACTTCTTCATGGAACCTCTACCCTATCCTTCCCTCAAGCCAAAGAAATTGGTTTGGAAGACCGACTTTGAGTGTGTTTCCCCAATTTTAGAAAATCACTCTCGGTCTGCAAGTTACTCGACGTACCCAATTTTTTTGATCTATCGGATAACTTGTTCTACGATATTTCAGCTCCCGATGCCTTGATCAAAGTTACTCAAATTCTTTCTCCGAAGCTAAAGGACTCCTAATTTGAAGGAAAATGGATCGTAGATAGGAATTCAAAACTTACCCCAATTTGAGCCTGAAACTTATTTTTCTTCAATTGGAAACGTTCCTAAGGGTATTTCTCTTCATGGTCTTTTATGAAAACATTCCTTGGAGGTGAAGAAACTTATTGGGATCGTCTTTGGTCGAAGAATTATCGTGTATCCTCGGATTGAATTTTCTAGTTTTGTTTGAAACTCTTCAATAGCGGATTGAATTGGGGGAATGGCTTCTGGGCATTTCAGCACTCTATTCCTTCATAGAACATGTGGGTAATCTTATTTAGAAACTATACGAACAAGTTTGAAGGGAAAGGGTGGAGAATTGCTCTCGAATTTGGAAGAAATCCGAGAGTAGGAGAGCCAAAATCTAAAACTGTACGAACAAGTTTGAAGGGAAAGGGTGGAGAATTGCTCTCGAATTTGGAAGAAATCGGAGAGTAGGAGAGCCAAAATCTAAACGCCTATAGCTTATGATTGAGAGCTCGACCTTTCTCGATTCTTGTTCCATATTGTTGGCCAAACTTTAGACTTTATAGGAGGAGCTTAAACCGACATTGAGAGCTCCAAAATTTTCGTGATTTGGAGGTTGAATTTTTTGGATAATCCGTCGAAAATATTCTCTTCAATCAGTGAGCTACCGACTTCCCATTTGAATTCCAACCGTTGCATTCGATGATGCTGAACGTTCTAGATCTCATCCAATTTTGGAGGAGATCCAATGGCTGTCACTGTGGAGGTTTTGATTTTTTTAGCAGAATGACATATTCGTAATTATCCAAAATTCCAGGGGTATTTTGGTAATTTACCACTTTTCGAATAATTTATTATTATTTTTCTCGAAAAAACCATAATTTTCTAAAAACTCTTTCATTCCTGGTTGGTCATTTGACCCTTTTTCATCTTAAAATTCCTTCTAGATAAGGAACCAAAATTCAGAAAGTTCCTTACAAATTGGAAAAATGACCTTTTCATCCTTTTCGCTTACTTTTTTTCTTTCCCATCCTTTTCCAAGGGTTTTAACTCGTTAAAATTATTGTTACGGTATAGGAATAACTTTCTTAAGATCCTTGTCCTTGCTTAATTCTTTACTTTTTTCCTTAGATCCTTTGGGTCTTACATGATCGGCTTATTCTTGTTGGAGCTAATTTCTTTCATTTTTGGGGTGTTACAGAAATGCTCAAGAGTTCGCGCTCGTCTTCTTCCTTCCAAATGAAAATGAAGATGACGTCAGGTGTTCAACTGAACTGGCAGCACGAACCCAAAATTTGAATTTCCCTTGATTTTTCTAAATTTCAATACCTTTCTAGAATGGCATAAGGAGTCTATCAAAGAAAATTTGGAGTGATTTGAGCATAAGCTCAAGAACCGAGGTCCCAAACATCAACGACGAGGTAAGTAGCCATCTTGAACTTTTCTTAAGAAATAATTGTAGGAATCGTTTGGATTTCCATATGAACCTTAAGCTATGTATGAATTCAGTACATATGAAAGAAAAACGCTAAGAACCTTGAGTTAATGCCCAGAACTGATTGATTTGCTCGGGATTCAAGTAATGTTAAAATAATCCACCAAATGAACTCTGTTACCCATTAAGCCTTAAATTTGAGCCTAATATTACATGTTAAGACTATATATAATTTTTTAGGGTCATTTTATAAGGATAAATGGCTAAATGAGGCAAAATGACCCTACCAAATAACATGAAATTTTTATAATAGGATTTTTTTTTAAGTTTTATGGTAATTGGAACACATTTATAGGCTAAACCAAGAATTAGAGAAAAATGACCAAAATACTCCAAAAACACTTTAAGATATTTCAAGATCTAAACATCCAACAAATGACTTAAGACTTTTAGTAAAGTCTATGTCTAAGGACATGAAGATATACTCATTCAAATTATTTGAATCAAATTTGGAACCTAAAGTAAGTTACGGCATAAGTACAACTTAAAGTAGGGTCAAAAAAGTTTGTCATGACCTATACCTTAAGAAATAAAAACCCAAGAAACTAATAGAATGCTTCAAGGACAAAAACCAAGGAAAAACTAACACAAAATATGCATGTACTAAGACTAGAAGAATGTGATTAAGAATAAAGGACTAAGGTTCTCCGACTCAGAAAATAAAATAAAAAACTTTAGACCTTCAATGGTACAACATGTTCATGATTCATAGTACATCGCTTGGAACGTATGAAGCCTTGGATGTAAGTTTTTCAATCTGTGTCGCTTGAAACGTAAGAAGCTTCAAATGCAAGTTCATACTACAATGCTTGGAACGAAAGAAGCCTTCGGCATAGGTATTGAGACCATGCCGCTTGGTACATATGAAGCCTTTGACATAAGTTTTAGGATGCAGCACTTAGAACACATGAAACCTTGGACACAGGTTTTGGACTACACTTCTTAGAACATAAGAAGCCTTGGGTGTAGGTTTCAGACTGTATTGCACGGAATGCAAGACGTCCTGGATGCAGGTCTAGCCTACGTTGCTTGGAATGCATGAAGTCTTGGACATAAGTTAAGACTGTGTTGCTTGGAACATATGAATCCCTGGACATAAGTTGATAGGTTCATGACTGGTACCGTAAATCCTAGGGGGAGTGTCATAGGGAGAAAAACGAAAACAAAACAAGAACTCAGAAAAGAACCAAGAGCAAGACAACGATCAAGAATAAGAATAAATGCTAGAACATGGATGATTAAGAACTCGAAACCTTAGAACTGAGGTCTTTAGATTAGAACTAAGGCTAAGACCTCAAAACCCAAGACCAAAGTCCTCAAGCTAGACCGTAATAAGAACTTAGAACTCAAGAATAGAACCTAAGAGCCTAAGTTATTGGGACAAAAATAAGAACAAGTTAAGAAAGAGTGTGGTACACTAACATATCGAGAATGCGATTAAGGACTTACAAGTAGGCTACTTACTAAAAAATTTGTACTCACTTCGTGTGTACCATGTTTTTCGAGTTGGTCGAAGTTAGGAGAGGACTTTGGAATAGATTCCATAGACAAGCCTCACACTCCTCTCCGAACTTGTTTTATTTTAAATATCTTGTGATTGTTTCTTATTTTGTATCTGAAAACATAAACACTATTTTGATATAATGTAATTATATTATATTTTAAATTCTCTTTATTTTGTGAAAAAATTGCTCAAGTTTTTACATTGAGTCACCTTAATTAGTGGCTCCCAAAAATGAGTCCTAACATATGTTCTCCGAACAAAATATCCCTATCGACAGAGATCGAGAAACAATCAATTAAAAAAAAAAAAAAAAAAAACTTATTCTCCAACATAGGTAAGAATTCAACTAACTTCATGCTGGATTACTCCAAGTTTCCATCAAACTATTATTCAAACTAGGTTTAAATATTTGGGTCCTTGTAAAAGATCCTCATATCCTTACAACACTTATACCGGACACATAAAACCATAACATCAAAACCGATATCCTATCTTAGGATAAAATTATCAAGAACTCTACCTAAAATCATAACGACACGAGTCCTCCAATTTGAAAGAACTTACAACCCGTTCAAATCATCGAACATGATGATGGATGTGTTGAAGTAATGTTTAGTGATGAATAGATTTCCTTTCTAAAAGTAAAGGAATTCATGAGCTCAAGGCCTAGCACATCAGGCATCTCGAGTCCACCGTCAATAATCAGTCGAACAAACTCAATGCGAGTAGAATCGGTTGATTATAACAAAAGAGATGGTCCCATAGCTTCAACACACACACATATATATATAGATGTTCGATCTGTCTTCAGTCAAATGTTATCAGACACAAATTCTTCATTTCACACAAGTTCTTCGTTAACAAAGAACTCCTTAAAAATGATTCCATCTTAAAGAGGAATGTTCCAAAGAGAGACACTTTCTTTAAATGCAACTAATGCTTCTAGTTCTAAGACTCCAAAAGAAAAACGTTCTTTAAACTTTCTCTTTTTAGAAGAATTTCCTTTTTTTCGTACTTGTTTAGTCGGTCTTTGTAGCTGTATATCCATCATACTGACTGCATGGTGGTCACCTGCATAACTGTTAAGAGTTATTTCCCCTACCGTGCCATGTATCTCATAACGTAGACCTATATACCTGTTTTGGACAGTTTTGTATTTTTTCTTATAATTTCTCCCATTTGTAAAATTTTGTAAAATGTCGTCATATAATTGAATTTAATCTTGTATTTAATTTTGGTCTTATTGACTTCTTTTTTATTTAAATTTTATTATATCTTTATCCAATGTGACTCATGACCACATGGTGCTTTTAGAGGTCCGTATTTTTTCTTGTCGTGCACCATGTTTTTCTTAACAAGATGTTATGTTGGGCCTCAAGTTTCCCTCACCTGGATGAGATGCCCCTTGCGGGTATCCTTATTCACAATTTGCAGGATGTCATGTTCATGCTTTGTACTAATCATGTGACCTTTTCTGGGTTTCCACGGGGAGTAATCTAGGGCAACGTTTGGGACAGCCACAAAGAGAGTAATTACCCTATTCATTTATCTAAAACCTCCTAGACCCCACACGGTATAACATGTCTATGATTCAGATTACATCGCTTGGAACATAAGAAATCTTGGATGTATGTTTTCAAACTATGCTGCTCAGAACGTAAGAAGCCTCGAGTGTAGGTATTCGACTATGCTTCTTGGAACACATGAAACATTGGGCACAGGTTTTTAGGCCGTATTACTAGGCAAGCCCTAGACGCAAGTTTAGACTACGTTGCTTGAAACGCATGAAGCCTTAAATGTAAGTTCATATTGTGTCATTTGAAATGTATGAAGTCTTGGACATAGGTTGTGGAGTAAGTCGAAGTTTATCGAACCATAGCAAAATTACGGTGTTATTTTCTGTAACTCTAATTATTATTATCATTTATTACATATTTAAAGTTATTCATAATTGTTTATTGTTTTAAAATATAATTATTTTTTTATACTTGTATATCTTTCTAGTGTAAAAATTTGATAATTATCTAGTTGATTGAGTTATTATTATTTTTAATGGTTCCTAAAAAGTTTATAATAAGAAAATTTAAGTATACTTGTAACTTTTCGTAAGATAGGTTGCATCAAGTTGGAACATGTGACATGCAACCTGCTTGTATTATTTTGGTTCATGTGCTTTCTAATATTTTAATGTGGTAATTCAATTTTTTGATTTTTTTTAGTTCAAACTATATGGATTTGTACTTTAAACCATTTAGGTGAGATATATACTTTAACTATCATTTCTTGTTGTAGTATTGTTTCTTTAATGAAAATCAGGTTGTAATTCAACAATTATAATAAGATTTAGACCTAGCAACCTAAATTATAACTTACCTTGTTAAAACATATAACTTAAACGATTTTCACATATTGAATCGAAAGAAAAAGAATTGTCAACAGAAATATATATATAAAGGAACGTGTTGCTAATTCAAACTTTTAGATAGTTGCTTGCTAGTTTCATAGCAAATAAGTGCCCGTCTTAAAAACACCGTGTTGAATCTGTATGACAAGCCTACAGGTGAATAGCGTTCTAAAAAATTCTTTAAAATGCTTAATAGATATTTAATACATTAAGCTCACGACCCTAAATTTCTACATATCTAGAGTCGCTACTATCGTCTTATGCTCGTTTCTTAATGCGGAAAATAACTCTTAAATGCTCATCTAAAATAGTAGAATAAATGAAAATCCTTATGAACACATCATATTGCTAGAAAACGCTGTCAAACTTACGTGTTTCAAAACATAATGCTGGAGTTTAAAATTAAAAATAAAAACAATTACAAATAAAATAATTTAAATAGGGAAGGGCAAACATCCAATTCTAACCTAATACTAGAAATTCAAATATGCAACTACTCTATGCACGCGTCACAGTCTCTAAATTACGATGCCGCCGTCAACCGTACATGCGCGCCTTGCCTTTAAAATAATATGGCACACAACCCGAGTGTTTCGAAGAAATATTCAGTAACTAACCACACTATAGGGGGCATGCTGATGCAATCATATGCAATCATGATTTAGGAACCTATCTCTAGCTCATCTAGGGTGGCCTCCAGTGTCGAACAAATTGGATGTGTAGTACTTTCCTACGCACAACTCACACATACAACTATGAATCTCCAGGGTGCTTGCACACCCCCTGGACCCTTTGGTCAAGTTAATCGACTTTCGGAGATCAGCGAAACTTCATAGTGTCATGCTACCCATGAACATTCTGCTCATGGATATTTAACACATTAAGCTTGATTAATATAAAATATGAAAACTTAATTTTATCAAAAATAATAAACTATGTAGAACAATTTAGAATAGGCAATAAATCATTGTAATAATTTAAAATTAAATAGGATAGAGTTAGAAAAAAATAATGATATAATCTTATAACCGTTCGATCAAACTCAATCTACTCTACATACTTGAAAATTTGAATTCATTGGAAATTTGAATAAACACGGATGAGGGGAACGTTATTGAATAAATGACGTCTTTAAATAAGAGTTAAAAATGATAAAAGATAATAGTGTCTAATTGGATGGGTTTAATCTAATCTAATTTTATAAACAAACTTAATTAGTTTGAAGTTAAATTGAGTTGGGAGTTTGTTTTAACACTCTTATCCTACAACCTCTAGTAAATTATTTGTCATTAAAGAGAACTCCAAGGATGTAAAGTGGACTCCGTATGTCTGGTTGTCCTGTTGTTAATGTAGGATGTAGCATCTATTGGGACATCTATTGAGTTTCCAAACTGTTACGTGAGATGAATAATACAGCCTTTATCCTCCAAGTCATTTCCATTAGCCCATTTCACCATCGTAATCAAGAGGATTTGATATCCACATAACAATATAAGCTTCAAGGTATTGTTAACTTTCAATATCGAATGACGAATAATATGAATTCATTGGAGTTTCTTGTGGAAACTGCTGAAAATTGGGTGAATCAAACTCGAGATTACTATGCAAAACCTATAAACATGAACGACGAGGATTTTGTTACAATGTTGTTGGTGGATGGATGTTTTATAGTAGAGTTGTTTATATTAAATTATGATCAACTCTCCAGATGCATTCATTCAAATTCAATGTAAGGTAGATCTTCAATTTTACTGAAGATTTCCTCATATAGGCGCTAATTTAGTTAAGTTGGAAAATCAAATTCCTTTTCGTTGTTCTTGAAAGTCTATTCGACCTTATAAAACAAAAGGATTACTCTGTTTCCTTTATAAGGCTTACAAGTGTGTTTTTACATCATGAGATTGTAAATAATTACTATGTTTCTAATACCCTATGCCCAAAGCATTTCATCGATTTCTTAAGCTTCTTCTTCGTCCCCACGATACTTTCTAAGGACAATAGTAACGAAGAAAAATCAATTATTCCTCCATCGATAACTGAGCTCGTGAAGCTCGTTTGACCATCAAGAAAGCAAAAAATGCAAAATGTGTGATGAATATGAGCTTCAAAAATGGAGTTTTTGAAATCCCACCTATACTTATTGATTATTACTTTGAAACCATGATGCAAAACTTGATAGCGTTTGAGCATTTTTACGTTGGAAATGACAACAAATGTATCCAATGTGTCATTACTGGAACATTTGAGTTTACTTGTGAAAGTCGGAATCATAGTCAACAAAATTGTAGGTAGTAATATAGAAGTTTTAGAACTGTTTAACAATCTCTATAAATTTGTTACCGTCCCAAATTGTTGCCACTTCAACGATATCAACAAAGCTTTACGAGAACATTGCAATAGACGATGGAACAAGGTGATAGCTACACTCAAACATAACTATTTCAATACGCCATGGGCAATTGTCTCCTTCCATGGTGCAATTTTCCTCCTTAGTTTTGACAATGCTTCAAACTATATTTTTTGGTATATTCACATTTCTTAACAAGTCAAACCTATCGGGATAATATATATATATATATATGTTTCTTTTAAGTTTATTTCCTTGCTCATTTATCAATCTTTTTAAATAAATATTATGTTATATTTGTGTGTGTTATCATATTCTATAGCTCTTTAATTAACCTTAACTTATGCTAAAATTTTTAGTATAAAACTTTTCATATTATCTCTATTCATTGTTTGTTATAGAAAAGCATTTAGGATTGGCACGGGCATTGAAAATCATGAGCTTATGTTAAACTTAATACTATGTTATAATTTCATATATATTACATATGATTTGTTTATCTATGATTTGAAAACCTAATGATTATAATTTTGAATTATCACAAATTTTACCATCTAATGTACAAATATTTAATTGTTATAATAATAATTTATGAAATACCCTCTTAAATCATTTATGAAATACACTCCTACCTTCTTTCTGAATTAAATTTTATTTTTATCGTAGTTTCGTATGTTTTGATTTGTTTACGTATGAGATTTTAAGTAATTTCATATTCGAATGAATTTTAGATGAACTTTGTTGTTTATTATAATTTACTAGGGTATGAAAATGAATTCTAGACAAAAACATTCACAAAATAATTATATTTGGCCAGATTTCTTAGAATTTTATAACTAGTTACTTAACATCAATGTTAAAAATGTCGATGTTGAGTCTCTATTTTATGAAAATATAGATGAAACTATCCATAAAAGGCAGAAGCCCATGAATAGCAATCCATTTAAAAACTATATAATTAAATTAATGTATAAATATTTTAAGTTAAAATACTTATTATTAACCGAGGAGAGAGGGAGAAAGAGAAAGATTTAGAATTCCATAAATGTGCATTTTTAAATAGTGAGCTACTCCTCTCGCTACTTACTCATTTCCCTTCTTTCTTGAAGAGTAAACTGGGAATCTTAGCTCTGATCTTGATTCTTAATGAGAGTGAACTCCTACCCCTATTGATTCTTTCTCCTTTACTATTCTTGAACAAGGTCAAGCTCTTTCACCTTTCTTTTGACGATATTCCCTATTTGTCATTGAGTAAGGTAGCTAATTAGTACTGCATCTTCAGAATTGTAACAAATCGGTGGAGTGGTATTATTGAAGTCGGCTCGATAAATAAATTATAGGTAAAAAAAATTTCATATTAGGAATATATTTTCAATACATTAACCATGCATTATAAGGAATTAAATGCCATTAGAAAAAGGATTAGAAAAAGGATTGGAAAGGAGAAAATAAACTTAAAAAGGAAAAAAATCAAAAAGTGACAAATTTCAAAGGGCTTCTAAAATTTTAAATATTAACACAAATGCCATACCTAATGGACCATTTATACACAATTGAGTATATCTTTAAATTAAGTTATTGGATCATACCAAATTTGGATATGCTCTAGAAGACACACACCTAACAAATCCAATCCGTTCAATTCAAAAGGAAGGTTGACCAGCCTCTTATTAGAGAAGATATTTTCAACGAAAAATTTTGAAAATTTGATTTCAAATTTAGTTTAAATTTCTCTATAAATGATGAAGTAAAGGCAGCCATTAGGAGAAATAATCAAGTAGTGTCGAGACTTCAACCATGAGAAATCAACACTTAGAATTTGGGTATCTCTTTTTTGAACTTCTAAATGTGAGAGTTGTAATTCACCATTTTACTTCAAACTTGTTTCTTTACCTTCTAAAAAGTATTATCCACAAGTTGTGTGAAGAAACCAATGATTGAAAATGTTCCTAACTTATACGTCCAATTCCATTTGCCATTATATAAGTTTAAAAGCTTAGAATGACATTTTGAGGTTACACATAGAACTCATCGCGTCTAACCTATCACATTCAATTTTTGTATCATCAAGAAGCATTTTTCATAAGACCTCAACGCCAACCAGCTCAAAAGCACCTCCAATTGAAGAAAAATATATTCGGGTAAGATTTGAGGGTAAATTTAAATTTCCTACCTATAGTCCCTCTATACAAAAATTAAGCATTTCATTAGCTTTAGGGAATTAATTTTAACATTTTTTAAAGAGTCAAGACCTAATAAGGACCAGAGGGAGCTGCGGAAGAGGATGGAGTTTTTTTCTCTTTGGTTGACTTCCAAATCGAGACTTTGACTCCAAAATCAGCCACGATCACACAAATTCATTCCTCCAAAATAATTTGTTAAGCGTGAGGGAAGTATAAGGAAGAATTTTCTTCAAGAAGTCATGTCTTGAAAAGGTCTCAATCAACCGAACGAATAAGAAATTCTTGTGGGTTTACACCAGCGAGAAAACATATTTTTGCCCAATTTTGACAAGTTATAGCTCGAACTATATCATAAGGTAAGATATATTGTAGTTGTTCCTTAATATAACATCACACAAGTTTCCTGAAGAAATCAAGAGGAAAATACTCTAGAATAAGCTGAAAAGGTCGAGTTTAAAACGACGGAGGAATACACGGCTTGCGTCCTTTTCATTTTTGAAGAAGAAGATGATGACATGATTGATTCAATCGTACTAGCCACAACCTATATTTCAACTCCCTCTTAGTCTAACTTTAAAACTAAATTTTAACCCTTCTCAGACATGTTCTCATAATTTTTTTTTTTTTTATGGTTCTAAAAGTTAGACTCTCTAAGAAAGCTATCAAAGAAAATTTGGAGTAAACCAAATACTTGAAACTTTAGAACCGAGATCCTAAACATCAACTAAGAGATAAGTAGCCAATTTGAATTTTTCTTAAAAAATACTTGTATAGATTGCTTGAAAATAAATATAAACCATATATTAAGCTATATTTAAAGGATTATAAAAGAAAAATACTAATAACCGTAATTCCAAACATAGCGTTTTGCGTTTTCCTCCAGAGTCAAGTAATGTTAAAATAATCCACTTAATGGACTCTCCTACCAATAAAATTTTAATGTTGGGCATAATATGACAGGTAAAACATATACATGAAATTTTATTTTTAATGTTGGGCCTAATATGATAGGTAAATATATTCATGAAATTTTGTACTCATTGGATAAGGTTAAGTAGCTAAAATAAGTAATTGTATAAAATGACCCTAATGTCCCTATAGTAATGTAAAGCTAATTCATAACCTATATAACCTTTAAATGACATGTGGTTTTAATAGAAGGGTTAAGGTGACATGTTAAGACCATGTAAGAAGTTTGGTAGTCATTAGAGTTTGTTTAGAGATTGAACCAAGGATAAGTGTAAAATGACAAAAATCTCCCTACGTGCCTAAGCATTGATTTATAGACCAAATGAACTCCAATGATCTAAATTTTTATACATTTAAAGGATATAAGAGGTTACACAAGATTTTAAAGTCGTTAGAACACATTTATGGGCTGAACCAAGGACTAAAGAAAAAATGACCAAAATGCCTCTAGACTAACCATAAGTGTCAATGTTCGACTTAAGGTTTTAATTAAGTCCTATATATAAGTACATGAAGTTTTACCCCAAAGTTCAAAAAGTTTGAAATACATTAAGAATTTAAACTAAGAAATGGGGTGGTAAATGACCAAAATGACCCTTTATTTAAGGATTTTAAAAATGTTCGAGGCCCTAAAAAACTCCAAATGTTATGAACCCTTATTGAGTTAGCTACGACCTTCAGGATAATTATGTAAGTTTATAAGGGAAATAGTTGAAATTACTAAACTACCTCTAAATGCGTTTAATACATATCCATGATTTGCATAAGTTCCTCGAGAAACATGTCATGATTGTTATAAATATTTAGACAAGCTATTATGATAAGTTCATGTACACATGATCAATGAGCTTGGATTAGGGTTAAGAAATTATGATAAAGGCTTATGCGTAGTTGTGCTCTAAGATTAACCTTTAGATAAGAAACCAATAAACTATAAGAATAAGAAAATACTCCAAAGGCAATTACCAAGAAAGAGCACAACACAAGACTCCAGAACATGAAAACAAAAAATATTATAAGGAGCTCCGACAAAAACACGTTTGAAAATACCTGTAATAACCTCCTCACAAAAATTCATGAAGTTTTCACGAACTCAAAAGTTTATGACACGTACGATGTTATGAATTATTTATGCTAATAAGGATTATATGAATACATGCTTTAGATCCATGAACTTTATGCATGAGAGTAGATTTAGGGTATGTTATAAGTATGCATTGCCTTAGGGTGCTATCCAAGGACATGAATTGAAATGACTCTATTTTTGCTTCTAAAATAAAATCGTTACAATAGGCCTTCCTTAATTACCATATATAGAAAATTCTTTAAAAACATTTTAAAATGATGTCATGGACTTATATGTTCACAAGAGCTTAAAAAAAAAAAAAAAAAAAAAAAAAAAAAAAAAAAAAAAAAAAAAAAAAAAAAAAAAAAAAAAAAA